>NC_073227.2:157252500-157877500 GCF_029281585.2 Gorilla gorilla gorilla
TCCCTATGCATTATTTCCTTTTCTTTCTGGTAGTCACAGCTATAATACAAATGCCATCAATAGGAAATTATTACCTATTTTATAGAATTATTTAAAAACTACTTATTGAAATAAAACATGTAATACAAAAATAGCCTATTTCATTTGTAATAAGAGATATCACATATCTTTCAAAGTTACCATGAAAAAAGAAATACGAAATATGTATTAGTCTGTTTTCATTCTGCTGTTAAAGTCATACCCGAGACTGGGAAGAAAAAGAGGCTTACTTGGTCTTACAGTTCCACATGCCAGGAGAAGTCCTCAGAATCATGGCGGGAGGTAAAGTCACTTCTTACATGATAGTGGCAAGAGAAAATGAGGAAGAGGCAAAAGCGGAAACCCCTGATAAACTCATCAGGTCTCATGAGACTTATTTACTATCACGAGAACAGCACCGGAAAGACCCGCCCCCATGATTCAATGGCATCCCCCTAGCTCCCTCCCACAACACGTGGGAATTCTGGGAGATACAATTCAGTTGAGATTGGAATGGGGACACAGCCAAATCACATCAAAATATAAATCCATACATAAAAAATTACCTACCATTTTTTTCTTTCATAAATTACCTAAGATTTGATGCTGAAAAGAAAGGCATTAACAGTAAAATGTTTTAGTCCAATGGGATAAACGGACATTTTGAAAAGAAAAATATATTTGGGTCACCATAGCATTTTGAGGCATGAAGCTTTAACAAGGCTTTTGAGAACTAGGATAATTTAAATTAGAGGGACTTGATTTCAGATACAAAGCAGATCATAATCAAAAGTTTCTCTTTCATAAATTTTCTGATTAGGAATCTCAAAAAGGTATATTTAACATTCAGGAGTTGTTTAATAATAATGAGTCTATGGATAATTTGCCATAAAATGTAAGCACTAGATTATACTTCATAGATACAGAGTCAGTACCAGTTCATTTGTGAAACTCAATCCTTCACAAGAGAATTTTGTTTTAACCACTATTCAGAGATGGTCAGAATGTAAACACCATACTTACATATTCTATGTTTTAATTTCTCATTAATTTCATACAGGTTTATTGCAGATATAACATTCAAATTCCTATAGGACACAGATGGGAAACTGCACCATTGAAATGGTTGTAAGATTTAACAACAGAATCTCTGGACCATGACAAACAGGACTAACCACACAAGATTTTTGTAACTAGAGAGCAGCTGCTCTTTGATGATGACTTTTGGGAATCTGGATGAGTGTTTTTAATTTTTTTTTTCAGACAAGCAAGATTACTATGCAAATTTTCCCGAATTTTAGAAATTTATTCCAAATAAAATTTAAATATTATGAAATACTGCAGACCCAACACAAAATGTCTACAGGTGGAATCTTGCCCAGGGACAATAAATTTGTTAGTTCATGTTGGACAAATCCTACTAAATAATTGTTTTAAATGCCAGGCTTTGGAAAATAAAGATAATTAAGCATTTTTTTTTTTTTTGTCTTTCAAGAAGTACACAGACTTAGTAAGGAAGACTAGGCCCGCACATAACATGTGTGTTTGCAAGTCCAAGTCAAGAGTACAAATGTAGTCACCCAGCATTTCCCCTTCTATTCCTCTGTAACTCTTCACTAAAAGGAACATCTCAGCCCTCACATCCAAGCTCCATCCACAGCCACTGAGTCAACCACAGAAGCCTCACGCTTAACATTAGGGCTTAATGGTGAGCACACTAGTAGTAAAGTCACCTTTCTGTAGCCTCGGGGAAATGAACTATGGAGGAATAAGAGGAGGAGAGCTCTGAGATATAAATTCCATGCAGAAGGTATAACAGGCTTCAGGTGGGCAGGAATCCTTAGCTCCTGCCATCCAGTCACACTGGAAAGTGGGATGACAAATGGAGGGCAAAACAGAAGTACTCTACAGCATTGTGTAGGGAGCAGGTGCTTGATGGTTAACTCTAAGGGTTATATTGAGGGAGGACAATGTACAAACAAATATTTTGGGCATTAGTTGATCACTTACCCTTATGTCCTCAGTTACAAGTCTACAGAGGTTTATCTCCTATGTAACATACTTGGCAGCTACTTACTCTCTTACAAGCACGCTGTATTCAAGTTTAGAAAAGCTTACATAATCCACTCTTAATATCTGAGTGAACAAGTAATCTGCTGCATTGTAAAGAAAAATTATTTTGCCCAGAAAATGTGCCTTTAAGAAAACAGCTTAAAGATGTCTTTGACAGAGGACATAACTACAAATATTTTCTCTATGAGGCTTTTGCCTCTCTATGTGGAAGCACTCTTACTTCAATAACATGCAGCACTTCAAAATCATAAAATGACATATTTTGAGCTTATATGGTTTTTGAATGTTAAACTTTTACTGCCTCTTATGTGTGAATTTCAGATGTTAGGTGTTTGAGCACTTCATGAAAAAAATGTTTTGCACTAAGATGTTCTTGAGAGAGAGAGAGAGACACTAATATATCTTAAAGAAGAAAGGATGCTTTTAGGGCTGCTTTTGGAAATAATTTTACAAGACAAACAGCTCTCTGTCCCCATGGTTAATGGCTTGTTAGTCCACAAAGAAGATAGTGCAAGGGGAAAGCAAAATGCACAGGTTAAGCATCTTCAATAGCATAGTAATAAAATCAAATCAGCTGTCCTAAAAGTCTTGGCAGTTTTCAAGTGGAGTCAGTAACACAGGTCCAGAAAAGGGCATGTTGGTATCACACAGAATAATTTTAATAGTTTTTCTCAATCCCAGTGCATTGAACGTCCTCATTTTAGAGCTGAAATAGCAGCAATAAAGGCAACAAAGTTGTGATAAAAATAGATAATGAAGTTTATTTGCCAGTATTTTCCTGTTCATTTTAGAATTATATTGCTCATGAACACTAAAGCATTGATGTATTTAAAAAAATTATTTTCATGTATACATTAACCCATAAAAGACTTGAACTTAGACTTTCAATTATTAATATGTTTTCCTACAAGGGAATACTAGGCAAAATTATGATCATAAGTACTTTGGAAACTGAATTAGTAATAGGGAGAAATTTAATGAATATAAATAACGTTGACAAACAAAGGTCAAATTCCAATGAAACAGTTCTTTAGGAATTTATGAGCTTTTCTTGGATATAAGAAATATACTGAAAAATTGGTTTGCTGTGTTAGACAACTTGAACTTCTCATTTATCTATGTTATTTGAGGAAGTCCATAGGGTATGAAAACAACCCAGTAATAAATTTTTGAAATCAAGAATTAAATTAAGTAGGTCAAAATATCTAAAGAGAGCCAAAAAGGGTTATCTTCTGGTAAGGTATTATATTTGCTAGTTATCCAGATTAAAAAAAAAAACTATCATAATTGAGATATCTCAACTGGAGTTATAATGATGGTGTTGTTTGACACAGAGGTAGGTGAGACAAAACATAGGCAAACAGAAATGACAAACAGCACAGTATTCTCAATTAATACAAAAGTAATTTTAGAATAATATATGTAAAATTCAAGTACTCTTTTAATGTTTTATGTTGATTATAATTGTTTTCTAGGCAGATGATTATTTTCATCAATTAATAAGGTATCCTAAATTTCAAATCAGTACCGAGTGCATGTGAAATATTATGAAATATTACCTCTAAAAGTATTGTTTACATAATTTGTTTCTTTATCTCATCTGACATTGAAACGATTATATAATTGTTAATACATAAATATAATTATGTAGCTTAAAGTGTCTAGCAGTTTTAATATCAAACTTGTGAAAGTGAACGGTTTTTCTCTTTGTTTCTGGGCATTGCTATATATTTTTCTTACCTAATATTTTTATACAGCACATTGTCATATTGTTTGCAAATACACTACAAAAATAAAACCTTGAAAATGTGGAAGCAGGACTTGGTAACTCACGACTTGGGGAGGCTGAGACAGGCAGATCACTTGAGGTCAAGAGCTCAAGACCAGCCTGACCAACATGGTAAAACCCCGTCTCTACTAAAAATACAAAAGTTAGCCAGGCTTGGTGGTGGGTACCTGTAATCCCAGCTACTCAGGTGGCTGAGGCATGAGAATTGCTTGAACCCAGGAAGTGGAGGTTGCAGTGAGCCGAGATCGCCCCACTGCACTCCAGCCTGGGCAACAAAGTAAGAGACATCTCCAAAATAAATAAATAAATAAATAAATAAATAGGAAAATGTGGAAATTGCATGTACAGTAGAACGCTTCCTTAATCATCTGTTAATAAGCAACTTGCTGGATTTCAACCTTTTTTCTCCATTCCCAGGGTAAAATATTTACTAATGAGCAGGCCTTTGGAACATTGATGGCTATTAGGTTATTTATTAAAAGAAATTGGCACTTACAGTTACCATGAGTTGAGATACTAAGAGTCCATCAAGGTTATTCTCAATTCACTTACACCAAATAAAAATATGAAAGGTACTAGATGATTTAATTACTATACAATTTTCTGATATCTTGTGCCAAAATCACTGTGTGTGTGTATTTACATGAAAATGCTGTTTAATGCTTAGTAAATAATAAATAATTTTTAAAAGTTGATTAACTAAGCTGTGGTTTAAAAAAACTAGAAAATATTGGAGAAAACAAAAAGATTTTTAAAATCTATATTAAAATAAAATAGTACATCAATTTCTTAAATTTTTGGTTTGTAATACTTATTTTGTCTTTTTAATTTCTCACTTCACTTATTAAAAAGAAACCTAAAAATTTACCATTAACACATTGGATTATAAAATGGGGAGTGTACCAATCTATAGATCTATTTCAATAAAAATTGTCCTATTTAAAAATATTTGCCAATGACTGCATGTTAATATATTTTATGCTAATTATTATTACAAAATATGCATGAACATTTCAAAAAAGTAATCAACATCTATGCAACTATTTCAATTCCAATGGCGGCTTCTCTCTGTTCTTTGGACCTTTTTAATACACAGATCTACAATATGCTCTTTGAAAGATAAATACCCCAAGGATTTAATTTGATTTTATTAACTTTCTAAAATGATAATGCTCAAAATAAATGAATTAAACAACACATGCACAAGTAATCTTCCATAAATACTTAATTGTGAAAAACATGGAAGGTTAACTCGACCGGGTTGAGTCAAATCCATGCTTTTATGCTATCTTTCTGAAAAACTGTTCATTTCTACTTCATGTATCTACTCAATCCTTTTGTTTATTGCCAAGTAGATACCTCACCTAAAATAAATCATCTTCATAGTTCAGAGACCTCATTCTTTTGAATTTGGAAGGATTTGAGTGAGGACAGGAACTGCGCTCCATTTAGACACATTGATTGAATGAACTGGTGGATTCACGGTGGAGCAGGTGAACATCTGAGGAAGATGACGATGTGAGCAGGTCTTCTAACTCCGTTTGCAAAACCAGAATTAAATGATCAAACAAAATAAAATAAAAACCCATATCCGTATAAGCCTGAAAGTCAGAAAAGGCTGCCACTTCCTACCCTAAGCTTCTAGGAATTTTTTCCTATTAAGTTTACATTAAAGAACATCATCAAGAGGAACCCCCAACTTTTCTTCAAGAGAAAGTAGGACGTAGTAGAAAAAATACTTAGCAGGGCTTCTCTAAAATATCTTTAATCAAAAAAGACAGAATAAAAGACTCTGTGAGAATGGAGGACACTCCAATTTACACAATTTTCTATTGAACATTAGACAGAACCTTGGAAAGCCGTGAAAATATGCCTCTCAGATCTCCTGCAGCTGCTGATTCATGGTCCCAGCTTCTGCCTTTCTGAATCCATCACCACTTTCACACCGTGGTTCCACTTTCCAAAGGCTTCTCCCAGGCAATGGCTAGAAGCAACCCTGGTCCTAATAAAGTTTCATTCCTGTGAGACATGAGATGCTACCAATTGGAGATTTGGGCCCAATGGCTCCCTTTCAGCCTGGCTGAACCTGCTTTGGAATTGTTTTGCACTCTGTGTTTCTTCCTGTCCAACCCTCCTTCCTTTCCCCTCTCCTTCACTGATGGAAGACCTACTAGTGTTAAATGGCTCTCCCTGCCTTCTTTATTTGCTGGTTATTCTTCACGGTCATTTCCATGTATATATATATATATCTTATACATGTACTCCTATCTTTGTTTCCTCCTTTTCAGAAGATCCAAGAAAATAGACAACAGGATAGGAATCTAGCACTGACTCATTCACTCACACCTGGTAGCCAAGAAAATGCCATTCTGAGTAGTATGTGGTGACTGATAGTTTCTGGAAAAAGGTGGTGACCAAATTGCTAAAGAATTCACATGTCTATGGGTGACTTGAGAAAACTTCTGGCTTGGGAAACTGCCACCTGGGGTGCAATATTTCAGGCATTTGAAAAATATGGGGTCAACAGTGATTACTACAAAAGCAGTTGATTCATTATTATGTCAAATTGATGTCTGTTGTGGAACACTGTTTTTGTGGAACATGGTTCTGGTTTTCAAAACCAGAACCAGGTTCAAAAACCAGGGTTGGTTGGTTGGTTTGTTTTTTTGTTATGGAGTCTTGCCCTGTTACCCAGGCTGGAGTGTAGTGGCGTGATCTCGACTCACTGCTACCTCCGCCTCCTGGGTTCAAGCAATTCTCCTGTGTCAGCTTCTCAAGTAGCTGGGACTACAGGTGCATGCCACCACACCCAGCTTATTTTTTGTATTTTTAGTAGAGATGGAGTTTCATCATATTTGTCAAGCAGGTCTCAAACTCCTGACCTCAGGTGATCCACCCCGCTCCACCTCCCAAAGTGCTTGGATTACAGGCGTGAGCTGCCGTGCCCAGCCCAATAATTGTTATAAGCTAAATATGAGACACTTTATCCTCTGTAAAAGAACAGACAATGGCCCAAAAAGCTGAAGAATCGATAGTTCGAGTCGCAGAGTATCAGAGATATTTACATGTAAAATATAAATGCTCAGTCAAAGCAGGTCTATCATGTTAAAATCAGGGCTGTGGTTGAAAATTCCTGTGCTCTTGAAACATGAGATGGGGAAATGCCTTCAGAGCTTGTAGAGCTGACATATTCTTCTTTAGTAGGAACAAAAACATACCCAGTGTTGGTAGATAATGCAGAAACTTCTCTCTGTTAAGTCAACAGGTGTCCCCCAAATAAGATTTCCCCACTTCCTCTCCTGACATCAAGGCCAATAGCTAGGATCAAATCCCAACATAATATTACTGAATATATGCTGGACTTGACGATGGCAGAAAGACATTATTCACTAACAGAGCCACAAGAGTGAAATAGTATGTTTCAGTAGGCAACCAGAGTGTATGAACTGATTGGATTTTGAGGATGCCATATTAAGAAGGGCAAAACGTAGATTAAACATTAATTCACTGACATGGGGGCATTTTTTGAGATACCTGGCAAGTAATCCAGTGGATGGAGCAAGTTTACAACTAGAGAGGCTCTGAGAAGGCTAGAAAAAAAAAAGATATCTAAGGTGAGTGACGTCAAAAGAATAAAGAAGCTAAGGGAATTAGGAATGCTAAAATAGGAATATTATATAAACCCAGAAAAACCACCCAAGGATTATGTTCCACAGAAGGGCTCACTGAACGCACAGTTCACTAAGGCCTTCAGGAATGCACCAGTGATAGGGCACTAGCACCACTAAGAAGTTCAATAACAGCAATTCTCTGAAAACCAGGAACAACAGAAGGAGAGGTATTTACATAAGTGGGAATTGTTAAAACTCAACAAATTGGGAGGTAACAGCATGCTGGCAGCCCTCACAGCCCTCACTGGCTCTCAGTGCCTCCTCAGCCTGGGCGCCCACTCTGGCTTCACTTGAGGAGCCCTTCAGCCAGCCCCTGCACTGTGGGAGCCCCTCCCTAGGCTGGCCGAGGCCACAGCTGGCTCCCTCAGCTTGGGGGGAGGTGGGGAGGTGTGGAGGGAGAGGCGCGGGCAGAACCAGGGGCGTGGTGCTTGTGGGCTAGTAGGAGTTCTGGGTGGGCGTGGGCTCCACAGGCCCCACCCTCGAAGCTGCCAGCTGGCCGGCACCTCCACCCTGTGCAGTGAGGGACTTAGCACCAGGGCCAGCAGCTGTGGAGTCCCTCAGCAGTGCTGGCGCTAGGCTCGAATTCTTGCCGGGCCTCAGCTGCCTCCCTGTGGGGCAGGACTCAGGACCGGCAGCCTGCCATGCCTGAGCCTCCCCCACCATGCAGTGGGCTCCTGCACATCGGGAGCCTCCCCTACTAGCGTGGCTCCCTGCTCCACGGTGCCTGGTCCCATCCACCGCCCAAGGGCTGAGGGGTGCAGGTGCATGGAGCAGGACTGGCAGGGAGCTCCACCTGCGGCCCCAGTGCGGGATCCACTGGGTGAAGCCAGCTGGGCTCCTGAGTCTAGTGGGGCCCTAGAGAACCTTTATGTCTACCTAAGGGATTGTAAATACATCAATCAGCACCCTGTGTCTAGCTCAAGGTTTGCAAATGCACCAATCAGCACTCTGTAGCTAGCTAATCTGGTAGGGACTTGGAGAATCTTTATGTCTAGCTAACGGATTATAAATACACCAATCAGCACTCTGTGTGTAGCTCAAGGCTTGTAAACACACCAATCAGCACTCTGTGTGTAGCTCAAGGTTTGTAAACACACCAATCAGCACCCTGTGTCTAGCTCAAGGTTTGTAAATGCACCAATCAGTGCTCTGTGTCTAGCTAACCTAGTAGGAACTTGGAGAACTTTTGTGTCTAGCTCAGGGATTGTAAACACACCAATCAGCACCCTGCTGAAACGGACCAATCAGCTATCTGTAAAACAGATCAATCTGCTCTCTGTAAAATGAACCAATCAGCATGATGTGGGTGGGGCCAGATAAGGCAATAAACGCAGGCTGCCAGAGCCAGCAGTGACAACCTGCTCAGGTCCCCTTCCACGTTGTGGAAGCTTTATTCTTTTGCTCTTTGCAGTAAATCTTGCTGCTGTTCACTCTTTGGGTCTGCACTGCCTTTATGAGCTGTAACACTCACCACAAAGGTCTGCAGCTTCACTCTTGAGCCAGCAAGACCACGAACCCACCAGAAGGAAGAAATTCTGAACACATCCGAACATCAGAAGGAACAAACTCCGGACACGCAGCCTTTAAGAACTGTAACACTCACCGCGAGGGTCCACGGCTTCATTCTTGAAGTCAGTGAGACCAAGAAAAGGACCCACCAATTCAGGGCAGAAAATGACAAAGCCACCAAGAAGCCTGGTGATGAAAGCCTGAACACCAGAAACCAGAAGGTCACACCATAAAGATAGGTAAGCTTGATCCACTGGGAATTGAGAAAATGGTTCAAAGAGCGTGGATGAAGTTTCTAAGAACAAAATAGGCATGTAGTCAACAACAGTCTACCAAAGACATACAACCAGAAAGAGGTAAGAACCTAGGAACAAGAGATTAATGGCAGGCACCCAAACAAGAAGCCATACTCCCTCATTCTGTTCTCAGGCTGAAGTCTATTTCCAGACCCAGAAACCATGGACTGAAGAAATGGCTGTGTTCCTGAGTGGAAGACACCTCTAGTAAAGTGGCAATATCCAGATAGTTCATATTATTATACATAGAGTCTAAGTTAACATTAATACCTAGAGCCCCAAAGCATCATCCTGGGCCTATTAGTAGAGTCAGAGCTGATAAGGGCGAGGTAATAAATGAAATCCTTACAATATGAACCTGGCTCATATTCAACCCAATGGGTCTGAGAAACCACTCAGTGGTTATTTCTTCAGTCTCCAAATGTTTAATTGGAATTGATTTAGTTGACAATTTGCTTAAACCCCACGTTAGTTTATTGGCCTCTGGGATAAGAGTTATCTCCCTAGGGAATACCAAATAGAAATGGCTTCCTTCCCCCAGTCAAAATGATAACCCACATATAATATTTAGTGGATATGAATAATGATAGAGACAAGTATCACGACTTGTGTTAGTTTGTTAGAGCTACCATAACAAAATACCACAGGCTGGCTTGCTTAAACAACAGAAGTTTATTTTCTCACAGTCGCGAAGCTAAAACTCCAACATCAATGTATTAGCTGGTTTGATTTCTTCTGAGGCCTCTCTCCTTGTCCTGCAGATGGCCATCTTCTCTCTCTCACTGTCCTCAAATAGTCTTTTCTCTGTGCATTCACACACCTGTTTAAATCTCTTCTTCCCATAAGGACAACATTGATATTGTATTAGGACCTACTGTAGAATCTTATTTAACTTTACATACCTCTTTGAAGGCATTTTATCCAAATGAAATCACATTCTGGGCTACTAAAAGGACTTCAACATACAAATTTGAGGGGACACAGTTCAGCCCATACCACAACTAAAGTGTAAAAAGCTGCAGGGGTGGCATGTGGTCTCTATTAATGATCTCTATTTAATTCTTTTGTCTGACCTCTGCAGCCACTGTGTGAATCCTGGCAATGACAGTAGACAGTGATTGTTACATAAGTGCAACAAAGGAGCAACCTGATAGGAGAGGCTATGCCAGGCATAATAACATTGCTCATGTACATTGATAAGACCTCAGGTACATGGTATTTGGCCATTGATTTCTTGACCAATTTCTATTTAAATTAGAAAAAGCATCAGGAAAAGTTCATATTCACTTGGGACAGGTAACAATATTTACTTACAGTTTTGTGTCAGGGCTCTGTTAAGTTGCTCACCATCTGTTATAACATAGTCAGAAGAGACCTGAACAACCTGAACATCCCACTAACATTATAATGATTAATTACACCTGTGGAATCATGCTAATTGGATAGGATAAGCAAAAGATTGTCTTGGTAAGACAAATGTGCTCCAGAGAATGTGAGATAAATCCTGTGACTATTTGGAAATCTCTTTTTTAGGAGACCAGGGGCCAAGAGTGTGCTGTGACTTCCTCTTCAAACTGAAAGACATATTACTGTGCTCTGGATTCCTTGTCATAGTAATCATGCTCTGGATGATACAGCAAGTAATAGGGAAGGCAGCCAGTTCTGAGTGCTCCCCAGGTTGGGAAAGGGCTTTTTGAAAGATCCAAGCTGTAGTGAAGGTAGCTCTACGGGTTGGGTCATACAATTCAGCAGATACTTTGGTGAGTCATCTATAGTGGAAAAATATACAATATGGAGCTTATATCAAATCCCAATTAGAGCATCACAACATTTTTTTTAGATTTGGGAACAAGGCCATCTATCTGCACCAAAAAATTATATTCCTTTTAAGAAACAGCCCTAGCAGAGACAGATGGTTTGCTCATAGTGCTCTAAGTGACAGTGTATACAAAAGTACCCATTATGAGTCCAGTTCTGTAAGACCTAATAAATCATAAATTTTATCAGGCCCAGCATTTTACCATAATAAGCAGGAAAGGTGTATCTGGATTAAGCCTTAGTAGAACAAGAAGGAAGGCATCAGTAAGTTATATGAGCAAATACCCCAGATCCTCCCATCACCTAATAGCTGTGTTATGTCCCTTTCCCAGTTTATTCTTGGGGCTGCACTGGAGAGCAAGAGGTCACATGCAACCAGCTGCAGGTGGAGACTCCATCTCAAAAAAAAAAAAAAGTCAAAATTAAAATTATATTTAAAAAATGTGATCAAGTCAGGTTTATTACAGGGAAATGTGGATAGATAACATTTTTAAATGGTTTCACATAATGACAATAATTGCAAAATATAAGAATATACCCTCAAAAAATATATGCACCACATGAAGATATCTGCACTCCTATGTTCATTCCAGCATCATTCACAATGGCCAAGATATGAAAAAATCTTAGGTGTCAGTCAATGGGTAAATGAATAAAGAAATGGTGGCACTTGTATACATGTGTGTATATATATAATGTATGTATATATATTTATATATATATAATATGTGGTATAAATTTATATATAACACACACAGGAATATTATTTAGCCTTTAAAAGGATAGCTATCCTGCCATTTGCAACAATATAGATAAACCTGGAGGGTATTATACCAAGAGAAATATGCCAGGTAAAGAAAAATACTGCATACTCCATTTATATGTGTAATCTTTAAAAAGCTGGGTATATAGAAACAGAGAGTACAACTGTGACTACCAGGAGCAGGAAGGGAGGGGAGATGTGGAGATGTAGGTCAAAGGGTACAAAAGTACATTTATGTAGGATGAATACATCTAGAGATTCAATATATGGCATGAGGACTATAGTTAATAATTTTGTACTAGAGATTTGCTAAGAGAGTAGAGTTTACATGCTCTTACTACAGACACACAAAAGTAACTATGTGAGGTGAACATGTTAATTTTCTTCACTATAGTAATTATTTCGCTAAATACATGCATATTAAAACAGCATGTTGTGTATTTTAAATATATATAGTAAAACAGGAAAAAAGAACATAAGTTTCAGATTCCATTCTGGAATCAAAAGTATGGGTAACGTTGAAAAACAAAAACTGAAAATTCGAAAACTCATAAATTTTACGAGGTATATAAAAGTTTTGGCAATGCCCAAAAAACTTCCATGAATATAAAGATAATATGTACCAAATTAATGTAAAAAATAATGTAAATATTTAATTAAAAATAGTCTTGTAAAGGAAGTAAACACATTGATTTGGTTGAAAAAAGTCAAGTAAACATATATTGATTAATAGGAATTAATGAAGAGGTCTTTAAACTATCAGATAACTAGAAAAAACTTAAAAAACCAGAACAACTTCCCAAAGTATATAGATTATTCACATTTTGATGGCTACCTTACATCCTACACTAATGTACATTTCAGACATTAAATGAGCAAACATCAAAAATAAAAGAAACAAAAGCTAAATTAAACTACAGAAAATATAAATTAGAATATGTATATATCTGTTCATGGACACAAGGAGGTTTTCAAAATTGGATATAAATAAAAATATAATATCAGAAAATAGTTGGTAGAAATCAAAATGTGACATTTTCAACGTGATACAAAATCTAGCATAAACATAAAAAGCAAGAGAATATGAGAGACACTATTTGTCACATATCTAGCAGACCATAAACCAGTCTTAAAGTTGTATACAGACAATGAATGTTCCAGCTGAAACTTGGAAAAGTTAATGAGTACACACAATTTGAAAGGCTAAAAATATATAGCAATTAATTATGCTAAAATATATTTCACTTCATACTTAGAATAAGTCAGAAAAATCAATCATTTTACATTTCTCCTTTGAAAAGACAATTATTTATCAAACATGATAATACCAGGATTAGTGATTGTGCCAAAAAATATAAAATGGCCCACATGCAAAATTTTCCCTTCTATACTTTTTTTCTTAGGAACTACTAATGCCTTTATATGAAACAATATTCACTAAGTTTTGTTTTGATTATGAGAATTAGAAATAGCATACATGTTCAAAAATAGCAATTAGTTTAATACATTTAAATGTAACCCCATCGTAGAAGCTACATTTTAACAGAGTTTCCAATGAGAAATACAAAAATGTTCACATTTCGTTGAGCAAAAGTTTAAATGTGCAAAGTTGAATTTGCACTTGTTTCTATTTTTTAAAATAAGATCATATGAATATGGGTGAAGATCATATACACATATATATATATATATTTTACATATTAAGTTCACATTGTTTTTTCCTAGGTGAGTGGCTTATTGATGTGTTTGAATAAAATGTGTGTACTGGGAGTGGGCAGAATCAGTTCTCAGATTTCTACAAGCTTATTTGGTAAGAGATTAAGTGAATAGACAGACATAATGGAAAAAAAAATCCCCTGGGACCTCCTTTCTTTTCCTGTAAGGAAATAGAATGATCATTTTCATTGAGAGCTATTTGGTAAAGCAAAATTACTTGCTTGATTTTTATCCATCAGAAAGCTGTTATATACCCAAAATCAGTCAGAATAAAAAGCACCACATAGGGTTCTTTAGGTCTCTACATGCTATACAAATGTTGGCATGGCTTTTTCTTTTTTCAAAGAGCAGCACATGGTGATAACTACATAAAATGATTCCCGAAGTCCAGTAAAATATTGGTATTAGGACACTGGTGATTGCAGAGCTAGCACTTTTAGCAAACCAAAAAGGCAGAAACACTAATATTTATTCTAGGAAAGAGACAAAATGTGTGAACCAAATTGTGTTAAAAATGAACCTTCTACAAAAGAAAGCAAGATCAACACTGAAATTAAATAACTATTCTATTTAATATATTGCGACATTATATCTACTCACCACCAATACAACATTTTTATAAGTCGATAGACTAAATAACTTCCCAATTCTTTAATATAAAAATATTTCTCCATTAATTAGTCCCTGATATAAACCAGTTTTTAGTACATTTGGGGGTGGGGGAAGTGGGTAGTGAGTCAGGAATGGCAAGGACTGGAGAATTTTCTGAGGCATTGTTACATGGAGAATGTAGGTTTTAACCTTTGTGAAATCACAGAATCATTAACTTTGACTTTACTATTATGCACAGAATTTCTCTCCTCTCTCTTCTGTCTTGCCCCCAGTAGAGAAGTTCAACCTTTTAATATTTAACAAGTCTATTTCTGGGCTATTGAGACAGATTAAGAAGGAAGCAGTGGAAAGCAATGTTATTAATTTGATCTGAAATTTAGTAGTGGCTAGAGGCTGAGCTGGGGATCAAGTGTTAGGATTTATAGTTACAAGAATAACTTACCCTGCTGCTCCCTCACTTTCTCCACGCACACACATACGTGTGCATGCATATACATACATATGTGCAAATATATACATAGCACACACCCACACCCACACCCCCACACCCCCTCCACACACATACACACACAATGTTCAGTTGATATTTAGCAGACAGCTTTGGGGATAAAAGATATCGATACTCTCAGTTTCTAGGCAGATAATAAATATGGAGAAAAGAGTAAAAACATCATTGTTTCACAAGTCGGTGCAGAGAAGTATCTCTAAATAGAAACATATTTTAGTGCTTTCTGTTCCTCTGTGGGACAGAAAATAGGAGGTCCAAATGCCTGAAATGTCTTTATAGATTCCAGGCTTAGGAAGTATTGGTGCAGGGCCAAAATATCTCTATCAAGGGAGGGGTATGGTCTTGTTAAACAGCCACTGAATTCTGATCAAGCAATTATAAGTTGAAATAACATATTTGAGATGATAAAGTACATTTGTTTAAGAGGGGAAGAGAACAGTAACCTCAGGCTGGACATATAGAATTATGAGTAAAGGCAGGATGAGGAGGAGAAAGGCAGAAATGTGAATTGTTGGACTTAGCTTGAAAGCGGAAAAGGCAGCAACCAGGATATGGTTTTGAAGATGCCAACTGATTGCCAAAGTTGATGACTTAGTAATATTATTTGGAAGACCTCTAGACCCCTCTAGGTTTATCTGCCTGCCATAAGGCCCCTCCCATTAGTAGCCTCCAAAGCACATTCAGTTTGGTTCTTGAGACCTCTAATTTGTCTTGTGGAAAAATGACACATCAATAAAAACCCATTACTCCAATCAATATTTCAGGAAGCCTGGAGAGTATATGCAAGCTACTGACAATCCATGTAATAGCCCCAAAGGAAAGGTGGGCATTACTTTCTAGCCATTTTATAGACATCGATATTCCATTAGAAAATATCACACCTATCATTTCACTAACAAAGAAGTGCTGTTTGATTGAGGAAACTATTGATAGCCCAGTGAAAAAGAAATGACACATCCAGGGGAAAATGATCATTTTTAAACAAATATCCCACACATTAGTGTAGAATACTTACTGAAGAAGAGGTATCTTTAGAAAAACTGAAATCTCAAGGTCTCTGTAAATGATATTGTCACCAAGTCCAGCCCTTATACACTCATTCTAATACTTCCACTTTTCAACATTGACCCTTCACCACCATTGGGTTGTTTCTTCTTGTTCATAACAGATTTATTTATGTATTTAGGAGTATACATGTTTTGAAAACATTCTCAGAGCATATTACTTCAGCTTCTTCTTCTCTTATATACTTATGTATTCAACCATCTGTCTGTCTCTCTACCTAGCTTTTTAACTGCTTACTAAACTACCTATGCTCTATCATCTAGCCATCTATCTCATTATCTTTTTGTCATCTATGTCTACCTTTATCTTAGCAACAGTTGCATATGATAAACTTTAATACAAATTATATTTCCTTGGTTGTTTATAAGATTTTGAAAGCTCTGCAATCTTCTATTGAATAATGGTGTGTTTCATTTCCTAGTATTAACAGTTCTCTACTTTAGAAACAGGTAGAAAATCTTTATGCTTCTCTTTGTTATTTTGTATCCTTTTAAAACATTTAGGTGCATTTAAGGTGATATGCAAAACCCAGGAATTTTCAGTAAAATAATATCAGGATCATTTTATACAGAGATTGTCACTGAAATATGACTATCGTTATTTGTCTTGTTAGGTAAAGCCTCTTGGTTAGTTTTAGTATTAGCGTGAACTCAAACATTTACCCTTACTGGAAACTTTAAGCTTGTAGTCAAAATTATTCTTATTTAGGTGAATCTACTATCATCGGAGTTTAATTAATTTTATTCTTGATAGGATGAGACTATTTTTCTTATTAAGTTAAACTCAGTTTAAGGCATTCGCACAATACTTAACAATAAAGATGAAAATTTCTGAGGTAGAGTTAGATCTGATAGCTTTATATTTTTAAAATCTTCATTGTTAGTTTTAATCTTTCTTGTATATTTCTCACAAAATTCAATTCAATGTTTGAGGCAAGTTTAATTACTGAACACCTCAGTGTACAATAAACTTTAAACTATGTTTAAAAATACCTGTGAGATGTGAGGAAGCCATGTAGAATGTTATAGGAAACCATACACGGGAGATTAAAATGAACATTATTTACTCAAGGGGAAAATGTGTAATTCCTCTTGAGATTTGCAGAATTGTTTTATATGGTCTATAATCCTTTTCAATATTATAAAACATATAATTCTTGGAACTTTAAAGGTATTTAAAGCAAAAATGTTTAGAAAATATGTATTGCTTATTTCCAATTTGTATCTGCATTTACTATGTTTTATAGATTGCTAATATATTATTTTTCTAATTTGTACACTATTTCAAAAGTTTTAATTCATCAGAAATATTTTATAAATATGAAACTTGCTTTATATCTTCATATCTAATCTTTTTTCTCAAGAAGTAGAGATATGTAATTATAATAATATTGTCAGTGCATATTTTACATTCCCCTATCTCCGTATTTCTAGGTAAGTGGAAAGAGAAGGGTATGGCACTGGGAATTAAGAGGGAAGAGGGGAATTTTTTAAAGTTTAGTGGTTCCTAGAATGAGAGAGGTGAAAAAATGGAGAAAGGAAAATAAAAAATATAAGGCCCTTTTTAGATCAAAATGCCTGCTATTGGGGTTAAGAGAACAGAAATGACTAGAGATATACGATAGATAGATAGATAGATAGATAGATAGATAGATAGATAGATAGATAGATAGATACACACATACATACATACATACATACATACATAGATACATAGATACATAGATACATAGAGACAGACAGATGTTATGGGCTAAATTGTGTTTCTTCCAAACTCACATGTTGAAGCCCTAACTCCCAGTACCTCAGAGTGTGACTGTATATAGACATGAGCCGTTAAATAGGTAATTATGTTTAAATAAAGTCCTTAGTGTAGGCTCTAATTTAGTCTTATTGATGGCCTTGTAACAACAGGAAATTTGGACATACAAAGAGACACCAGGTGCATGCATGCACAGAGGGATGACCATGTCAGAGACACTAAGAGAGCAGCTGTCTGCAAGCCAAGGAGAGAGGTCACCCGAGAAACTAACATGGCTAACACCTTGATCGTGGACTTCCAGCCCCCAGAACCGTGAGAAAATCATTTCTGTTGTTTCAGCCATCCAGTCTGTGGAACTTTGTTATGGCAGCCCCAGCAAACAAATACAATAGATATTTGCCCTGTCTTCCCCATTTGGGATTCTGTGAGAAGACCTTTTAGAATGTGTCTCTGTCAATCTGGAGCAGGCTCAACAGAGACATTTGCTACCAGGATTTATGCCTCAAATTTCCCCAAGCTCCTGTAATTTAGAAAGGAGAGGTTTTCCCTTTTTTTCTGTGTGCTCCTTGAGAGAGACACAGAAAGTGGCAATGGACCTGTTATTGTGATGATCCCCCACTGAGGTAAGGGGTAAGGTGACCCCAGAGTGGAGGCTGTGGGGTAGGATGGCATAAGTCATACATACAATAGAAAATATGACTGAATCACAAAAAACCTGCAGGGTCGGCCAGAGCTGATCAGCAGAAGCTGGCAGGGAACCTGGTATTTAATATGACATATTGCCACAGATACTACCAAAGCCCCAGAGGAAGAAAAAAGGATGAACATTTGGCTCCAAGGGCACCATCTCTTGGAAGTGGAGGCAAGTAAGCTTTCCCTTAATACAGATGCCAATTTGGGAAGAAAGAGAGAAGCAGAAATCCTTTAAAGCTATGTCTTTACAAATTACTAAATAGAGTGTTTAAAATGGAAGATATTATGATATTTTAAAATCACAGCAGTGAGTCAGCTGTCCCTACAATGCCCGTAGTACTCTAGACTAAGAGGACTCAGATATAAGAGAGAGAACTTGTTTCTTGATTTAGTCAAGTATACAATCAAATAAACCACAATTCCCTATATAAGCCCAATATTTGTATATAAATACAGGGCCCCACTACAAGTTCATGCTTCTCTTTTGTTCAACTCATAAAAGATAGTGTTAGACTAGGCCACTATAAGTATTTGAGCAATTGAAGTTGCTACATCAATGATGTTTGAGTTGATATTAAAATAGCACCATGTATTTTATATTTTACAAGAAGTTAAGTCTGACAGATGGAAGTAAACAAGTCTAGAAGGGTGACTAATCACTAACCCACATTGAATGGAGTTACTAGAGGAGCTTAAGCACTGTCAGTGTCAGCTACAAATCTCTTAGCAAATGGAGTGAATGTGTCTTCAGTGTGGAAGCAAAAATAAAGTCAATTATAAGAAGTTGAGGAAGTAGAGAAAGGAAAAGAAAAACAGGGAAAAAAGTACAAAACAGAAAAATTAATAACTACTATGGCTCACCCCTCATTTAAGTTATAAAATTGCAAAATATTCCCACAAAAAAACATTTGTAACTCTTCATCCCTTAAAGATCTATGACAGGAGTTAGCAAACCACAGTAGATGGGGAAATCAGAATTTCCATCTAAAGTTTTATTGGAATACAGTCATGCCCATTATTGTCAATGGCTACTTTATCACTACCAATGGCAAAGTTAAGTAGTTGCTGCCGAAACTTACACCTCACAATGCCTAAATATTCACCATTTGGCCCTTTACAGGAAATGTCTGCCAACTTCTGTCCTAATTTTGGAGGTCCTATTTTTATATGGGAATATAACTGGTTTCTACTTACACATTTTCCATACCAAAAAACAGATATCAACTTGATTTGAGGCAGGTCAATAATTCCTTTTTCTTCCTTATTGTCATTTTGGCAAAAGGACCTGAAATTCCAGCTGACAGTATCAGCTTCCAATATTTGTCCACTAATATTAGAAGGATTTTTCTTTATATTGACATGATTTTAGACCATCAAATGCAGAGTTGTTATGGTGGAAATGAAAATGCTTGTGTGTCATTAGATTCTCTACCATTATTTTACTTTTTGGTGGTAAGTGACATAAACAAATATTTCTAACTCTCTGATTTCTGGGCATAAGACAGATTCTAATTCTGGCTTTCTTGTGTTTGGGAGAAGCCATGTGACAAGGTGTGGCAATGAAATGTGAGTGGAAGTGATATGTACCACTTCTGCAAAGCGTTCTACTATATGAAAACCCCAGGGCAGTGTGATGGTTAATATTGAGTGTCAACTTGATTGGATTGAAGGATGAAAAGTATTGTTCCTGGGTATGTCTGTAAGGATGTTGCCAAAGGAGATTAACATTTTAGTCAGTGAACTGCTAGTTGCACAACTACCAACAGTGTGGGTGGATACCATCTAATCAACTGCCAATACAGCTAGAATAAAGCAGACTTGCTGAGTCTTCCAGCCTTCGTCTTTCTCCCATGCTGGATGCTTCTTGCCCTTGAACATCACATGCCAAGTTCTTCAGCTTTTGGACTCTTAGACTTACACCAGTGGTTTGCAAGGGGAGTTCAGGCCTCTGGCCACAGACTGAAGGCTGCACTGTTGGCTTTCCTACTTTTGAGGTTTTGGGAGTCGTACTGATCCACCATTGGCTTTCTTGCTCCTCAACTTGCAGAGGGCCTATTCTGGGACTTTACCTTGTGATTGTGTGAGTCAATTCTCCTTAATAAACTCCCTTTTACGAACATGTATATTCTATTAGTCCTGTCCCTCTAGAGAATCCGGACTAATACAGGCATATTACCACTAATACATATCACCACTAGTACAGGCTTAATAACATAGAAATACAAAAGATCATTCAAGCCTACTATGAACACCTTTTTGAAACAAATCAAAATGAAAACACAACATACTAACCCTGTGGAATGCAGCAGAAACAGTGCTAAGAGGGAGGGAAGGTTATAGCATTAAATGCCTATGTCAAAAAAAGTAGAAAGATTTTAAATTAACAATTTAACAATACATCTCAAGGAACTAGAAAAGCAAGAACAAATCAATACCCACCCCCACCCAAAAAAAACACAGAAGAAGCGAAATAACAAAGATCAGAGAACTAAATGAAGTTGAAAAAAAAAGTACAAAAGATAAATGAAACAAAAAGCTGGCTCTCTGAAAAGATAAACAAAATTGATAGACATTTAGTGAGATTACCCAGGACAATAAGGGAAAAGATCCAAATGAGCTCAATTAGAAATGAAACTGGAGATATTACAACCAATACCAAGCTAGTTTAGAAAACACCAAGCAGGATAAATACCAAAAATTTACAGCAAGGCACATCATACGCAAACTGAAACAAAAACAAAGTGAAAATATTAAAAACAAACACTTTACAAATAGAGGAACAAGGATGAGAAGTTGCATCAGACTTCTACAAAAAAATATTCTTCAAGAGTGAAGGAAACATCTGAAGGTATTTGTTGCCAGTAGACAGGTCATGCAAGAAACGTTAAAAAGAAGTACTTCAGAGACAAGAAAAGTGATATAGGTCAGAAACTTGAATCTATGTAGAGAGAAAATATGGAGAAGGGACAAATGAACGTAAAGTGAAGTATTTTACTTTTATTACTCCTAGTGCATCTAATAGAGTAATGTTTGTTCAAAGTAATAAGACCATCAATATTTTAGGTAATTATAGCATATAGATAAATAAAATGAATGACAATAATGTTACACCAGTGCTACCTGTGAATCAGTAGGTTATAACGTAAGAGTTAACTTAGAGTAGGCCGGGCGCGGTGGCTCACACTTGTAATCCCAGCACTTTGGGAGGCCGAGGCGGGTGGATCACAAGGTCAGGAGATCGAGACCATCCTGGCTAACACGGTGAAATCCCTTCTCTACTAAAAAATACAAAAAATTAGCCGGGCGTGGTGGCGGGTGCCTGTAATCCCAGCTACTCAGGAGGCTGAGGCAGGAGAATGGCGTGAACCCAGGAGGCGGAGCTTGCAGTGAGCTGAGATCTGAGATCAGGCCACTGCACTCCAGCCTGGGCGGCAGAGCGAGACTCTGTCTCGGTGGGGAGGGGGAAAAAGAAAAGAGTTAACTTAGAGTAGTTGTAAATGTATATTGCAAACTCTAGGGCAATACTTAAACATGTTTATTTATTTCTTTTATTTTGTATTTTCTTTTCAGGACACGACTGGACTGTGTAAATATCTTTAAATATAAATTATGTTCTATGAAAGGAGAGAAAATGAAAACACATTAAAATGCTCTATTAAGAATAAAGAAGGCAGTAAAAGGAGGGACAGTAAAAAGTGACTCAAATACACCAGAGTCAGAGACTGTCAGAATGGAAACAAACAAACAAAAGCCAATACACAATTATATGCCATCTACAAGAAACCTATCTTAAATATATACACAGACAGATTAACGTAAAAGGATGAAGAAAAAAATATTATACTAACAGTTGTGTAAAAAACACTGGAGTAGCTGCATAATTGCAGAAAAAGTAGAATTCAGGACAAAGAAATTATCACAGATAAATAGGAGCATTAATAAAGAGGTTAATTTTGTAAGAATGCATAACAATCTTTAGCATGCATGCACCTAACAATAGTGTCAAAATACATGAGTCCAAAAGTGATGAAATCTGTAAAAAGGAATAGGCAAATTCACAATTAAAGTTGAAGACGTTAAGATCTCTCTGTTAGTAATTGATAGATCCACTGAGCAGAAAATCAGTAAGGTTAGAGAGGAAGTGAACAGCACCCCCAATAATAAAGGTTGTCTACAGGATACTTATAGAATACTTCATCCAATAACAAAAAAATATAATTTTTTTCAAGCTGACATGGATCATTCATGAAAATAGACCACATTCTCGGTCATAAAAATATACCTTAACAAATGTAAAAGAATAGAAAATATACAAAGGTACAAAGCATGTTCTCAAAACACAATGCAATTAAACTAGAAATCAAGAAGAATAAGATAGCTGGCAAATCTTCAAATATTTGAAGATTAAACACACACTTCCACATAATACAGTATTAAAAAAAGCCTCCAGGGAAATTTTAACATTGGAACTAAATGAAAATGAAAACAAGGCTTTCCAAAACTTATTAGCTGCAATGACAGTATTGCTTGAAGGAAAATTTATATCATTGAGTGTATATTAGAAAAGAAGAAAGTTATAAAAATCAACAGTCTAAGGTAGCACATTAAGAAAAATATGAACCTAAAGAAGGAGAAAAGAGATAATAAAGGTTAGACTAGAAGTCAATGTAATTGAAAACAGGAAATCAATAGAGAAAGTGAATAAAAACAAAAAAATGTTTTTTTCTTTTGAGAAAGGTCAACAAAACTGATAAATCTTTACCAGGGTAACAAATAAAAGATGTATATATAGAGAGAAAAACAAAGTGCTAATATCATAAATAAAACAAGGGCTTTTACTAAGGATTTAGTGGCTACTAAAAAGATATTATAATACTGTGAACAACTTTGTGCCCAGAAATTAAATAACTTGGCTTAAATAAACAAATTTCTTAGAAAACACAAACTCTCAAAATTTATAATATAAGAAATCTATAATGTGAGTAGGGCTGTATTTATTAAGGAAATTGATTAATAATTACCTTACAAAAATAAAACAGAACAAAATATCAGGTCCATATGATTTTACTTGCAAATCGTACTAAATATTTAAAGAAGAAATTACATTAATTCTCTATGATCAGTTTCAGAAGACAAAATTGGGGTGAAATGCCCTAATGCATTCCATGAGGCCTGTATTATCGTAACACCAAAACCAAACAAAAATATTACAAGAAGAACAACTACGGACCAATATAGCTCATGAACATAAATGTGAAATCTTTAGTTAAATATTACCAATATAATACAACAATGTATACAAAGAATTATACACAGTTATCAGGTGGGACATATTAAAGTTATTCAGTAGAGGCTGAGATTTGATTTATGCCATCACGTGCCAAGGGACACCTGGGGCTACCAGAACCTCGAAGACGAAAGGAAGAATTTTTTCCTAGAATGTTTGTAGGGAGCAGAGCCCTGCTACAATCTTGATTTCAGACTTATAATATCCAGAACTGTGAGATAATACATTTCCAGGATTTTTTTTTAAGCCAGCAATCATGTGGTAAAATTATTTTAGCAGTCACAGGTAAAGAATTCAAAGCCTAATTAATTAATTCAAAAATTTAATTGAGTTTTTTAAAATTTGTATAACTGTATGGAATACATGTGCAATTTTGTTGCATGCATAGGTTGGATAGTGGTCAAGTCAGTGCTTTTAGGGTGTCCATAACCCAAATAACATACTGACTTATATTCATCCTCCCCTGTCCCACTTCCCATTCTTCTGAGTTTCCATTAGCTATCGTTTCACTCTGTACATTCACATGAACCCATTTTAACCACATAATTATAAGAGAGAATATGTGATATCTGTCTTTCTGTGCCTGGGTTGTTTGGCTTAAGATAATTACCTCCAGTTCTATTCATGTTGCTGCAAAAGACATAATTTAATTTTTTTGGCTCAGTAGTATTCCATAGTACATATATACCACATTTTCTTTATCCAACATCTGTTAATGGACACTTAGGTTGATTCCATATCATTGCAGTTGTGAATAATGCTGTGGTAAACATACTAGTGCAGATATGTTTTCTAGCTAATGATTTCTTTCCCTTTGGGTACATACCCAGTAGTGAGATTGCAGAATCATACTATAGTTCTATTTTTAGTTCTTTGAGAAATATCCATACACTGTTTTATAAAGACTGTACTAAATTATATTCCCACCAACAGTGTATAAGTGTTACCTTTACTCCATGTTTCGCCATCTTCAGATATTTTTGTCTTTTTAAACAATAACCATTCTGACTGGTGTAATGTGATATACCACTGTGGTATTTATTTGCATTTTCCTGATGACAGTAATGTTGATAAATTTTTTACATACCTGCTGGACATCTGTATGTCATTTTAAAAAAGTCTATTCATATACTTTGCCCACTTTTTAATAGACTTATTTTTGTTGTTGAGCTGTTTGATTTGTATATTCTGGTTGCTTAGTCCCTTATCAGATGAATAGTTTGAAAATATTTCCCCTCATACAACAGATTGTCTCTTCACTCTCTTGATTATTTTGCTATGCAGAAGCATTTTAGTGTAATTAAGTCCCATTTATCTATTTCTGCTTTTGTTGCCTAAGCTTTTGCAGTCTTAGTTATAAAGTCTTTGCTTAGACCATTATCCAGAAGAGTTTTCTCTATATTTTCTTCTAGTATTGTTGTACTTTCTGGTCTTAAAATTAAGTATTTAATTGATCTTGAGTTGATTTTTGTATATGGTGAGAGGTAGAGGTCAAATTTTATTCTTCTGCATATGAGAATCCAATTTTCCCAACACCACTTATTGGAGAGGGTGTCCTTTCCCCAGTGTATTTTTGTCAGCTTTGGCAAAGATAATTTGGCTGTAAATATGTGTCTGTTTCTGGGTTCTCTATTTTTTCCCATTGAACTATGCATATATTTTTCTTCCAATACTATTGATGGCAGTGGTGGCATGTCTGAAGTGGCTGCTGTGAAGACACTGGCTGCACACTCCATGGAGCTGGTGGGAGCCAGGAACAGGTGGGAGCCCTACCCTCCTGGGCGCAGCTGCAACTACCCATCCATGGCTGCAGACCCATGCATCCCTGTACTCTCGGGAGCCTGGGAAGTACCCACTGCCCCTGCAGGCTCAGAAGTGACTGCTCGCACTGCCTGGTTTCTCCACACTCCTGGTGCTTGCTTGAATTTCAGAGCAAAGTTGAAGCCGAGCCCAGGTGCTGTTGTGAGCCGTCTGGGTGTATGCATGCTCAGGGCAGCATTGATACACCAGCTCCCCTGTCACCTCAGCCCTGTCTGAAACATTGGGCACCAACGAGCTCAGGAAGGGAGGCCAGTGGGGGCTGAGGGCAGCTTGGTGCAGGACTGCAGACATCCCTTAGCACAAACAGCCTGGGTGCCGTGGATGACATGTTGATGGCAGCAGGAGGCAGACAGGCTCCTGGGTGGAAAGAGGCAAGTTTCTGGTGAAGCCCTACCTTCAAGCCAGGAATAGCCTGAAACATGGGTGTGGGGCTGTCACTTCCAGGTGAAGTCCACTGCCTGGAGTGAGAACTTACGGTGCTTTTTCCAGGGCTGCCCATGGTTTCCCATGGACCAATCAGCACACACTTCCTCCCTTCTGAAGTCCATAAAAACACTAGTCTCAGCCAGACTCACACAGACATCAGGATGACCTGCCTATGGAAAGAAGCTACTCGCTGTTGGGCTCTTCTCCATTAAGAGCTAGACACTCATCTGGAAGACCTGCCTACGGAAAGGAGCTACCCACTTCAGATCTTCTGAGACCTGTTCTGTTGGCTCAATGCAACTCCTCTCCACCTTGCTCACCCCCTGTTGTCTGTGCACTTTATTCTTCTTGGATGTGAGACAAGAACTTGTGACCTGCTGAATGGCAGGACTAAAAAAGCTATAACACAAACATGGCTGAAACATGCCTCCCCCACTCACCACATTGTGGGCAATGAGAAGGAGAAAAGATCTGTGGTCCTTTGGGGAGCCCAGACCTAGAGGCTCCTGGAATCAGGGCTGTGACCCGCAGCCCCCCACAGTGCTGGCACCTGTGCCAGCACATTGAGCTGCCTGCCCTGCTCCAGCAGCCAGCGTGCCAGGCTGTGTGCAGTGTCTGAACCCTGAATTCACTTGTCCACACACCCCTCATCATTCCCACGCCTGGCTCAGTTTTGTTTCCATTTTTATGGAATATCGTTTTTCACCTCGTTGCTTTCAGTCTATATGTGTCTTTACTGCTAAAGTGAGTTTCTTTTAGGCAACATACAGTTGGATCATGTTTTTTCTTTTTCTATGCATTTAGCCAATCTAGAACTTAAAAGTGGAGCATTTAAACTATTTACATTCAAGATTATTATTGATATGGGAAGTTTTGCTTCTTTGATATTGTTAAATTTTTTAGTTGTTTTATAAATTCTTGGTTTCTTTTTCACTTAAAGTTTCTCATTGTGGTTTGATGGAATTCTACAGTGGTGCCATTTGATTCCTTTCTTTTCCTCCTTTGTGAAATTGTTTTACCAGTGAGATTTATAATTCCATTGTTTTTATAATTTTTCCTTTGCTTTCACGTTTAGGACACCTTGAAGCATTTCTTGCAGGACAGGTCTGGTGGTGATGAATTCCTTCAGCATTTGTTTGGGAAAGGCTTTATTTCTTCTTCATTTATGAAGTTTAATCTTGCTGGATATTTAATTCTTAGCTAAATATATTCTTACCTGGGTATATAATTCTTAGCTAAAAAGGATTTTTTGGCACTTCAAATATATGTATATATATTCACTTAGAATATATCCCATTCTTTTTTTGACCTATAAGGTTTCTGCTGAGAAGTCTGCTGTTAGTCTGATGGTATTTCTCTTACAGGTGACTGGACACATTTCTCTTGCTGATTTTATAACTTTCTCTTTGACTTTAGACAGTCTGATTATAATATGTCATAGCAAATCCTTTTGGCCTTGTATTTTCTTGGTGACTAATGAGCCTCCTGTATATGGATCTCTAACTCTCGATATTCTAGGGAATTTTTCATTTGTTATGTCATCAAATAGACTTTTTAAACCTTTAGTTCTCTTATTACCCATGGAGATAATCACAATTCATAAATGTAGTTGCTTTATCTTGTCTCAAACTTCTTGAAGTTTTGTTTGTTCACTTTTTAAAATTCTTTTTCTTTATTTTTGTTTGACTAAATTATTTCAAATAAACTGTCTTCCAATTGTGAAATTCTTCCTTCTGCAAGGCCTAGTTTATTATTGAGGCTTTCAAGTGTATTTTGGGCTCCCATCAGTAATTTCTTTGTAGTTACAGAATTTCAGTTTTTATTTAAGAACTAGCCCCTTGGTAAATTTCTTATTTACAATTTGAATTGATTTTTTTTTTGTTCTTTCTATTGGTATTCAGATTTCTTTTTCATCTTATTGAGCTTCTTTAAAATAAATATTTTAAATTTTTTATCTGAGATTTTGAGAATTTCATTTTGGCCAAAATCTATTGCTAGAGAATTATTGTGTTTCTTTAGGGTGTCACATGTCCTGCTTTTTTATGTTTGCTGTGTCTTTACATCGATTTCTGCACATGTAGTGTAACAGTCGCTTTTTCCTATTTTTGAGTTTACTTTTGTTCAAGGGGGACTATTTCTGAAGATGTGTCAATGGTATTGGCTGGGTAGGACCCTTTGGCTTTCCTTCTGAATGCATGTAGCAGTAAAGTCTCCATATTATTTCCTTGCTATAAACAGCATCAGTGGCATCTGTGGTTTCCTTGGCATGTTAGAGTGGAATTAATAGTGGAGGCTGTGGAAAAGTTGTGCTGGGGACTGCAATGCCAGATGAGCCTATCTTCAGGATTCAGCACTGGCATTGGAGAGCTAGGCATTTCTATTTTTGTAATCTGGGGCAGTGTACATGGGCACCTATGTTGGCATTTCCAGGCCAGCTGATTATTGGGCCTCTGGGTGGCTTTCCCAGATGCCAGTTATGGTAGTAGTATATCAGGTGTGTGAGTATTCTCTTGAGCCCCTGGGTTGCTAGTGTGGTATGAGCAATGGCAGCAGCAGTGGTAACATTCTCTTCTAGATCCCAAGCAATGTGTGCTTGTGTTGGTAGTGGTTGCAGTGGGCTGTGCAGGCTGGCCCCTAGACCAGCACATGTATGGCAGTTGCAGGTAGGAGACAGCTGAGGTGGAAGTGGTGGGATGTACAGGTCCAACCTCAGTGCCCCAGAAGGCGTTCTTGGTTGGTGGATTGGAATGTCCAGTCTCTCAGACAACAGACAACCCTGTATTGTCTTAAGAGTGGAAATGAAGCCAGGTAGAGCTGGACTGGGCAGGCTTAAGCTCAGGCCTCACAATGGGGAGCACATGCTGCAAAGTGATCCTTAGGCCTCTGGTTGATTGCTAGGGTTAAGGGCAGTAGCTGCTACACTAAGGTCCTACCATGGGGAGGGTGCAGCCAGCTCCAGTGGCCACAGTCTTGGCTCGTGAGTGGGGGACACATGTCCTTGTCATGCCCGTCTCAATGGAGCTCATTCCCCAGTCCAGGTTATTGCAGTGGACCCAGGGTATCTGTCATACCTAGAAGTCTGCACCATGCTCACAACTCAGCCCCAGGCCTTAAGAGTGCCCACCCAGTTCAAGATCAATAATTCATGGCAGCTTGATTCCCCCTCAATCTCCAGAGGAGAAACCCCTTTCCCACCACCAGCAGTAAAAGCCCAATCCACAGTCATTTCCAAGTTCTTGCTGTAAGAGCCCACCCCCAACTTATATCCCAGGTGTGCAATCAATAGCATGAGTTTTGATAATGCCTAGGACTGATGATGCTGGTTCTCAAGACAGAACACAGTCTGTTTAAAGCTAGAACAAAAAATGGCATCTTGCTGTAGCTGCTTAGGTTTCAGAAAGGGTCTGGGAACCAACGTGAGTTCTTTCCCTGGAGCAGTTCTTTCTCATAGTCTCCCAGCTGCTCCCTAAGTTAGTTTCAAAGCTTGGGCGGGTAATGGAGCTCTCCTGTGGCCTTGATTGTTTGATTCCCCAGTAGGAAACTAGACCACAGAAAGATTCTCATGCACCTCTTTCCCATATTGGGGAGTCATTCCTGGTTCCCAGCTAGTCCTGGCCAAGTATGCTGCTTGTTTCTTTATCCTTTATAGTTTTGATGTTTCCTATCACTTTTCTGTTGAACTACCATGCTCTCTCTTTGACAATAGATTCAAAGTGCAGTTATGTACACACTATTTTGGTTCTTGTAACTAGATGAAGTATACACGAAGTGGTGTTAGCCAGCCATCTTCATGAATTGGAGACATAATATTCTTAAGGTGTCAACTCTTTCCAAATTGATTTCAACCATCTCTACACACAGTTCTGAGTTTGGTCTGTAACTCAATATTTTGAATATATGTGTCTTACACTCTTGTAAGTATTCCCAATGTACTCAAGATTGTTGAGAGAGATCTTACCTTAGTTATTCAAGATATAATCACCTAGAATCTTTGTTAGACACAGATGCAAATGGGAAACAGATCATGATTTAACTCTATGTCCCATATTTTAGTACTAGTGTCAGAGCTTTGTTTTAGTCAGTTCAGGCTGCTATAACTACCACTATAGACTGAGTGTCTTAAATAACAGAAAATATTTCTCACAGTTCTAGAGGCTGAGAAGTTCAAGATCAAGATACCAGCAGATTCAGTTACTGTTGAGGGCTCTCTTTATAGTTCGTAGATGGCCAACTTCTTGCTGTACCCTCATACAGTAAAAAGAAAGATTATCTTTCTCCTATCTCTTTAAAATGGTGTTATCCTATTAATGAGTGCTTTGTCCTTATGACCTCATTACCTCCCAAAGGCCCCATCTTCAAATACCATCACAGGGGATAAAGGTTTCAACATATGAATTTCAAGGGACATCAGCACTTAGTTCATAGCAGGGCTCTCCTTGAAATATTCTCTCAGATGAAATTTGGATAGGAGAATTGTGACTTGGATATTATTGCTTAGTACAGAAAATAGAAGATCCATAGCAGGCATGATATAAAAGTTAGAAAGTGATACTTTAAACAGTGAAAGGAAATAGATTAATAACTGAACACTATTGGCCATCTACATAAAGAGAATAATAATAAGACTAATTTTTACCAGATCTGAGCTAATTGCCACAACCTGGATTCAAATTAATAAAGTTGTAACACAATTCTTTTTATGCTTAGAAATCTCCAGGATCTTTATTGCCTGTGGGATATGAGCTTTGGAGACATATTTAGTAATCGATTAAAACAGATTTTTTGAAAAATAGTTGGAACAGATGGTAGAATGAACCCAACAACTCAGCAGGGTTTATCGATTCTTAAAATTTTACAGCAGTGCTCATTGTTGCAGATTTATGTGTTATTTTCCTAGATTTTTGAAAAGATATCTTTAAAAAATATTTTCAAAATAAATCATTCCACAATTATAACAATAACAATCAATAAAACAGGTAACCCTCTCTTAATAAATATAGGGCCATTAATAAAAGCTCTAGTATCTTACAGGTTTGAAAAGAAATCTTTACATACAGGTACTGTCATGTTATATTTATAACCCTTTTTTTTTTTTAAAAAAAGGGAAATTTACAAGGTCTACACGGAGAAAGTACATACAATTTGCAAAGTATACAGCAGAGAATTCCAATACACCTCACACTGAGTTTTTCCTATTATTAACATCTTCGGTTATTAGTGTGATAAATTTACCATGAATCAACATTGATACATTATTATTAACTAAAGCCTATATTTCATGTAGATTTCCTTAGGTTTTAGCTAATGTCTTTTTTTGTTCCCATAATCCCATCCAGGACATAACAATACATTTCATTGTCATCTCTGTGTAGGGTCTTCTACTATGACATTTCTCAGTTTTTTTGATGACTTTGATAGTTTTAAGAAATACTGGGAAGGTATTTTACAGAATGCCTTTAAATTTGGGTTTGCTTAGATTTTTCCCCTCAATGTTAGATAATAATTATCATTTTAGGGGAAGGAAAATCAGAGAGGTAAAGTGCCATTCTCATCACATCACATCAAAGAAACATACTATCAATATCACTTATTACAACTGAGATTAACCTTCATCTGGATGGCACTGTGCCTGTCATGTTTCTCCACTGTAAAGTTACTATCATTTTCTCCATTTACATACTTAGTTTTTTGGAAGGAAATCACTTTATGTAGCCCACACTTGAAGAAAAGAAAGTTAAGTTTCACATCTGTGAATAGAGAGTATCTATATAAATTTTTGGAATTATTTTACACAGATTTGCCTATGTCCTCTTATTCTATTTATTTATTTAGTCATTTATTTGTATTAATATGGACTTATATGCTTTATTAGTCTGTTTTCATGCTAATAATAAAGACATACCTGAGACTGGGAAATTTACAAAGAGAAGTTTAATGGATTTACAGTTCCACATGGCTGGGGAGTCCTCACAATCATGGTGGAAGACAAGAAGGAGCAAGTCACATCTTATATGGATGGCAGAAGGTAAAGAGAGCTTGTGCAGGGAAACTCCCATTTTTAAAACCATCAGATTTCATGAGACTTATTCACTATCACGAGGACAGCATAGGAAAGACTTGCCCCCATGATTCAATTATCTCCTACTGGGTCCCTCCCACAACACGTGGGAATCATGGGAGTTACAAGATGAGATTCGGGTGGGGACACAGAGCCAAACCACATCATATGCATTTATTCTATATTTTACATTATAATACAACTATATGAGTTATTTTATTGCTCATATTCTTCCAGCTTTGGACACTGAAAGTTCTTTAAGGTGGATCCTATATCTCTTTAAAATGTCTCCACCATTGTGTCCATCCTTACTTCCTGGCATGGCAAGATGCTCCATGTTCTTTGATTTCTCATACCTCAGCACTAGAATCAGCTACTTATTCATGGAACCTTGGTTATTTTTACTGGAGAATAATATTGGAAATCAAGTTCTGGGAAGTAATAGGTTCTTTTTATTTTAATAAAAAAAAGACTCAGTAGATTAAGCTATTTAAAAAGCCCATATTACAGAAAATGTATTCAATGAAAAGTAAATATTTCTCCCATATCCGCATCCTTTTCCTTTTTTAAAATGCAGCATCATTTCAGGTGTACCTTGATATTTTGTAGACAAATATGCATCTCTCTAATCATTTTCTTGTCTATTATTTCTAGTTATCTACATGGAAGGAGAGGTGGCACACTTCAGTGATCCTTGTTTCTTTTCACATAAGTTCATATAAATATAGTATTTATGTAAGTATATAGATGGCATGGGATATGCAGTCCGTTGTTAAGGTATGCTCTATTTTTTTAAATGAAATTCTACAAATTACCTTTAGTTTATTTCCTTCCTATTGATATTTTGCAAGCATAACTATGATCACTATTTCATAGATTCATTAATATGATTTTAATGGAAAGCATATAAGGATGGTGCTAGGGTTATATTTGGGAGCTTAATCAAAATTAGCTGAGCAGAACAACATAAGGCTTTTGAATAATATCAGGAGAAGGGTCTTGACAAAGCTTTCTCCTTGATCAAAAAGCTCTAATTGTGATATGGTTTAAACCATGTAACCCATGTTTCTTGTCCCTCCTTCAAGTCTTCTACAAACATGTAAATTATCACAGTGTGAAATCTCCTTCCTGAAATTCTTCCACAATTTTTCAGTTATGTCCAGCCCCAACTGATCTTTTTGTAGAATACTTAGAGCTTCAAGATCATATGTGTTCAGGTGCTCTTTTTGCCTCTGAGTTTCTCCAGTAAGTGCTACTTTACATTAATACTGCATGGCAATAGTGGTTCATGACTATGTACCTCTGAGCAATATATTTTGGATCCTAACAGTGGCTTATGCATATTACTTGTCTGAGCTAAGCTAGAAGCTACAATGTTTACAACAATGGTGAAAAAAGTACTGAACTCGAGATTAAGTCAGGAATGGATTGGGTTACTTCCACTTGGCAGAAACATGTATAATGAAATACAGTAATGTGAAAATGCAGAAATAATTTTTCTTTCACAGTCAGAGGCAAAAGAAAACAGAGACATTGACTAATTTTGAAACTCAATTTTCCATTCTTTCCTCCAAGAGGAGGCTAAGTACTGAATCCTAAGCCAAGTACTGCACCTTACAAGATTGTAATTATGGTTATAATACTGGTCATTATTATCATTATTATCATTATCATCTGTACAGGTTATGCTTGCTTTTCTTTGGAGACCCCATATATTTTGTATGGATATTTTGTAGAAGCAAGCATGTGAATATAGTATTTGAGCACATCCACTATGACACTTGCTAGTGTTTTCTAGAATGGTAACTCAAATGCATAGTGATACAGTTTGGCAGTGTCCCCACCCAAATCTAATCTTGAATTCTCATGTATTGTGGGAGGGACCCTATGGGAGGTAACTGAATCATGGGGGCACGGCTTTCCCGTGCTGTTCTCATGATAATGAATAAGTCTCATGAGGTCTGACGATATCAAAAGGGGGAGTTTCCCTGCCCAATCTCTCTCTTTGCTGGCTGCCATCCATGTAAGACGTGACTTGCTCCTTCTTTTCTTCCACCACAATTATGAGGCTTTCCCAGCCATATGGACCTGTAAGTCCAATTAAACCTTTTTCTTTTGTAAATTGCCCAGTCTTATGTATGTCTTTATCAGCAGCATGAAAACGAACTAATATACATGGCCAAGAACTTTCATACTTCTTACAGCTGCCAAAGTCATATAATGAACTAATTCAGGAGAAAAATAAATAGTATTCTCTTACAAGATTTATACAAGTTGAACACTATACATCATTTTCTGGAAGCTATTGCTACTTGGCACAGCACTGTAAACTATCAAAGCTTTAACAAGAACATGACCATTGTTGAATCTACAGTAAATGAATATTTTGCTGCCTCTGTTAGCATTTAAATACAGCCTTTGCTTTTGCTAATGCCTTCTTTTCTATGCTCATCTAAAAGACAAATATCAGCATATCTTCTCAGGAAAGGGGTGCAATACACATTTGACATGCTTTCACAGGTATATTTTAATGATCTTAAAGTATGTCATCAACGGGTTTGAAAAATATTTACACATTGTGAACTGTTGGTATCCAAATGTTTCATTTGTAAAATTTTTACATTGTCTACCTTCAGCAGAAAAGGAACCAACATCGTATTTATGCTTACCGAGTCTTATCTATTCAAACGTGAGACACAACCCAAGGTTATACAATTTGGGCATAAAACTTTAACCCCTACTGGGAAATAAACCAATTGACTTGGCAGATATTGACTCTAAAGAAGTTGGTTTCTTTGAATGTATCAGATGCACATTTTATACCTGGATAATTTACTAAATTCATATACCAAGTAACCAAACAGCATCTAAGATTGAATGAAGAGTCCCTGAATATAAATTAAAAACTCAAGAAACACCAGATGCTGGTGAGGTAGCAGAGAAATAGGAATGCTTTTATACTGTTGGTGGTAATGTAAATTAGTTCAACCATTGTGGAAGACAGTGTAGCGATTCCTCAAAGATTTAGAACCAGAAATACCATTTGACACAGCAATCCCATTACTGGGTACATACCCAAAGGAATAAAAATTATTCTATTATAAAGATATATGCACACACATGTTCATTGCAGCACTATTCACAATAGCAAAGAAATGCAATCAACCCAAATGCCCATCAATGATAGACTGAATAAAGAAAATGTGGTACATATACACCATGGAATACTATGCAGCCACAAAAAGAATGAGATCATATTCTTTGCAGTGACATGAAAGAAGCTGGAAGGCATTATCCTTAGCAAACTAACACAAGAACAGAAAACCAAACACCTCATGTCCTCACTTGTACGTGGGATCTGGACAATGAGAACACAAGGATACAGGGAGGGAAACAACCACACACTGGGGCCTGTCAGGGTAGGGAAGGGAGGTGGGAGAGCATCAGAAGAAACAGCTATTGTATGCAGGGCTTAATACTTAGGTGATGGATTGATACGTGCAGCAAACTGCCATGGCACACGTTTACCTATGTAACAAATCTGTACATCCTGCACATGCACCCTGGAACTTAAAAGAAAATAAAATTAAAAACAAAACAAATAAAACTGCTAGAAAGTGTCCTACTTCCAATAAAAAAGACAGGCTTTAGATCCCCTCTATGCCTTAGATTTCATGGAATTATATTGGTATCTATGACTAATTTCACAGTTGACAGAAACCTTTATCTACAATATCGTTTTTGTCTTCTTTTTTGTTTCCATAAACCTCCAAGCTTTTTAATTTAAGGACTTTCTCTCAACATCAACAAAAAAATAAAATCCCTCTGGTAAGCTCTTCCTGAGACAAAGCATCTCATCTAAAGAAAAGATATGACCTCCTAATTTTTCATAAACCTTTTACAATGGGTGTCCAAAGTTCTTAAGTGGGACCAACTTCAGAAATTTTCATTGCGGAATGAAATTTGCACATTCAATCAGAGGCAAAAGCTTGCCTCTAAGTATAATCCAATGTTCTGATATTTGGCTGCGTACTTGCCAGTACATAGCCACAGAGATAACACTCCCTACGTGCATGTCACTGCCTGGAAAAGGGCATCACTCACAAGGTCTTCCACTAGTCAAGTAGTCATGCATTAATAATTAATATCCCAAGATTTTTTTAACTGTATATTAGGCAGTTTATTCAAAGTTGACAAACCCGAGTCTTGGAACTATCCGTGATGGTAACGGGAAAATGCTGAGAGCCAGGGCATTGAATATTTTCACAATAAACTGAATTTAAGGCAGTACTCTTGATATAAAACTACTGAGGCAGTCCACGTCAAATGACTGACAAATGCCTGGACATCCAGGCCTAATGAGCTCTAACTCAGAAAGGATATTCTGACTCCAAAATTTTGAGACCACTGAATTAGTTGTTCTTTGGTCTGCATTGCAGACCCACCTCACCCTCTGCTCAGTCCTGTTCCTACTCTTACTTTCAACAGATTTGAGTTGGAAGGATATTACCTAATAAAGGGCTTGAATCTTAAACTCCACCTCGGAGAGTATGTTTCTTGAGAACCCAACCTGTAACACCTGACATCACTATTTAAAAACATTAATGTAAAGTCTTTATAAAATCTGAGTGTTTCAGTAGGTGAAAGCTCAGGCACAACTACTCCAGAACATGTGATGCTGAAGTCAGATGTTTGCACCTCTGTGTAGAGTAAATGTGAATGTTACAGCTATAAATACAGACTTGATGCGGGTGTCTACTTTTACTTTCTGTTATTTTTTTGAAATGGTAAAAAAAGAAAAAAAAACTAACAAGTAGAGATAGAACAAATACAGCCTTCCTACACTTTCATGTGATTTATATTCCTAAATTGTTTACTTTCTATTAAAACTGTGCAAAAATATTTAATATCCTCAAGAAAATGGAGTAGTGTTTTAGGCTCAAAACTCTTTTGGATAAATGTCTAGCAGGAAATTCAAATGTTTTTTGCAGAATATCAGAAAAATCATTTTGTGGAACTTTTCTGAACATTGCAGAACATTTAGCATCCCAGTAAGCACGAGTAGATCTCCAGTCATCACTGCCACAACAGTAACCCGTTTCTAAAACTTCTCCTAGGGATCAGTACATTGGGAAGCAATGGTGAAAGAAATTTTACACCCCTGAAAAACACTGACAAAGATGGGAAATTAATTGAAGCATGGAGCAAATGAGCATATTATCAGACTTATTTTTAATAGTCCTGCTAGAATATTGTAATAAAAATTGTCTAAAGGAAGGTGGGTAAAAACATAATATGTACCCATTTATTGTTTATGCTTCATTTTAAAATATATTTATAGTGGCATAATTGTCAAATGATAAACTTCATATATTAAAATTGTATAATTTGATAAGTTTTAACATATATATGTCTGTAAAATCATAACCATAATTGATACATAAACATGTCTATCATCCGTGAAGGTTTACACATTTCCCTTCATAATCTCCCCATAATAACCCTCCTTATTCCCTGCTTTCCCATCACCAGACAACTACTGCACTGTCTTCTATCACTACAAATTAGTTTGCACTTTCTAGAAATTTATATAAATGGAGCCACCTAGTATGTATCATTTTTGTCTGGTTTACTAATAATAATTGAAAATTGGCAAAATAATTGAACAGATACTTGACCAGAAGTCATAAACATAGCAAAAAGCAAATAAGATGCTCAATCTTTTTCATCAGCAGATAAATACAAATGAAAACATGAAAAGATACGCGACACAAATACATAAGTGGTTTAAATGATAATAAAAAATAAAACCATCTCAAGTTAGAAAAGATGCAAAGTACCTGAAACAGTCAAACAATGCTTGGAGGGATGTAAAATGATACAGTTACATTGGAAAATAGTTTGGTAGTCCCATAAAATTAAACATAAAATCACCAAACAAACAGAAACACTTTACTCACCAGATTTTAGCCAAGTAAACACTTTAGTTTATAGAAAATCCTATACAGAAAGGTTTATAGTGTCATTATTTGTAGCTGTTCTCAAATTGAAATTAACCCAAAGTTCTTTCAACTGGTAAACAGAGGAATAAATTTGGGATATCCACAAAATTGAATATTACTCAGTGGTTTAAAACAAACTACTCAATATACACAACAATCTGCACAAATCTCAAATGAGTTACTGCCTGAAATATAACAGACTCAGATTACCGGGTCTAAGGATATGATTAGATTTCAGTATATGATATCATTTATATGACATTCTGGACAAGACAAAACTACAGGAACTATAAACGGATTGCTGGTTGACAGGAGCTGGCAGTGTGAGGAAGGGTTATACAAAGCATTAAAGGAAAATAGGGATGGGAGTGGATGAGATTGATGGAGTTGTTTTACATCTTGATTATAGTGGCAGTTAACATGATTATACATTTATTGAAACTCAGAGAAATGCATAGTCAAAAAGGAAACTTGTATTGCATAACTCTTCTTTAATACAAAAAGTGGAATAAAGAGATATGCAATTATATATTAGATTTTGTATAAAGTTCAAATTTATTTGTCATAACCTCCCTTTCTTTCCTTCCTTCCTTCCTTTGAGACCACTGAATTAGTTGTTCTTTCCTTCCTTCCTTCTTTCTTTCCTTCCTTCCTTCCTTCCACTCTTTCTCTCTCTCTATGTATATATGTGCATATATCATTTGCATATACACACATATATATATGTATATACAGAGTAGATTGGCTTACTCTTGGCTTACTATATATAGAGAGGATTGGTTTACTCTTACGCTTTTTATGTTTATTTCAATTTTCTAACTTTATAATATGCCAACATAATTATCTTTAAAATTATTAATTATTGTAAATTCACATATTCATTTTTATAGCCTCTACACTTTTATTTTTATTAAAATATTTTAATAATCTATGTTTCATACCTTTAAATGTCATTTAAAATCTAATAACCTTGGTAAATAGAACAAATGGTGGATTTTGCTTTTCAAGAATAACAAAAGAAAATAAAACCCCCCATAATTATGAACTACTTAAATCACATATATGACAGAGAATATTTTCACTATATATATTCTATGTTATTACAGTAATCAAGTACATTTATATGTGTTTTAGGTAGTTTTATCTGTCTAAGACATCATAAAACAACACTAAAAATAATTACATTAAACATACAGTATTTTAACAAAAAAGTGGTCTCCATATGATTCTGAAAAAATAGTGGTGTTTGTATGAGTATTTATTTTTCAACTGAGATCTTTTAAAAGCAGCCAAATTAACACAGCATATTGTTTTATAGAATATTGTTGGAAGAATATCAAATACCATAAAGAAAACATAGAAACTTGGAAGAGAGTTTTAATGCATATGAGGTAAAAAGCAAGAAGAACATTGCTGGTTTAGCTTCTGCTAGTGCTAGGTTTTCTCTCTCTTTATAGCTCCAGGATGTACACTTTTAAGAAGTTTTATATACTTTATGTTTTCAGTCTCCACTTCTATAAACTGTCTTATTCTTAGCACGCTAGACTCATGATCCTGGGTATTGTAAAATACGATTGTTAAAATATTGATTTCCCAAATGGGCAAAACAAGTGGCACTACATAAATATTTTATGCTCTCTGTTGTCCTCTATCATTACCTCCTCCTTGTAAGCAAACACCTAAGGGATAGAATATAACTTCCCTCACCGTTCTGTTTACCATGGTTAGAAGAACCTGTGGTATAATACTGTAGCTCTGTCTAATTTCAAGAGGTCTAAAATAATGATTATTTTTAAAATTTTTTTTCGTTGATACTATAAACCAATTACTATTTCTGTATAAAATAGCAAATTTAGTAATAATATAAAATTACGGACAAAATTTGAACTCAAAATTACCTTGTTGTTAAGTAACTGAACGTGAAAGGGACAGAAAATTGATGCCATCTAAAAGCAGCAAACATCCAGAATGGCTTGTGGGATTTAATTTAAACATGATATGTGTAAATTTAATGAGGTAGGGGATGTATTACAGGACAGAAATTTGACTTTCTTCTTCCCATCTAATCCAATTTTTTATGCTCCAAAACTTACTGAGGACTCACAAAATCTTTTGTTTGTGTGTGCTGTGTCTATCAATATCTACCATATTGATATTGAAAAGAAATTTTTAAAATATCCAGTAATGAATTAATTAGGGAATAATAATAAATGTACTAGGTACTATGAATAATGATCATAGTAAAATCAGTATACTTTTATTAAAAACATCTGCATTTTTCAAAATAAAATATTCAGTGAGAAGGGAGGGACCGTTTTATACATTTGCAAATATCTGTGAAGTCATGTAGATTCTCCTATTTGTTTCTTCATTCAATATTTTGTTTTAGTTGGAGTATTTGGATAAAATCTGTTCAATTATTAATGTAGTTAAAAAAGTTAGAATGACCTTTTTAGGTAATTGTGAATATTATTCTTTGGTTTTCACCGAAATTTAACAAGTGATAATTTCTTAAAGATTAGTTGCAATATGGGATCAGAAACCCTCTCAGTGAACTTTGGTACTCTTTGGTACTCTTTCACATTACGTTGCATTATAATTTCTTGGCTTGTTTGGAACTTCAAATGAATTATTTACCAATGCATATTTTCATAATATCATGCATTATTTTAAAAATATTAGTTCACTAAGTTATGTAAATCTTTCTAATTTTAACACAGTACAAGATATGAAAAGTTCACATTTATTAATCTCATTACCTATCTCATTAAAAAAGTTTCAAGTATTTGAAATTGCCAAGCACACAGTAGAGAATGCAAGATTTCCAAAATTTTAATTGTTGCTCAAGAGCTCACGTTGTATTAATGGTAATGAAGACTGCCATTTGCTTTTCTTGAGGAGTCAGTCTCTCACTTGTTCATGTTCCCAAAACTATCTGACAAATATCAAAGTCTAAATAATCATGTTATTTTTCTTTCACTTATCAAGTAAAAGTTACATTCCATAAAAACAATGGCTGGTTCACCCAGCCACTCAAAATAGTCCACAAATTATTTTCTCTGGGACAATCATCATAATATGTACTCAGCATTAAGTTACTTTAGGCATGCTCCCTATTTCTTCACACAGAATATTAAACATGCATAAATCAGTGGTAGATACCTTTAAAAATAACAATTTTAAATTTATCATTTAAGGCATTTATTTGAACTAGAATTGAACTAGAATTTTTAATTTTATTCTAAGTGTAATGCAGTGAAGAATGCATTGACTACACGTATAGTTGGTGTCTCCACTTTGACTCATGCTGATGTAAGTGCAGTTTTAACTATTTTGGCTCAATAGTACTCCATTTTGTATAAGCATCACATTTTTTAATCCATTCATCTGCTGATGGACACTTAGATTGCTTCCAAATCTTATCCATTGTGTACAGTGCTGAAACAACTTGGGAGTGCAGATATTATTTGATACAGTGTTTTTCTTTCTTTCAGACATATACCTAGCAGAGGAATTGTTGGATCATATGGTAGCTTTATTTTTAGTATTTGAGGAACTTCTACATAGTTTTCCATAGTGGTTATAATAAGTTACATTCCTACCAACAGTGTAAAAGGGTTTCCTTTGCTTTACATTCTTGCCAGCATTTGTTATTGCCTGTCTTTTGGATAAAAGTCATTTTAAATGGGGTGAGGTGATGCCTCATTGTAGCTTTAGTTGGATTTTTCTGATAATCAGTGATGTTGAATACTTTTTCAGATATTTCTTTGCCATTTGTACGGTTTTTTTTTTGAGAAAAGTCTATTCAAAAACTTTTGCCTATTTTAAAAATTGAATTATTAGATTTTTATCTATAGAGTTTTTTGAGCTCATTATACAATCTGGTTATTAACCCGTTGTCAGTGAGTAGGTTGCAAAGATTTTCTCCTGTTCTGTGGTTTGTCTCTTCACTTTGTTGATTGTTTCGTTTGCTTTGTGGAAAGTTTGTAACTTGATGTAATGCCATTTGTCCATTTTTTGGGGGGTTGGAACAGCTAAAATATTAAGATAAATTTCTTGGTTCTAAGAGCTCTTATCTCTAATTAATTATGTAATATATCATCACTATTTTTTGAAGTAAGAAATATTACTCTATAATTAAAATTATTCAATTACTAGAATGACTCAACTAAAATGATATGATGAAGAACTGTAGCTGGCTTCCAATTACAATGGACTATGGACTAAAAAAGACACACAAAGCCTATATCTGTAAACAAACAAAAAAACAACCAAAGGACTAGACAAAACTATTTTCTGATGTTACCCAAATGCCAGATTAAGACTCTGGTCCCGGAGAGAAAGGAAACAAGCAAATTGATCTCTACCATCGCCTCAGTTTTCTTCCAGGAAACATATTCCAGAACACTCATCAAGAAAGGAGATTCTCAAGAGAACGTTAGTTACTCTGACTTACAGACAAAATGATGCACTTTAGGTATAGAAGTTGCTCCAGAGAGAAGGAAGGAAGCTATATAGGAAAAGAGTTTTAAAAATAATATAATTATTTAGACTTTGGTATTTGACAGATATTTTTGAGAAATTAATTAATTAGATTGACACTTCAAGAAAAACAAATGGCAATATTCATTACCAGTAATAAAATGTGAGCTTTTTTTTTTTTTTTTTTTTTTTTTAGGTGGAGTCTCGCTCTGTCACCAGGCTGGAGTGCAGTGGTGTGATCTCAGCTTACTGCAATCTCTGCCTCCTGGGTTCAAACTATTTGAACCTCAGCCTCCTGAGTAGCTGGGACTACAGTTGAGCACCACCATGCCAGGCTAATTTTTGTATTTTTAGTAGAGACGGGGTTTCACCATGTTGGCCAGGATGGTCTTGATCTCTTGACTTCGTGATCCTCCCACCTTGGCCTCCCAAAGCGCTGGGATTACAGGTGTGAGCCACCACACCCGGCCAAATGTGAGCTTTTCAGTAAACATTAGAATTGTGGAAAACTTATGTCTTCTATTGTGATCTTGGCAAATTCAAATAAACCATGTGCTTATGGCCAATTGCTTTACAACCAAAGTGCCCACATGCAATCAATAATAATGATAATAGCAATAAAATTCTCCACACCATATACAAAAATTAAATAAAAACAAATCACAAGACCTAAATGAAAAACCTAAAACTATTTACATAAAAGAATTAGGAGAAGGGCCTCATGATCTTGGGTTAGATAAGGATTTCTTAGATTCTCCCTAAAAATTATGATCAACAATTTTAATAGACATTTTACTACAGAAGAGATATAAAAGATTAGGACACACACTTAAAGATGTTCAATGTTATTAATCATTAGAGAAATGCACATGAAAAGCATAATAAGATACCATTACACACCCACTAGAATGGTTATGGAAGAAGGAGACAGAAAATACCAAGTGTTGGGGGAAATGTACACAAATGGGAGCCCTCATGCATTGCTAGTGGGAATGCAAAATGGTAAAGTTACTTTGGAAAACAGTTGGGCACTTGAAAATTTTGACATAAACTTATCATACAGCACAACAATTCCACTCATAGAAATCTACCAAAATAAGTGAACACACAAGTCCATTCAAAGACACATATGTGAACATTCACAGCAGCATGGTTCATAATAGCCAATACCTAAAAAGAATACAAATGTCCATTAACTGGTGAATGATTAAAAATATGCAGTATAGGGACAAATTGTAATAGTATGCAATAAAACTTAACAAACTACTGATACATGCTGCATCGTGTATAAATCTAAAAACATTGTCTAGTGAAAGAAGTCACATATCGCATGATTCTATGTATATGAAATGTCCAGAGAAGGCACATTTATTGAGACAGAAAGCAGATCAATGCCTAGGGTGAGAAGGGGGATTGACTGCAAAGGAACAAGTTGGAAATTTTTGGAGTGACATGAATGTTCTAAAACTGAATTGTGCAGATTTGCACAATTGTATACATTTAGTAAAATTCACTTAATTGTACATCTACAATGGGTAATTTTGGTACCAATGCTATCCCTCAAAATCTGTAAATAAGACTGGCATTTCTCAAGATGAAAATACCTTGGCACTAAAACTTTTCAAAATCTATATGACTCTACTGAGTCATATACAAATAGGTATATTTGTAGAGTCATATACAAATAGGTGTTTTATAACATTTCCCAATATTTACATAATTAACAATCTTTCCCAAACTTGCTGGGATATTTCCCAATTAAAAAAATGGAAATAATTAAATGTAAGTGAGAGCAGTGTTTTGGCCAAGGTTGTATGTGTTACGTAGGACCTAAACCTGACATCAAGTTAACTGGTTTAGTTACTTTATATTTTACTTAAGCTAACAACTTTCTCAAAAGCAATAAAGAAAGTAATATTTCAGTACAATTCCTCTTCTCTACTTTTTAATTTTCTTTGCTATTCTGTTTCTGTGCCAACCTTTGTTTTCAATACAGTTAAAGTGACATTATTTCTAATCTTTCAGCGGGACTTTATAGATCTATATTAAGAACACATGTCCCTCCTTCATTTCATTTCCTCCTATGCTCTCTTTTACGGTGTTTGTTAATAAATTTTGTCTTTACAAAAATCATACAATTTTTAAAACCTGAGTAAAAGATTAAAAGGGAAAGAAAAATCACCCTTGATTTAATCACTCACTAAGCTTTCTCACATGAAATTTAAGCACCACTGATACTGACAGTTTCCTGGTTTTGCCAGAAGATTCTAAGGGAGATTTTTTCACACGTCTATGTCATGACTTCAACCAGCTGGCGGTGATTGTAAAATTCAACTGACTGTAAAATGCATCTAGATTTCTCAGAAGTGAATAGGTTGAAAACATGCACATTGATAGTGTTTGGCTGTGTCCCCACCCAAATCTTATATTGAATTTAACTCCCACGTGTCATGGGAGGAACTTGGTGAGAGGTGATTGAATTATGGGGGCGGGTCTTTCTTGAGCTGTTTGTGTAACTACATATTTGAAATATGAGTTAATTTTCATGTTCCGATTTTTATACATGCTTGAAATTACTAAAAATCATATATATATATGTTTTTTATAAGAAATTTAAAGTGTTCTACTACCAGTAAAAAGCCAGGCTTTGGATTCTCTATATGCCTTAGATTTCATGGAATTATATTGGTGTTTATGACTAATTTCACAGTTGACAGAAACCATTAGCTACAATATCACTTTTGTCATTTGTTGTGTTTCCACAAACCTCTGGGTTTTTAAATTTAATGACTTTCTCTCAACATAAAAAATAAAATCCCTCTGCTAAGCTGTTCCTGACACAAAGCATCTCACCAAAATAAATGATATGACTCCCTAACCTTTCATAAATTTTTACAATGGGTGTCCAAAGTTCTGAAGTTGGGACAAACTTCAGAAATTTCCATTGTGAAATGAAATTTGCACATTCAATCAGAGGCAAAAGCTTGCCTCTAAATCTAATTCAGTTGGCAAATCACTTGAGCCCAGGAATTTGAGACCAGCCTGAATAACATGGTAAAATGCGATCACTACAAAAACACTAAAAGCAGCCAGTCATCGTGGTGGCACCTGTGGTCCCAGCTACTCAGGAGGCTGCGGTGGGAGGAGTTTAGCATCATTGTAGTCCAGTGTGGGTGACAGAGTGAGACTTTGTTTCAATAAATAAATAAATAAAAATAAAGTATTTGCCAAAAGACCTTCTGCTCATTCTTTTTGGGGAAAAAAAAACATGAGTAGATTTATCATTTATTCAGTGTTAGTAATTACAAATTATTTCTGTCCCTATAACATTTATAAAATAAGAGGAAAAAACTCCATTTATCACTAGGACAATTAGATAGATATTCACAGTTTATACATTTTGATTTCAAATTGTAAACATTTATTCTTCACAAATAGCATTTTTTAAAATGTAAAACTGGCAATATATTATGAATTAGTTTTAAGAAAAGCAGACTCTCTTCTGAGGTGGCTTCCATTGGAGCTACTGTTAAGGCATGCATTGGTGGATGGAAATATTTGACACTCTTAAACCTCTGAATCCTGAGTTAAATAAATCTCATAAGAAATCATAATATTATTTATGCATCATGCTTTTATTAATTTATTTACACTATAATATGCTCCAGAAGATTTAAGGAGAAAAAAGATTAAAAGATGTGTAAATAATACACACCTAATTTACAGTCTTGGCAATAGCTTGGCTGAAAAAAAGTATAGAATATATGACATAAGATTATTTTTGGAATTGAATACTTGAAAATATTAATCACTGTTGCTGCCTCTGTGTGTGTGTGTGTGTGTGTGTGTGTATCTGTGTGGTGTGTACATACCTGTCTGTACGCAACTGCAGCTACACTTCAATCAGGGATTGACAATACTTTCTTGACTACAGTCTGGTAATGTTTGACTCATATGGGTGTTTATCTCTCGAGGGCTTTACGCACTCCTCCTTGAAATACCGTAGATAATAAAAATGATTACGTATTAAATAAATATTTGTTGTATTCAATTGAATTTTATTTGAATCTAGGAATAAAAGGAAAAAACTGTCATAATTTAGTACATTTAGTTTCAGGCAAAAAATGCAGCAAGCTAACATTTCACGCATTTGTCTTTGTAGAATTAAAAAATACAAATTAGTGATTCTGATTTCTCAAATGATCACTTCTAAGTCCTTGGTACTTAAAGTAATAATAAAACTTTAAAATACTTTATCAGTAATGCTTCCATAATCTTAAATTTTATTGAGAGTCTTGTGGTTGAAGAAGAAATTTCTCAAGCTGTTATTTTAAATTTATAAATCTTATTTAGCCACATGCTATGATAAATTTTTATCCTTTTTTTTTTTTTTTTTTGGAGGCAGTCTTGCTCAGTCACCAAGGCTGGAGTGCAGTGGTACAATCATAGCTCACTGTAACCTTGAACTTCTGGCCTCAAGAAATATACCTGTCTTAGCATCACAAAGTGCTGGGATTATAGGTGTGAGCCACTGTACCCAGCCAGATTCATTGTAAACAAGAAATATATTGTGAAGGACAGAACGAAGTATTTTGATGTATTTTATTAGATATGCCTCATAGAATTATACTTATTAATATCAATATTTATTTTATTAAATTGTAAGAAAATTTGCACATGATTAAATTACATAAATGTAATTGTACAGAAATGACTAGAAAGAATACAGAAGCCTAGTTTTTTTGTTTTTCAGAGACAGGGTCTCAATATGTCACCCAGGCTGGAGTGCGGTGGTGCCATCATGACTTGCTGCAGGCTCAGCTTCCTGAGTTCAAGCAATGCACCTGTCTCAGTCTCCAGAGTAGCTGGGAATACAGGCACTTGCTACCATGCCCAGCTAATTTTTTGTATTTTTAGTAGAGACAGGTTTTCACTATTTTGTCCAGTCTGGTCTTGAACTCCTGAGTTCAAGTGATCGCCCCCTCAACCTCCCAAAGTGCTGGGGTTACAGGAATAAGCTGCCATGCCCAGCCTGAAGGCATTTTTTTTTTAACATTTCAAATAGCCACTTTTTTCCAAAGACTTCAAATGTTAGTAATGTTAAATGGCAGTTTTATGCATGCACTGGGAGAATAGTAAAGCTGCCATGTGTAATTGATTGAAGATTCTGGCTGATTATACTTTGCTACTTTTAATCAGATACCTAATGAGTGTGATTACTGGAAAATATTCTCTGTAGAATGTTTGAAAAATTCTTCATTGCAATAAGTCTGTTATTTATGGTATATAACTTCATGACGGGAAAAAGTGTAATAAACCAATGTTTTCATTAACAGTGCACTAACATAAAAAATCCTTCACATTACATAGCTTATCTAATTTTTATCAATTTGATCTAAAAAATACTTTTCCTAAAATTCATCATTTGTGCAGTAAACATAGCAGACATGTATGTAGTTTGCTTGGAGGGAATTAGCTTCAGATGTCTCTGAATGCTGGCAAGAAGCTAGCAGCTACAGGGAGCGCTCTCTATATCTACAGTTCCAAGACGTTCTTTGTGGGCACAAGAAGCTGCTACTGCCCTCGCTCTGTGCAGATAAGAGATGGGAAAGAGTTTCTGTCCTGTTACTCTGAATGACATTTTTATTAGTACCCTCTGGTGACTAACACAAGACCAAACTCCACACTCTTCATCTATAGCCTCTGACTTTCAAGTTTCTTCAGAAAAATGCACTACAAAAACTTGTGTTCGTCAAGCCAAGTTTGTTGGAGTTCTACTTAGAGAAATTATAAAAAATCGAGTGCACTGTTTCTTGTTACCTAGGACTATAAATTACTTATTTTCAAGTTAAAATTCTGTGTGTGTCTGTGTGCTATAAAATTTGGCAGGAAATGTGGGCTGAGCCTACCCTCTTTATTCATTTTCTCACTGCCCCTGCCATTGATAGATATGTGGATGATAATCACAGCTACTTCCAGGATAATAGTTGCCAATATTTATCAACAGCTACTAGCATATCATCAACAGAAGGAATTTCCTCAAGTGACCAATCAGTTGATGATGACACTCCAATTATTTCTCTAGTATATGATCAAATTTTACTATTAATAAAATAAATTGCTTAAAATTTCTCCACAAATACTGAATATCAACTTCTGGGCCTCAATAACAAAAAGATCTACTATTGAGTTTCAGACAAGTATTACTAAGAAATCCTTGGATGAGAGTGATAGTTGATACCAGAAAAGGAAAGAAGAGCCTCCTACAGTAAGTAGGGCTTGAGTTTGATAAATCTGCAGCAGTTGGTGCTATGAGATATTTTTAAGACTAAATAAGAGAGATACTTTCTAAACTGTGCCTTTATCAGTAAGATCTAATCTTGACTACAATATATTACCCCCCATTAAAAAGATGGAAAGGTTAAATACAAAATGTTTTATCACACCCATCTTTACTTTTGAAGCAACTGCTGTATAAAAAAGCCATGTAATTTGCTAAGTGTGATACAGCTACCCTCAAGCGTCCAGCCATCCGCCAGAGCAGGATAGGATTTAAGAAAATAGACTCTGGAGTCAGCCCTCTGAGTTTGCATTTCTGTTCATCCTTTTTTAATTGTGCATACCTGGACAAGTTATTTAAACTCCTTGTGCTTCATTTTTCCCAACAAAGGAAAAAGGGCATTAAAGTACCTAATTCCTGGCATTGTTACAAGTATTAAATATTTTAAATTAATACATGTAAAACAGTGCGATATGTGTGGTTTTTATTATAATTAGTCTAATGGTAGGTGTAACTTGGGCCTAGATGCATACTTACTAGCTTATTTATTTATGTATTTATTGAGACAGAGTTTTGCTCTTGTTGTCCAGGCTGGAATATAATGGTGCAATCTCAGCTCACCGCAACCTCTGCCTTCTGGGTTCAAGCGATTCTACTATCTCAGCCTCCTGAGTAGCTGGGATTACAGGCATACACCACCATGCCCAGCTAATTTTGTATTTTTAGTAGAGACAGGGTTTCTCCATGTTGGTCAGGCTGGTCTTGAACTCCTGACCTCAGGCGATACACCTGCCTGGGCCTCCCAAAGTGCTAGGATTACAGGCTTGAGCCACCGCGCCCAGCCCACTAGCTCTCTTTTATACTACTCCTACTACATTCATGGGCTACATCATTCTTCTCCTCTGTACTATCAACAGTCCATTCTCCATTCCTCAATTTGAAGTGAAGTACGTATCTGATAGGCCACTTCTCTGCTCTCTTACCTGAAAATGAGTCTGCATATCCTCTCTCCGCTTCCATTCCCCTAGAATGTGTGGAGTAGTTCTTTTCATTGTTTTTTAACCTTCCTCTCTTCTTTCCTTCTGGCCTAGAAACTTTTTACTTGTTTCTAATCTTATATGCTGTCTCCTCCAGCCTGCCTTCTGTTATCCATCTAATTCTGGTAAGTTTACTTTTGAGAGGTCTTCTTACATTCTGCACTCTCATTAAGCTGCATGATATCAACATTTCTAGTGTACTTGGGCTGAAGTTGTTTCTCTCTCTCTCTCTCTCTCTCTCTCTCTCTCTCTCTCTCCCTCTATCTTGTGCATGCGTGTGTGTTTTATGCCATTATCTTGTAAGGACTTAGTATAGCCTGGGCTTTTGTTTTGGTTGTCATTTTTCTGGATTTGTTTGTTTCACTTGCTAAAAACATACAGTCTCAAGGAGAATACAGCAATTTGTTCTACAGGAAGCCACCACACAAGTACAGTATAATTTTAGCTTATGATGTGGTGAAATTGATGATGTGTTTGGAATCAAAACACCCTAGTCCCACCATTTATTAACTAACAGTATAACTTTGTAAAAAGCTTTTTACTTAAGCCTTTTGAGCCCTCTACTTTAAAATATTAATAGCCATTATATAGGGTAAATAATATAATTAAATAAATTATAAAGAACTCTTCAAAATTTTTGAATAAAATTTAATCGAATCTGAAAAACACATTTGCAATGGATAATCACCAGTGAAAATTATTAGTGGATAAAATATTTATAAGGCACTTATTTTACTAACATTTTAGATCATCTTATTAAATTTATATAATTGCTTTATGTTTCCATTTTGTTAATTGACCTGTATTATTCAATAATTTGAATTGTAGGAGTTAGACAGTAGTTTTCACAACTACATTTTAATATTACTCACAAATTTCATAAGTATAATTTGGACAAATACAAAGCAATGCTTGTGAATCGCAATAATAAAATAAAACATGACATATCTAATACATTACAAAATAATTTTAGCACCATTTAGTATAAGACTAAAATTCTGATGTTGATAATTTGGAAAGCAAACTCTTGTTCACATAAGACCAATCATTTTTGTGCAATTACCTAATAAAATATCTGATGACTAAAGTATCATATGAAATAATAAATATGTAATATCTTCACGTAATAAATCTAATAGATGTGTATTATATTGTAACAACAAATGTTGCAAATTCTCCAGTGGCTAAACATCAAGTTATAACTCATGATATATTTATGTTTCCTAGGTTCACCTATAATTAATATTTTTTAACTATATTATTAATTGGAAAAAATAAACAATAAGATATATCTTGAGCTTACTTTTTAAACTGTGCTTGATTCCAGTGCTCCCCCTTCTACCCAATATGTGGAGAAGAAGAAGAGGAAGAAAAGGAAGAAGAAGGATGAAGAAGAAGGAGGAAGAAGAAGGAGGAAGAAGAAGGAGGAAGAAGAAGGAGGAAGAAGAAGGAGGAAGAAGAAGGAGGAAGGTGAAGGAGGAAGGTGAAGGAGGAAGAAGAAAAGAAGAAGAGGAAGAGGAAGAGGAAGAGAAAGAAGGAGAAGGAGAAGAAGAGGAAGAGGAAGAAGAAGAAGAAGAAGAAGAGCCAAATAGCTTCATCCCATACTGCTCACGTTTTCTAGATTTTTGGTTTTGCTTCATTACCAACATACAAAAAAAGTGAATTGAATAAGGTAGCTTCTGTTGACACTGGCTTAGGAAGCAATTGAGCTGTCCATTTTTCAAAGATCACAGAGTGTATTAGTTTGTTATCATGTGGCTATGAAGAAATACCTGAGACTGGGTAATTTATAAAGGAAACAGGTTTTATTGACTCACAGTTCTGCACGGTTTAATTGACCCACAGTCCTGCATGGTTTGGGAGGCCTCAGGAAACTGAAAATTGTGGTGGAAAGCACCTCTTCACAGGGCGGCAGGAGAGAGAATGAGTGCCAGCAGGAGAAATGCCAGACACTTATAAAACCATTAGATCTTGAGAGAACTGACTCACTATTACAAGAACAGCATGGGGGACACTGTCCCCATGGTTCAGTTACCTCCCACTGGATCCCTCCCATAACACATGGGGATAATTCAAGATGAGATTTGCTTGGGGACACAGCCAAACCATATCATTCTCTCCATGGCCCCTCCCAAATCTCATCTCCTCACATGTTCAAAACACAATAATACCTTCCCAACAGTCCTCCAAAGTCTTAACTCATTCCAGCATTAACCCAAAAGTCCAAGTCCAAAGCCTCATCTGAGACAAGGCAAATTCCTTCAGCCTATCAGCCTGTAAAATCGAAAGCAAGTTAGTTACTTCCTAGATAAACTGGGATGCAAGCATTGGGTCAATACACCCATTCCAAATAGAAGAAATTGGCCAAAAAAGGGGGCTACAGGCCCCATGCAAGTCCAAAATCCAATAGAGCAGTCATTAAACCTTAAAACTTGAAATGATCTCCTTTGACTCCATTTCTCACATTCAGGTCATGCTGATGCAAGAAGTGACTTGGGCTGCCCACAGTCTTGGGCTGCTCTGCCCTGTGGCTTTGTAGGAAGGGTACAGCCCCCTCCCAGCTGTTTTCACTGGCTGGCATTGAGTGCTTGAAGCTTTTCCAGGGCACAGTGCAAGCTGCCAGTGGATCTACCATTCTGGGGTCTGGAGGATGGTGGCCCTCTTCTTACAGTTCCACTAGGAAGTGCTCCAGTGGGGACTCTGTGTGGGGGCTCCAAACCCAGATTTCTCTTCTTTACTGCCATAGCAGAGGTTCTTCACGAAGGCTCTGCACCTGCAGCAAATTTCTGCCTGGACATCCAGGCATTTCTATACATCCTCTGAAATCAAGTTAGAGGTTCCCAAAGCTCAATTCTTGACTTCTGTTCACTCACAGGACAAATACCATGTGTAAGCCACCAAGGCTTGAGGCTTGAACCCTTTGAAGCAATGACCCAAGCTGTACCTTGGCCCCTTTTAGCCACAAATGGAGCTGAAGCAACTGGAACACCATGTTGTTCCACAAATGGAGCTGAAGCCCCAGAGCACCATGTTCTGGGGCCAAACAGAGCAGGGGGACCCAGGGTCTGCCCACGAAACCATTTTTCCCTCCTAGGCTTTCAGGTCTGTGACAGCCGGGGCTGCCATGAAGGTCTCTGACATGCCCTGGAGATATCTTCCCCATTGTCTTGGTGAGTAACTTCTTAATCCTTAGTTATGCAAATTCTGCAGCAGTCTTGAAATTCTCCCCAGAAAAAGTTTTTTTTTTTTCCCCCCTATAGCATCAGCAGGTCACAAATTTTCCAAACGTTTATGCTCTGCTTCCTCTTGAAAGCTTCACAGCATAGAAATTTTCTCTGCCAGATACCCTAAATCATCTCTCTCAAATTCAAACTTCCATAGATCTCTAGGGCAAGGGCAAAATGCTGCCAGTCTTTTCGCTAAAGCATAACAAGGATCATCTTTATTCCAGTTCCCAAAAAATTCCTCATCTCCATCTGAGACCACCTCAGCTCGCACTTCATTTTCTATATCACTATCATCATTTTGGTCATAGTCATTCAACAAGTTTCTGGGAAGTTCCAAACTTTACCACATCTTCTTGTCTTCTTCTGAACCCTCCAAACTGTTTGAGTCTCTGCCTGTTACCCAGTTCCAAAGTCACTTTCACATTTTTGGGTATCTTTGTATCAGCACCCCACTTTCTGCAGTAACAATTTACTATATCAGTTTGTTCTCATGCTGCCATGAAGAAATACCTGAGACTGGGTAATTTATAAAACAAGAGGTTTAATTAACTCACAGTTCCACATAGCTGGGAAAGTCTCAGGAAACTTACAATCATGGTGGAAGGCACCTCTTCACAGAGTGGCAGAATAGAGAATGAGTGCCAGCATGGGAAATGCCAAGACACTAATAAAACCATCAGATCTTGTGAGAACTCACTCACTATCAGGAGAACAGCATGGGGGAACCACCCTTAAGATTCAATTACCTCCCATTGGGTCCCTTTCATGACACATGGGGATTATGGGGATTACAATTCAAGATGAGATTTGGGTGGGCACACAGCCAAACCACAGGGGAAGGGTGAAATGTAAATATTTGGTAATTTAGTGTTGATACTCTTTTCCAAACACTATCATTTTCAAAAGAAGATTTGGATAATTTTTTTTTTGCTCTGTGCAGAATATTTGTATTATGGAAAGCACTTCTTCATTACCAATTATGAATGTTTGAAACATTATTTTGTTCTCTTGCTATAAATACCTGTGGGTTTCACTCACAATTTATATGGATCACCATTTAACGTATATGTCCAATAATTAGGTTTTCCCCAAAATAAAATTTGAAACCCTTAGACGATTAGCTCCATCAATGACATATGAGGTGGGTCTATTAGACACCTCATACACATCATCTGAGCCATTGGATACTCCCTTCACTGTAGCCACCACAGCAGCAGCCCTGTGTGGACTGACAGGTTTCATTGACAATAGCTGCCTTAATAATGTAGACTGAGTGGCTTATAAACAGAGGAAATTTATTTCTAATAGTTCTGGAGGCTGGGAAGTCCAAGATCAAGTCGCCATCAGATTTGATGTCTGGTGAGGACCCAACTACTGACAATGGGCTGTCTCCTTGCTTTTTTCTCAAATGGACAAGGGTAAAAGATCTCTCTTGTGTTCCTTTTGTAGATACTAATACTATTCATGAGGGCTCAGCCCTCATGATCTAATTACCCCCAAAGTCCCCACCTCCTGATACCATCCCCTGGGGGCTTAGGATTTCAACATATAAATTTTGATACAAGTGGGGGAGACACAATTATTCAGTCAATAGCAAAAGCTCTGTATTTCATGTCTATAACTCTTGACTTATTACTCCACCTTAGGGCTTCTTTATTGCCTCTGATGTATTAGATGCCAGAGAATGCTGGGCGCAGTGGCTTATGCCTGTAATGCCAGCATTTTGAGAGATGGAGGCAGGCAGATCCCTTGAGCTCAGGAGCTGGAGACCAGCCTGGGCAATATGGAGAGTCCCTGTCTCTCCAAAAAAAAAAAAAAAAAAAATTGCCAGCTTCGTGGCACATGCCTGTAGTCCCAGAAACTCAGGAGGCTGAACTGAAAGAATCACTTGAGCCTAGGAGGTTGAGGTTGCAGTGAGCCGTGATCATGCCACTGCACTCCAGCCTGGGCAACAGAATTAGACCCTGTTTCTAAAAAAAAAAAAAAAAAAAAAAAAAAAAAAAAAGCCACAGGAACTGCCTGCTTTTCAATCATGAACAACCTAGAATGCTTTCTTATGCTTTGTAATATGCACATAATGCGTGATATTTATTTTAGGCTCTGCTTTTTGGGCCACTCAAGCTGAGACTAGTGGTAATATATTATGCTTAGGATCGCAGATTTTGAAATCAAATAAAGGTACTATTTTCTAGATGTGTAGCTTTTGAGACTGCTATTCAAATTCTCTGGTCTTCATTTATTACTTAATATATAAAACAAAAATAATAATATTTATTTCATAGAACTTTGGTGAGAATGAAGAGGAAATTGTGGACAAAACTTTTGGTAACCTACCTGACACATAGTAAGGGCACAATAAATATTATCCAGCTATTTGGTGACCATTAACAATTTCTATTTTGCCATTTTTCTGAAAAATGTACAAAATTGTGTTTTGGAAGAAAACCTGTAAGCCAAGTGAATCTGAGGATTTTGTTTTTAGGTTTATGCATATGCAATGCAATGAACTATGCTGAGAAAAAATTTGAAGTGGAGAGTGATTTTTAATACTTTGTACATATGTAAAGATAAAAATGTACATGAAATTATTTATTTTTTATTTTTTTATTATACTTTAAGTTCTAGGGTACATGTGCACAATGTGCAGATTTATTACATATGTATACATGTGCCATGTTGGTGTGCTGCACCCATTAACTCGTCATTTACATTAGGTATATCTCCTAATGCTATCCCTCCCACCTCCCCACCCCATGACAGGCCCCGGTGTGTGATGTTCCCCTTCCTGTGTCCAAGTGTTCTCATTGTTCAATTCCCACCTGTGAGTGAGAAATGCGGTGTTTGTTTTTTTGTCCCTGTGATAGTTTGCTGAGAATGATGGTTTCCAGCTTCATCCATGTCCCTACAAAGGACATGAACTTATCCTTTTTTATGGCTGCATAGTATTCCATGGTGTATATTTGCCACATTTTCTTAATCCAGTCTATCATTGATGGACATTTGGGTTGGTTCCAAGTCTTCGCTATTGTGAATAGTGCCACAATAAACATACCTGTGCATGTGTCTTTATAGCAGCATGATTTATAATCCTTTGGGTATATACCCAGTAATGGGATGGCTGGGTCACATGGTATTTCTAGTTCTAGATCCTTGAGGAATCGCCATACTGTCTTCCACAATGGTTGAACTAGTTTACAGTCCCACCAACAGTGTAAAAGTGTTCCTGTTTCTCCACATCCTCTCCAGCACCTGTTGTTTCCTGGCTTTTTAATGATTGCCATTCTAACTGGTGTGAGATGGTATCTCACTGTGGTTTTGATTTGCATTTCTCTGATGGCCAGTGATGATGAGCATTTTTTCATGTGTCTGTTGGCTGCATAAATGTCTTCTTTTGAGAAGTGTCTGTTCATATCCTTCGCCCACTTTGTAATGAGGTTTTTTGTTTTTTTCTTGTAAATTTGTCTGAGTTCTTTGTAGATTCTGGATACCAACCCTTTGTCAGATGAGTAGATTGCAAAAATTTTCTCCCATTCTGTAGGCTGTCTGTTCACTCCGATGGTAGTTTCTTTTGCTGTGCAGAAGCTCTTTAGTTTAATTAGATCCCATTTGTCCATTTTGGCTTTTGTTGCCATTGCTTTTGGTGTTTTAGACATGAAGTCCTTGCCCATGCCTATGTCCTGAATGGTATTGCCTAGGTTTTCTCCTAGGGTTTTTATGGTTTTAGGACTAACATTTAAGTCTTTAATCCATCTTGAATTATTTAAAAGAAAAAAACGTTTGCCGAATACTTAGGTATTTTCAAGTAGTGTTTAGTATTGACCTTATAGAGTTGTTGAGAGAATTTGATAAGAAAATTCATGTAAAACACTAAGCATCGTTTCTGTCATATTATAAGTGATCAATACTTATTAATATCACATGTAGTGGTTCAGTGAAACTATAAATATTGTATTTCTTTTGCTTTTCATCTATTTTGGCATCACTTTGTTGTAAATGGTCTTTAAATTAATATACAAAATTATTTAAAAATCACTAGATTTAAGTAAATTAAAGCAAAATGATATGTGATGTATAAATCCATTACATCATTTTAAGAAACAATCAACATGGAAATAATAAAATGTATACAGATAACCATGTACTTTCTACATGTTGTAAAATGTCTTTGTTACCTTTAACTAAGCAGTTACTATATGCCAAGCGTTGTGCTTTGCTCCTCTTTCAGTTCATGCTGAAAATCCTGACAAACTCTTGAGAAAGGCATTATTCATTACCATTAAATAGCATATTAGGGAACTGAGGTATGAGAAAATGAACGTGTTCAAGAATAAATGATAAGTATTTTTACTAGCATGAAACCAAAGCTCTCTGGCTTTAAAGCATGTGTGTTTTATCTCTATAAATAAATGTTTGTTTTTAGTTTTAAAAGGAGAAGGAAAGAAAGCAGGAAGGAGAGAGGGGAGAGGGAACAAGCAAGACAAAAGAGAACAGTAAGTTCAGGTGGGTTAGATTCAACTTCTGTCACATAAAATCAGCATTTTTCATCTGAAGGTGGCGATCTTTAAACAAGAAGCCTTGTAACCTCTATGTGGATGTGATTAGGTTACTTTTTGACTTTAATTGACTGGGAGTTGTATTTTTATCAATTTATTGCTATCACAATATTTCCTCTGCCTCTTTGCATTCAGTTTAAACCCATTTATTTATTGGGGTTGGACATGTCACCTTCTATAGATTAATTTGCCTTCATTAAAATGGCAATTCGGAGTTAATTACAGTAAAATCTCATAGAGATTATAAGACGGAATTTAGAATTATATTTGACTTAAACTATCACTGAAAATGAAATCTAAATAGTTTCACTAAATGATTACATGGGAATTACATGCAGAAGTTTTGTCATAACTCAGTCTTAGTAGTGAGGCCTATTGATACAGTGAGTGTAATATTTGCCCAAAAAGTTTCAACACCATGTTACCCAGGAGCTACTGCAGCCAGAAATATTGAAAATTTTTTATTTTTGTGATATGCAATATTATATCCTATTTCAGCAGAAACTTATTTTTCTCGACCATTAAAATATGTGCTCTGTATGCCTATAGTTCTTTCTGTAAGGAGAACAAAGACAAAAAAGTCACAGAATCCTCAAGTCAGAGAGATAAAAAACTGGAGCAAGACACAACCACAGACAGCAAAGTTTCAAAGCCTATTGGTGAGGAAATAAGTGTTTCCTTAGAAACAATAGATAAATACCTAAATTCAATACTCCAGTGCAAGCATAAGCAAAGGTAGGGACTTGATATTTAGATCTGTGAAACAAGATGGAGACATCATACAAAAATGATATGGGAGAATAGCCATGGTTTCTTTAGTCTTAATAATCAAAGGCGATTACACTGATATCTCAATAAAAAAACTGGATATTCTTACAACCCATTGCATATCCTTTAGATTTTGTTGAACTTAAGCATATAAAATAAACAAGAAGTATTATATCTCATCACTTCTAAGAGACACATTTTCCCCCAAGTAAAACTGGTGTAAAAATTGGAGTAACTATTATAATCTAAGGTAATAATACTTATTTTATAAGTATTATTAGCAGTATTGTTTTCTTCCTCCTCCCTCTCCCATTTCCTAAGAGATACATTACATCTGGAGTGCATTGAAGATGGACAGTAAAAAAGCAGGTATTGGAAGCAAGGAGCAACATAAAACAGGCTATTTGGAGAATCCAAGTGACAGATGATTATAATTTGAACCAGAGGTTAATAAACATTAACATTCTAGTGATATTTGGTAAGTAACATTTCAAAATGTAGTCAATCCAAATTATTCAAAGATTTAATATTTATGGATTTGCCTACTTACTAAATTATTTGTAACCCCAATAGCAATACTTGTGCTGCTTTCATGCACATTCATGTACATGCACAGAGCCAGGAATAATTTGAGTTGCCCAACATCCATATTCCTAAGTTGAGGTCAAATAAAGTGATGCTACTTTCTTGTTTCAGTGGTTCCACTATAAACAAATCTTTTCATGGTTTATTTAGTACCATGGTTTTGCCTTTCATACTTTTGGTTTGTGATCTTGCTGTTTAAAATGGCCCCAAGCATATTGCAGAAGTGCTGTCTAGTGCTCACAGGTGCAAGAAGGCTGTGATGTGCCTTATGGAGAAAACACCTCTGTTACATAAACTTTGCTCAGCCACAACTCATAGTTATATTGGCTGGAAGTTCAATGTTAATAAATCAACAGTGCATATTAAATAAAGTGCCTTTAAACAGAAACCCCCATAAAACAAAGTTATATATTGATCAGTAAACAGAAAAGCTATAATCAAAGGCTTGCAGAAACTCTCTTCTCCATGTAGGAGCAATGGTTTAGTATTTCCTAACTCAGTGTTTTTGTTAACTTCGTAGAACACATTAACCTGAATAACAAGCATTGACTGCATTCTCACTTCTTATGGAGTGTGAAAGAAAGAGAAAGAAAATAATTTCTCCGAGCTTTTTGCACTAGTCCACTGAAATGATTGAACTGTCATCCATGGTTATAAAGAGTAATGTGGATGAAGCTGGTTTCAGAATGAACAAGAATTTAGTTTTCATCGTGTTGTGCTACAAATGTCTATCACATGACCAACAGGACGTGGCAATAAGAAAGTCATATAAACAAATAGGAGTTTGAGATGGAGAGTAATTGGCTGGAGTTATCTATTGCTGATTCATCACCATACAGAATGTAATGCAATCATTGAATCTGGGTAAAATAACAACAACAAAAAAATTAGTGTAGTCCAACGCGAGTCAAGGACTAAGTTTTGCGTTGTTACGTTAACTTACGCTTTGTAACAGTAGTCAGAGTGAAAAGAAGATATAATCAAAAGAGACTAAACTGGAGCAATTACTGAGAAGGAATGAAAACAGAGTTTGATGTCCTAGAATACAAGTTAAATATATATGTGTACATATACACATACACATACATATCAAGGATGAGAAAATAAGTCACTGCTGTGAATTAAGTAAAAAGAAAATGATGACATATAATTACTTGCTGGATTTAGCAACTTTAAGGTCATTGCTAATCTAGTAAACCCTGACTGGAATGCACTGAAGAGAGACTAGAATAGGAATTAGAAATAACTCTCTTGAGAATTTTACAATGAAAAGAGGAAAGAAGAATATAACTACAGAGTAAAAGGGGTCAAAGAAGTGTCTTTCATGTGTATTGTTTTTAACACAGGCAATAAAAACATGTTTGCATACTGATGGGAAACATTCAACAAAATTACAGAAAAAAGTAATGAGTCAGACAATAAAGAGGTTTGCTGAAGCAATGTCTTTAAGTAAATGAATAAAGATGGAACTTAGCTAGCATGTATGTGGGGGAACCGAATTTAGATGGAAGCATCAGAATGATCAGTGATAGATGCAAAGATAGGATTTGTAATCCTTAATGAGGTTCATGGACATATATTTAAAATTAAATACGAAATATAAATTTAAGTTAAGAGTTAAGTTTGCTTTATGCATTTTTTCACCTACATGTAAGGACATAGGTGCAAATTTGGAGTAGGCAGTGTTGAATCAAACCAGGGTTGTGGTTTTGTCAAGAGAGGGTGACAAGAAGAAAGAAGAGTTGAGGGATATGTAAAGGAGTAATTACGAAGGAACCAAACATCATTGCCTGAGATAACTTAAAAATAGACTTTTGAACATCACAACTGTGGGGAGTCTGGACTCAAAGCAGGACAAGGTATGGAGAGAAGCAGACACTAAGTTAGGAAAGAATGGTTAGGATATTTAAAGCAGTGCATTCCTGAGTTGTACACAGCTCTCTGAGACTGTGTGGCCAGCTTGGGAGTGATCCCTGCAACTCTGAATGGTCTTTACAGTAAGTGAGCAGAATTTAACTCTTCTCTCCTTATTCTCAGTGGTCAATTTTGTTCCACAGAATGAGCACTAAGTCCCTGAGTTTATTGAGTTGTGTTACCTGGCCTTTCTGGTAACCTGTGAGGAAGTCTGATCTCTCAAAACACAGAGCTTCAGGTGAGCCTGTGATTGAAGGCAGAAATTCTGTCATTTCTACATGGATTTGGCTGGGCTGCACAGGACCCTGGATCTGCTGTTTTCTAATGTTTTATGCAACAGAGCCCATGATGAACTGGTACCTTAATAACAAAAGAAGTGAAGATTGATATAACCCAGTGTACATCCTTTAGATTTTGTTCTCTTTAAGTATACAAAATGAACAGAATATATTAGATTTTAACAATTCAAGTGTAGGAAACTGCAGAAATGTGAATATGTGACTACAGGTGGATACCCTGAAATTGCCAAAATTGCCAAGCAAAATTCCAACCTTTGATCAGATACATATTAATTTAAATAAAGAATTCTTAATAAGTTAAGGAATATGTGGAGTAAAAATGAACTCAGAATTAGTCTTGGTTTAGGCATAATTCTTAATTGTTCAGTGGAATTCTCTGGACCTGCTTTTGCCTTCCGAAGACTGCAGATATTCTTGGCTATACTGTACATAAAATAATAAAACCAACCAACCAACAAAAAATGACATAAAATTTAAAAATCCCCAAAACAAAATCTATGAAAGAAAAATAAAAGCTAGAGAACAAATAAAGGAAACTATCCAAAAAAGTAGTATTGAACGAATGCAAATTAAACAAGATATCATTTTGGCTTTACTCTAAAATTTGCAGACACAGAAATTATAATATCAGTTTCAATTTATGTAAAGTATGTTGTAAATTGACACAATTTTTGAAAGATAAATTGTATTATATGTATCAACAACCTTAAGTTGTTTGTAAGGAAATATTGGGTACATTTGCAATATTTTTGCAGAATATAACTTCATGAATTTTTAATTTAACTGACCTAAATTACAAATGTCCAAAAATATTGTTTGAGTTGTCAAAAATAGGAAAAAAGAAGAAAATACTTAAAGCACATTTTAAATGATATTGTAAAGATAATTCAAATGTGAAACTTGAGCAAGTATTTGAAAATCAAATACAATTAAAAATCAAATATTTGAAGAGAAAATACTTCAATATTTCTGTCAGATTTTTAAGAGAAAAATATAGAGGCAAAAGTGACGAGAGGACAGAAGGCTAGGGATTTACAAACATATAACTACTAAGCAATCTATGAAGAGAAACAAAATTAGGCATAAGAAAAGAATTAGATAAATAGACAAAATGCATAATATTTTCTATTTCCTATTTTGTTAGGCATGGTGACAATGGCCCTGCAGCAGACATCTCTAGCAACAGCATGAAATCACTGATGAGAACTGATACTCAGAAAAAACTTTAAGATTTAAATAAATTGCATTGTTTGCTGCCAAGATGTGTTCAGCCATGATTTTCTTTTGTTCTAAACACTCAGAGATTGAATAAATACGTTTTCTGTGGAAAGAAGAGATGACTAGACAGTTGACCATCATTCAGTTCGATTTGGAATAACCTATTTTTTATTATTTCAAATAAGCAATAATATTTACTTTTAATAAAGAACATTTTGAATATTACAGCTTTTCTTCACAGTCACAATTTCTTTTATCAAACAAATAACAAATAGTCTAATATAGAAGGTTCCCTCAAGAGAAAGCTAAAGGAAAGTGGTAGATTATGTCAACATAATACGACTTTTTTAAAGAATTAGGAATAAACAATTCTATCCATGAATCATATGATGATTTTAACCTGAAACTAAATGTTTTATAGCGTTAAATATGCAAGTATTAATGCCAAAACAATGTAGAAATTCCACATTAATTTTAATCCTCTATTGTAATTTGCAGCAGACCAAATAAAAGATATATTTTTATGATGATCTCATGCTGCATAATCATTACAGGCATTCAAAACTAAGTAATAAACTAAGTAATAAAATAAACTAAGTCATAACAAGTAATAAAACATTAATTAATATTCCAGTATTAATTTGATAAACATTTTTGAGTTCTTCAGATTGATTTATAAATGTTAGTCAAACAGCTGATATATAATTTTTACATACTTGGAAGGACACACATAATTTAATTCACTTAGATTTGCATGTTATATGAAAATTAAACAAGGCTCCTATTAGTTGGTATTTTTGAGGTTTTATATTAAATTGGCTATCACGGGATTTTAATATGTAGCCAAATATATTCAAAATCTTACTGAATATAACAAGTACACTGCTCTTTTAATTCTTCATGCTGTAACATGTTTGCGCGAGATTGGAACTCCTTTTTCCTCATTTATTTAAGATTGTTTGAGACATTGGCATTGACTGTAACACCTGGCTGTTAGAGGTCTTTCCAATTTTATGGGTTCTCTTGGAGTTTGTGTGATTTTCAGAAAGGAGAGAAAGGAGTGGCACCATTAATATTATGTAGTGAGTTTCCCAATACCTTAGAGAAAAGTAAAATTGTAGTTACATTGAATTTGCTTTAAGAAAGTGAGATAATTGAAAGTCTTTCTAAATTTGAATTTTTAGGTTATGATAACTGCCTGCTACATAGTTATTATTGCTGTTTTTCATATTAAATTATCTTACAAACATTTGTCAGGTGACATATTTCCACTTTATTTTCTGTGTTTCCAAATCACTAAATTATTATTCTGTTTTCAAATCCTTGTATCATGAATAAATAAAGGCATTTTATTATCTCCCCATATCAAAATCCCTCCTGCACCCCACTCTTACCTTGCAACGACATAATATTTTCAAATATTAGGGATTTTACATTAGTTTCCAAGACGTGATATATTGTGCCAGAATCCCAAACAGCTGAAAAGCACCAAAACATAAACATAAACACTGTCTAACATAAGTAGAAATGTACAAGTTACAGATGGAGTATTTCCGTACTTATGTCGAACTTATTTGATACTTTTGATTTTTCTTTTCTTTCTCTTGAGACCACACAGAAGGAATAAGAGAGAAGGAATAAGATGTAACAGATATAAGGAATAAGATGTAACTTTAACTAGATAGAAGAATAAGATGTAACAAATTGACATGGAAAATTCATATAGATCAGACACAAATTTTCAGCTATTTCCTAAATAATTACATTTGCAATTTAAAAAATTAACTCTTGGAAGAACTAAATATTAAAGCTTTAATAATACCATTTTTTAATGCTGCATCAACACTAGAAAGAGACCATTGTGTGTTATGGGCACTGTCAATGACTAAGTAAATAATTAAATACAATTAAAATGCCAAAAGCACAAAGCCAGTGGTCTATCTTAGAAGTGTTAGTTATAATTAACTAGGTTTTGTTAACTTTTAAAAATGGGAGTAAAATAGAAAGAAAATACATTTAGAAAAGTTTGCTGAGTATTTGGATTCCTAAAGATAGCAAAACAATGACAGATTGAAATCCGAGTTACGGATTTCCACTAAACTACCTATTTCAATCTTCAGCAAGTCTTTTTGACTACGTGTTATATTGCATTTTATTGTGTTAGACCTGAGCTTGAAAATAGCCTATCATTTATAGGGGTGAATTGTTGAAGAATATCCCGAATTATTCCCTGAGTGAGCAATTATAATTGTTGAAGGAGGATAAGTAAGAATAGAAAAAGTATCCATGTCACAGGTCACATTAAATTCAGCATTGCCCATATGGGTGTTGGAAGATAACTATGGGAAAATTGTAGATATAATTTCTGCTGTGTTTGCAGAGTTATTGATTGAAGACATTGGTTTTGAATAGAAATGTTACATTTAGGTTGAGATGTCCAAAGGGCAGCCCATTTTTTTGGTGAGTTCTTCACTCTGTCTTCAGTTCAAGTATAGTGCTCTAAAAGTCAAACACTTTCTCACTTACCACTGAGTGGCAGCTCTCTCTTTTTAACCAAGCAACCTACAGTCATCTCTAAAACATGAATATAATGTTCCTCTTAATTCTTAAGACATTTATCTTCCCATCAAGCAAACAAGACTTCTCTGAATTCCTGTCAGCAAACACACAAGTAGAATAGTTGCAAGAACTATTCTGATCATAACTTCCTCCCAAACTAATCAGTACAGCAGTGTTAAGTGGCATGTCATTCTGAAATATGCCACTGAGAGTGACACTTCATGTCGGAAGTTGTGCTGCTGTATTTGAAATGGAAAAGGAGAACTGTTCTCAAAAATTATTCTACTGTCTTTTTTACATAAAAGACTATAATCTGTGGTTATTATTTCTGCTTCCTCAGCATACACTCTTTTCTTTTGAGACTCCCAATTTTCCTTTAGGCAAAACAGAAAACCCAAAAACCAAAAACCAAGACAAACAAAAACAAAATCTCCCCTCACCCTCATCCCATAGATGAAGATAACACTGGGTCTAGTAGTTAAGAATGGAACAAAGACAGAACTAAACAATGTAATTTTCAATCCCTGGCCACATCCATTGTTCTGAGATAAGCCTATGACCCAAGCTGGCTTAATTACTGTTAATTAACAACAGACTTGTATGGACACCAAATGAAGACTTACTCTTTTTTATTTCTACCTAATTTGAGGCTGTGATAACGCAGGCATACATACTGAGATCCGATGCTATTAGTGAAGACTCTGGATTCAAATACTGCCTGAAGCTAATTCTATGTCTGTGCTTTTCTGTGCTATGTCTGTGCTTTTCAGTAATGTGAACAAATTAGATCCCTTCTTAAGCCAGTTTTAGCTGAGATTTTTTTATCCCTTGCTATGGACACCACCCTAAAATAATAGAGTAATTTATCTTGGGAATAAAATAGAAAATAAAGATGTGAGCCTCAATTCAGAGAATGTTGAGCTAGTTCATGAATTCATGAATATATTCACAGAGGGATTCTTTTTGAGGTCCAACTCTATCATAAATCTGTACTTTCTACCAAAACTGACTGTAGGTTTTAACACCCACCACCCAAATTTTATCACAGTGTATGTCAGACGGCACTTTAAGAGACACTCTTACAGGCATACAATGTACTTGTAACAATCATTTTGTAAGTAAGTGCAACTTAGCAAAACTCAAATTCAAGCATTTTGTGAAGCTGGGCTGCAGTTATAGATATAAACAAACAATAATGACTCAGTACATAAAGTATGAACTTTGAGAAATTGCAAACAGAGATGTTGAGAACTCTCTATTCTTTGTGATTAAGGATCTGAAACTGCAAGATCTTCTAACTGTGAATTAAAGAAATCTCAGCAAAATTAGAAGAATAAAATCTTTCTCATTCTCTCAGAGATGAAAGAAAAATGTTTAATACCCTGAGTTTTATAAAAATGAAGTGTCTATACACGTATTTCTCTAATAAGTAAGACTTGTAAGACATTCAAACTTTGGAAAATGTTACTATGACTTGTGTAACTTAACTTTAACCATGGATAGGTTGTCTTAATTAATGAAATGTTGCCATCATTATAGCATTTAATTTGGCATCTCTGATTTCTCAATGACATATATCTTTGCAATTCTTCTTTGATTTATGAGATGAGATTGGAACACATATCTTGTCTATACCTGAAGGAGAAAACAAAAACATTCTGCCAAATATCTTATTTAAATGAAGACTCTGGTAGTCTTCTCTCATTTAAATTAACCCAGGTGAAATATGTAAACTTTCAGGCTAGTACTTAGGAGTTTTCAGATCAAGAAAGGCCTAGATTCTATTCAATTTCTGCCTCTGTGTAACTTTGGGCAAATAAATTAAACTCTCTGAGTGTTAATCTACTCATTGATAAAATGCAAATGGTTTTATAATTCATTTCAATGAACAGCTTTTAGCTTCATTTAAATTGTTTATTTTCTTTGGTTTCTCCATTGAATTTTGCTCAATTCTTTATGATTTTTTCCACTTGTTTTGAATTTTATTTGCTTTATTTAGGTGGAATCTGAGATTATTGATTTGAGAATGTAATTTTTGCTTAAAATGAGAGTTGAGTGCTATACATTATACTCACATGACAGCTTTAGATGGATTCCACAAATTTGGATAGGTTCTATTTTCATGTTTAATCAATTTAAGTTTTCTTTTTCAATATCTCTTCAGACTTCCTCGTTAAACCATGGGTTATTAAGAAATATGTTAATTTCCACCAGGTGCAGTGGCTCAGGCCTGTCATCCCAGGGATTTGGGAGGCCCAGGGGGGCAGATTGCTTGAGACCAGCATGGTGAAACTCAGTCTCAAAATATATATACATATATATATATACACAAAAAAAATTAGCCAAGTGCCTTGATCCTAGCTACTCAGGGGGTTGAATTGGGAAGATAGATTGAGCCTGGAAGATGGAGGTTGAAATTAGCCAAGATTGTGCCATTGCACTCCAGACTAGGAGACAGAGTGAGAACCTGTCTCAAAAAGAAGTATATTAATTAATTTCCAAATAGTTTGGACTATTTTAAATAATTATTAATTTTTAGATTAGCTGTGTATGGTCAGAAAAAAATAATTTGTATTATTTCTAGTGTTTCTATTTGTATAGTTTGCTATATGACCAAGGATATGCTCTGTCTAGGTAAAGGTTTCATATACATTTGAAAAGAACATGTATTCTGCTGACATTAGGAAAGTGTTCCATAAATGTCAATTATTTCCTTTGATGAAGTTGTTCAATTCTTCTAAGTTCTTACTGATTGGCTACTAGTTCTATCAATTACAGAGAGAGGAGTGATGTAGTTTCCAGAACTAATTTTGGACATTTGTTTTCTATTTCTTCTTCAACTTCTATGAGTTTTTGCTTTATATAACTCAAAGCTCTGTTATTAGGTGCATGCAGATTAAAAATTTTTATATCTTCTTAGAAAATTGACACTTTTATCATTATGTAATGTCACCCTTTATCCCTGGTAACATTTCTTGTTCTGAATCTATTCTGTCAGATATTAGTATAACTAAAGAGGTTTATTTTGACATATGTATGGTATAAAGATTTTCATTCTTTTCCTTTTAACAGCTCTAAGCTCAGATATTTAAAATGTGCTTCCTGTAGCTAACATATAATTGGTTCTTTCTTTCCTCATTCAATCTACCAATGTTTTTATTAACTGGTATCTTCTAACCTTTTATATTTAATGTGAGTATTGCTATAGCTGCTTTCTGCTTGTTCCGTTTTTATTTGGCTTTTTTCTCCATTTATGCCTTCTCTGTGTTAAATGAACATTTTACATGGTTACATCTTATCTTCACTATTGTCTCATTATGTACACCTGTTTAATTTTTTTAGTAATTGTCCCAGATTTGAAATATACATTTTTACTCAATTGTAGTCTAACTTCCAATGATATCTTTCCACTTCATGTGCAGTTTATCTTATAACCATATGGTCTCAACTATTCTCATCTTATTCTCTGTACTATTGCTGCCATGTATTTTATTTTTAAGTACTCATAAGCATACAATATATTACTATTACTTTTTCCCTACACATTCAGTTATTGCTTTGCTTTGACTTCATTTACAGTCTTCACTACCCATCATATTCCATAAGTTAATTTTAAATAGAAATTATAATGGATTCTTTGCACTATCAGAGAAAAAGAACAGTGTCATTCTGGAAAGAATATGGAATTTCAGCATTAACAAACTGGATTTTTTTTCTGTAAATGGGAAATCATAAGCCATAGATAAAACCAAACCAAAAAATCAGTTTCAGTACTTATTAATAGTAATTGCAATTTCTCAAATTTTCTAAGACAATTAGCTTTTTAATCAGGTTACCAGAATGGCAAATGAAAGAAAAATATATTAAATAATAATTTAAGGAATTTTACCTATAAGAGAGAAAAAGGAAAACAAAACTAGGTAGAAGAAGAAATTTAACTATGATATAGTTGCAACAGATCCCCTGATCTCACTGTGAGCTCTAAAACTGGGTTGGACCTTCAGAAATATCCCAAATTGAGGAAAAGTATTGAGGCTTTATGTTCCTGTACTAATTACTTTTGTTATAGGTTTCTTCCCATTGAGGAGATGTAAGAGTGTATGAGGACGCCTTTTTTGGCTGAGAGAAAATCCTTGGAAGGGATACTTCTATGATACATCAGCAGCTATTATTCTCAGCACCTGGGGTAAAAAGCATCTTTACTCTGAAAGGGGACTTAAACAGTACACTACAACTTCCATTGCAGTTCACCCTTTGTGTCTCTTAGAGCCTTTGTTTCCAATAATAAATTTACTTCTTCTGGAAATAGATTTTTCAGGTCTCATTTCCTGAGGGAAAATTATCATTGAGACTTACACAAGCCTTTCTTCCCCGGCTTCAGCTGGTCTCAGGGCCACACATGATATGCATAATCTTCCTCCTCTGCTACCCTTTCTAGATTCCCCTCAACTTCAACTATAACTTCCCCTAGTCAAGAGAGACAACTTTTCTTCTGAAAAGCTGATTCTGTAGGGCATGTTTCCCCTCTCCAGTTAAGGCTGCTATGGTCACGTATTTATTGTCAAAATTGGGCAGATATTTTGTGGTTCCTCAAAAAGCTAAACATAGAATTACCATGTGACCCACTCCTGAGTATATACCTAAAAGATTTGAAAATAGAGACTCAAACGGATATGCTTATGCCAATATTTATTTCAGCATTATTCATAATAGCCAAAGGGTAAACACAATCTGAGTGTATTTAAACTGATTATTGGATAAATCAAATGTACTCCAAATATACAATAAAATATTACTAACCAATAAAAAGGATGAAGTTCTGATACATGCTACAACATGAATGAATCTTAACAACATTATGCTAAATGAAATAAGCCAAATACACGAGGACAACCATTATATAATCCCAATTATATAAAATATTTAGGTAAATTAATTTATAGAGATAAAAAATAGATTAGATGAGAGGGGAGATGAAAGGAGGGAGAAGTGGAAATTGTTGATTAATGGTTATAGGATTTCTTTCCTGGATGACAAAAAACTTTTCAAAATAGGTAGAGATGAAGGTCGCATGACATTCTAAATGTAGCTAATGCTATTGAATTGTATACCTAAAAATAATCAAAATGGTAAATTTTATGTTAACATATAAATATATAAAATTATATAGAGATTATGTATATAAATTTAATTATAAAATATACGTTACATATACATTTTATTCAATTTATAATATATAGTTTTTTTATATTTTATCAGAATTAAGAAACAATGAAATACTCTAAAATCATTGACTTGAATGGTTTAACTAGGAAAATTGCATTTTATGTCAATCACATATCAATAAAATTATTTCAAAAATGGCAGACGAGTTCTAAGTTATGACCCAATGAATCACCTGGATGCCAAATATATTTTTCATTTTACCTATCATTTAATAATAACCCTATCTCTTTCTTCTGATGATTAAAGTCACTATCTCTGCCAAGATAGTGACTTTTTTCTTCCCTGCTTGTTTTTAGTATTAGGAGACTAACATTATGTGGCAGCCATACCTTGAAATTTGCTGAAATTCTGGCCGTCATCCCTGGTAGAAGTGTATCCTCATGGGGAACCTAGACTTTCAGATCTGAAGAGACTACAGTTGTAGATATGGCAAGCCCACATTCACCAAGTCAATCACTGAGAGTAATGGTAATTACAGTCATTCCTACTTCCATCTCTTGGTTCTGAAGCTTACTTATTTTAGATAATGAGGAAAGACACCACATTATTATATTGATTTAGTGTGTATATTGTTCCTAAAATATGGTGCCCCATCTGAGCAGGGTGTTGTTACCAACCTAGCTTCTGTAACACGCCTCAATTTTCCATTTCTTCATATCCTTTCCTGTAGAGCTCCTTGTTATAATATAATGTTATGCATAATACCATATTAGTGGATCAAACACTTTATGCACTAAAATACTAGCAAAAACTGAGGCTCTGTGGGAAAGGAAATGCTAGCAAAAATTGAGGCTCTAAAGAATGTGTGAACTCCAGTCATGACCAATTACTGTCCTTTTCAGAATGTAGGTTAGTCTCTGTAGTCAATTTGGCATTAAGTGTCTAAGAGGTATATTCCTATATCAGAAATTTAGTATTGATTTCTATTGCTAGCAAGATGAATAATTAGCAGCAGCATTAACTAGGTCATTCTTGGTGAGTAGAAACCCAAGCTATTCATGCACCCATTGTGCTAGCTCGGGAAGGGCTGCTGATAGAGTCTGAACACTAACTGGCTGGAGCATTCTATTTATTAATGCCTCTTTCATGGTGAGCATCTCTAGTAGAGATTTGTGATGGCTAATTTTATTTGTCAATTTGGCTGGACCACCGTACTCAGATATGTGGTCAAATATTTTTCTGATGTTTCTGTGAGAGTATTTTGGATGAGATTACCATTTAAGTTGGAATTTGTGTAAAGCAGATTGTACTCCATAATGTGTGGTGGACATTAACAAACCAGTTGAAAGTCTAAAGAGAATAAAAGATTGCCCTCCACTGGGTAATAAATAATTCTGCAGCAGAGGGGCTTCGGACTGCAACTGCAACACTGGCTCATTCCTGGTCCCTAGCCTGCTGGTCCACTGTGCAGATTTTGGACCTGTAAGTTTCCATAATTGTGTTAGCCAATTCCTTAAAACCGACCTATATCCATTGTCTATCTCTATGTATAAATTTAAAACATATATTTATACTTATAATAAATCTTTATGTTTCTCTCTCTCTACACACACACACACACACACACACACACACATCATTGGTTGTTTCTCTGGAGAACTTTGACTAATAAAGCATCATAAGGTAACATAAAGATCTTCACTCTTTTTGCTTACCCCCCTCATTTATGCACACGCCTTTCCTGTAGACCTCTCTGTCTCAGTCTTCTAATCCGTCTGCTTCTAGGCCCCTGATAAACAAAGCAAGTCTTTCCCCACTGCCAATGAGTTCTTATATGTTGTCATCTATGGAAACTATTCTTGCCACATAATGTGAATGACCAAGTATATCACCTGAAGCTCTGCCCACATGAAAATTCCTCTTCACCAATGTCATTCATGACCATTCATGACTTCAGAAATGAAGTCTACTAAACATGTTGCTTATTTCTTTATGGTGGGAGTTGTGAGATACTGTAATTTGGGTTTCTTTATGTTTGAGGAACATTTCAGAACACCCCAGGTCATTGGACCCCCAAACAATGCACTTATCGATACGTTGAATCCCAGAAACATTATAGAGTATATATCTCACACTCTTGAGTGCATGAGCTTTAACAAGACCCACCTTATACAGTAGAATTTGCGCATTTTTAATTTGCAACCACAAGCCAATGTACTCATAATCTTTTTCTTGGCCTTTGCCTTCAACATAGGCTGTTCTGAGTGGCTGCCAATGTAACCATAGGGGTGAGCTGAGGGACAGGGCCCAGTGCAGGGGTGTCTGATAAATTGAAATTCTAAGCCACTTTATTCAAATTACTTGTAGCCCTAACTTTGATTCTGCCCAATTTCAAGTACTTTCCTTCAACCTTGGAATAGATAGCTGGATCTACATGACCACATGATGTGGAGGGTCTCACAGAAGCCGGATAAAGGATGGGTTGCATGGTCACTTGATATCCCATGATCAGCATTTCTCTCATGGCTAAGTAGCATTTTAAGATCTTTTTTGAGTGACGTATGAATGTTTTTCTTTCAATTTTGTTTTCTTTTTTTTTGTTTTTAAAGTCTTTATTTTGTAGCCAAGTCTATCAGTTTTATTTTTTATTTATTGTTTTGTTTTATGTTTCCTTGTATTTTTTTTATTTATTCTAAAAAAAAAAGATGCATGTGCAGAACGTGCAGGTTTTTTTCCATCAGATATACATAGCCATGGTGGTTTGCTGCACCTATTGACCTGTCCTTTAAGTTCCCTCTCTCACCCCCCACCCCCCCACAGGCCATGGCATGTGTTGTTCCCCTCCCTGTGTCCATGTGTTCTCACTGTTCACTCCCACTTATGAGTGAGAACATGCGGTGTTTGGTTTTCTGTTCCTGTGTTAGTTTGCTGAGGATGATGGCTCCCAGCTTCATTCAGGTCTCTACAAGGACATGATCTCATTACTTTTAATGGCTGTGTAGTATTCCATGCGGCATATATACCACATTTCTTTATCCAGTCTATCACTGATGGGCATTTGAGTTGGTTTCATGTATTTGCTATTGTAAATAGTGCTGCAGTGAACATATGTGTGTATGTGTCTTTATAGTAGAATGATTTATATTTCTTTGGGTATAAACCCAGTAATGAAATTGCTGTGTCAAATGGTATTTCTGGTTCTAGATCCTTGAGGAATTGCCATACTGTCTCCCACAATGGTTGAACTAAGTTACATTCCCATCAGCAGTGTAGAAGCATTCCTATTTCTTCACAGCTTTGCCAGCATCTGTTGTTTCCTGACTTTTTAATAATCACCATTCTGACTAGCCTGAGATGGTATCTCGTTGTGGCTTTGATTTGCATTTCTCTGATAATCAGTGATGTTGAGCTTTTTTTCATATGTTTGTTGAACACATAAATGTCTTCTTTTGAGAAGTGTCTGTTCATATTCTTTGCCAATATTTGATGGTTTTTGTTTCTTGTAAATATGTTTAAGTTCCTTGTAAACTCTGGATATTAGACCTTTGTCAGATGGGGAAAGTAAGAAAATTTTCTCCCATTATGTAGGTGGCCTGTTCACTCTGATGATAGTTTCTTTTGCTGTACAGAAGCTTTTTAGTTTAATTAAATACCATTTGTCAATTTAGACTTTTGTTGCGATTGCTTTAGGCATTTTTGTCATGAAGTCTTTGCCCATGCCTATGTCCTGAATGGTATTGCCTAGGTTTTCTTCTAGAGTAGCTGTGGTTTGGAGTTTTACATTTATGTCTTTAATCCATCTTGAGTTAATTTTTGTATAAGGTGTAAGGAAGGGGTCCAGTATTAGTTTTCTGCATATGGCTAGCCAGTTTTTCCTGCACCATTTACTGAATAGGAGATCATTTCCCCATTGCTTGTTTTTGTCAGGTTTGTCAAAGATCAGATGATTGTAGATATGTGGAGTTAATTCTGAGGTCTCTGTTCTGCTCCATTGGTCTATATGTCTGTTTTGGTACCATTATCATGCTGTTTTGGTTACTGTAGCCTTGTAGTACAGTTTGAAGTCAGGTAATGTGATACCTCCAGCTTTGTTCTTTTTGCTTAGGATTGTCTTGGCTATACGAGGTCATCTTTGATTTCATATGAAATTTAAAATAGTTTTTTCTAATTCTGTGAAGAATGTCAATTTTGATGGGAATAGCATTGAATATATAAATTACTTTGGGCAGTATGGCCATTTTCACGATATTGATTCTTCCTATCCATAAAGATAGAATATTTTTCCATTTGCTTGTTTCCTCTCATTTCCTTGAGAAGTGGTTTGTAGTTCTCCTTGAAGAGGTCCTTCACATCCCTTGCTAGCTGTATTCCTACGTATTTTATTCTCTTTGTAGCAATTGTGAATGGGAGTTCATTTGTGATTTGGCTCTCTGCTTGCCTACTGTTGTTGTAAAGGAATACTTGTGGTTTTTGCACATTGATTTTGTATCCTGAGACTTTGCTGAAGTGCTTTATCAGTTCAAGAAGTTTTTAGGCTGAGATGATGGGGTTTTCTAAATATAAAATCATGTAGTCTGCAAACAGAGAAAATTTGACTTTCTCTCTTCTTGTTTGCATACGCTTTCTTTCTTTCTCCTGCCTAACTGCCTTGCCAGAACTTACAATACTATGTTGAATAGGAGTGGTGATAGAGGGCATCCTTTTGTCTTGTACCAGTTTTCAAAGGGAATTCTTCCAGCTGTTGCCCATTTAATATAATATTGGCAGCAGGTTTGTCATAAATAGCTCTTATTATTTTGAGATATGTTCCATCAATACTTAGTTTATTGAGAGTTTTTAACGTGAAGGAATGTTGACTTTTATTAAAGGCCTTTTCTGCATCTATTGAGATAATCATGTGGTTTTTGTCTTTGGTTTATGTGATGGATTACATTTATTGAGTTGCACATGTTGAACCAGCCTCTCATCCCAGGGATGCAGCCAACTTGAACTTGGTAGATAAGCTTTTTGATATGCTGCTGGATTCAGTTTGCCAGTTTTTTATTGGGAATTTTTGCATCAATGTTCATCAGGGATATTGGCCTGAAATTTTCTTTGTTGTTGTTGTGTCTCTTCCCAGTTTTGGTATCAGGATGATGCTGTCTTCATAAAATGAGTTAGAGAGAAGTCTCTCCTTTTCAATTGTTTGTAATAGTTCCATAAGGAATGGTACCAGCTCCTCTTTTTATTTCTGATAGAATTCAGCTGTTAATCTGTCTGGTCCTGGGCTTTTTTTGGTTGGTAGGCTGTTAATTACTGCCTCAATTTCAGAACTCGTTATTGGTCTATTAGAGGATTTGACTTCTTCCTGGTTTAGTCTTGGGAGGGTGTATGTGTCCAGAAATTTATCCATTTCTCCTAGATTTTCCAGTTTATTTGTATAGAGGTTTTTGTAGTATTTCTGTGTGGCCAGTGGTGATATCCTCTTTATCATTTTTTATTGTGTCTATTTAATTCTTCTCTCTCTTTGTGTAGCTAGTTGTCTATCTACTTTGTTAATTTTTTTCAAAAAAAACACTTCCTGGATTCACTGATTTTTTGGAGGGTTTTTCTTCTCTCTATCTCCTTCAATTCTTCTCTGATCTTAGTTATTTCTTGTCTTCTGTTAGCTTTTGGATTTGTTTGCTCTTGCCTCTCTAGCTCTTTCGATTGTGATGTTAGGGTGTCGATTTGAGATCTTTCTAGATTTCTGATGTGGGCATTTAGTGCTATAAATTTCCCTTTTAACACTGCTTTAGCTGTGTCCCAGAGATTCTGGTACTTTGTGTCTTTGTTCTCATTGGTTTCAAAGAACTTCTTGATTTCTGTATGGTACATTGTGTCTTTGTTCTCATTGGTTTCAAAGAACTTCTTGATTTCTGGCTTAATTTCGTTATTTACTGAGGAATAATTCAGGAGCAGGTTGTTTAATTTCCATGTAGTTGTGTGGTTTTGAGTGAGTTTCTTAATCCTAGGTTCTAATTTGATTACACTGTGGTCTGAGAGACTGTTTGTTACGATATCAGTTCTTTTGCATTTGCTGAGGAGTATTTTACTTCCAGTTGTGTGGTCAATTTTAGAATAAGTGCCATGTGTCACTGAGAAGAATGAATATTCTGTTGATTTGGCCTAGAGAGTTCTGTAGACATCTACTAGGTCCACTTGATCCAGAGCTGAGTTCAAGTCCTGAATATCCTTGTGAATTTTCAGTCCCATTGATCTATCTAACATTGACATCAGGGTGTTAAAGTCTCCCACTATTACTGTGTGAGTCTAAGTCTGTCTGTAGGTCTCTAAAAACTTGTTTTATGAATCTGGGTGCTCCTATATAGGGTGCATATATATTTAGAATAGTTAGCTCTTCTTGTTGAATTGCTCCCTTCACTATTATGTAATGCCCTTCTTTGTTTTTTTTTTATCTTTGTTGATTTAAAGTCTGTTTTGTCAGAGACTAGGATTGCAACCACTGCTCTTTTTTTGCTTTCTATTTGCTTGGTAAATTTTCCTCCATCTCTTTATTTTGAGCCTATATGTGTCTTTGCATGTAAGATGGGTCTCCTGAATACAGCAAACCAATGGGCCTTGGCTCCTTATGCAATTTGTCAGCCTGTGTCTTTTAATTGGAACATTTAGCCCATTTACATTTAAGGTTAGTATTGTTATGTGATAATTTGATGCTGCCATCATGATGCTATTTGGTTATTTTGCACGCCAGTTGATGCAGTTTCTTCATAGTGTCATTGATCTTCATACTTTGGTGTGTTTTGTAGTGGCTGATACAGTTTTCCTTCCATATATAGTTCTTCTTTGAGGAGCTCTTGCAGAGCAGGCCCAGTAGTAATGAAATCCCTCAACATTTGCTTGTCTGGAAAGGATTTTATTTCTCCTTCGCTTATGAAGCTTAGGTTGCCTGGATATGAAATTCTAGGTTAACAATTCTTTTCTTTAAGAACATTGAATATTGCCCCCCAATCTCTTCTGGCTTGTAGAGTTTCTGCTGAGAGGACCACTATTAGTCTGATGGGCTTCCATTTGTAGACAACCTGGCCTTAATCTCTGGCTGCCCTTAACAGTTTTTCCATCATTTTGACCTTGGAGAATGTGATGATTATGTGTCTTGGGGTTGATCTTCTCGTGGAGTATCTTAATGGTGTTCTCTATATTTCCTGAGTTTGCATGTTGGCCTGACTTGCTAGGTTGGGGAAGTTCTCCTGGATAATATCCTAAAGTGTGTTTTCCAGCTCGTTTCCATTCTCCTCATCTCCTCTAGTACTCCAATCATTCATAAATTTGGTCTTATTATGAAATCCCATATTTCTTGGGGGCTTTGTTCATTCCTTTTTATTATTTTTTCTCTATTCTTTGTGCATGTTATTTCAGCAAAGTGGTCTTCAAACTCTGATATCCTTTCTTCTGCTTGGTTGATTCGGCTGTTGATACTTGTGTATGCTTCCTGAAATTCTTGTGTTGTGTTTTTCAGCTCCATTGGGTCGTTTATGTTCCTCTCTAAACTGGTTATTCTAGTTAGCAATTCCTCTACCCTTTTATCAAGATTGTTAGCTTTTTTCCGTTAGCTTAGAACATGCTCCTTTAGCTCAGCATAGTTTTTAATTACCCATAATGTGAAGCCATCTGATCCTCTGTCCAGTTTTGTGCCCCAATGGTGAGATATTGCAGTCATCTGGGGGAGAAGGGGTACTCTGACATTTTTCAGCATTTTTTCATTGACTCTTTTTCATTTTCGTGAGTTTGCTTGTTTCAGTCTTTGAGGCTGCTGACCCTTGGATGGGGATTTTGTGGGTACCTTTTCTTGTTGTTGTTGATGCTGTTATTGTTTTCTGCTTGCTTGTTTTTCTGTCAGTAGTCAGGCCCCTCTTCTGTAGGGCTGCTGTTTTCTGGGGGTTCACTTTAGGTCCTATTCATCTGATTCGCTCCTGTGCCTGGAGATGTCATTCAAAGAGGCTGGAGAGAAGCAAAGATGGGTGCCTGCTCCTTCTTCTGGGACCTCTGGCCTCAAGGGGCACCAACCTCATGCTAGTAGGATCGCTCCTGTATAGGGTGTCTGACAATCCCTGTTGGAGGGTCTCACCCAGCTAGGACCCATTTAATGAAGCACTGTGTCCCTTGTTGGAGGGGGTGTGTTTCACTGGGGGATATCCCACTCATCTGGGCTGCCTAGATTCCTCAGAATTACCAGGAGGAGAGGCTAAGTCTGCTGGTCTGCAGAGACAGTAGCCACCCCTCCCCACTGGGGCTCAGGCACAGGGAAATCCAAATTCTGTCCCTAAGCCTCTGGCTGGAGTTATTGGAGTTCCTGTAGGGAATCCTGCCCAGTGAGGAAGGATGCATCAGGGTCTGGCCCAAAGAGGCACTCTGGCCAGAGACTACCACAGCCAGTGTGTTGGGCTGCGGTGATAAGTCTTGGGATCAAGACTTCCAACCACCCTGGCTCAAGCAGAGGGAAAACACCACCTGAAGCTATAGAAATGGGTGCTGCCCTTCCCCAGCCCAGGAAGCTTAGTATGTTAGGCAGTTGCAAGTCCTAGTGCTGGCTGCTGCCCCTCCCCAAAGGAGCTCAAAAGGCTTAGACAGCACGCAGCAGCAGCCAGTGCTGGTCGCCTCTCCCCACCCTGGGAATTTGGTAGGCTTAAGCAGATTCTAGCTGAGATGCTGTAAGAATCTGCTCATTCTGAGGTTGGGACACTAGGCCCTCGTGGAGTGGGTCCATGAGTGGGATATTCTGATCTGTGGTTGCAGTTATGTGGAAAAGCAGTTTCCTAGGCTGGGTAGCACACTCACTCACTGCCTCCCTTGCCTGGGGGAAGGGAATTCCCCTGCCCCGTGTGGCTCTCAAGTGGGCTGATGTACCACACTTTCTTCCTTCTCTCCATGGGTCACTTCAGCCTTCTAGTCAATTTGGATGAGAGAATCTGGATACCTTGGATGCCGGTGAAGGATTCACATGCTTATTATATTTTTTTCAATGGTAGCCTCTGAACACCACTGCTTAAAGTCGGCCATCTTGGCCCCACCTGCACTTTTTAGAGTCTTGCTTTGTCATCCAGGCTAGAGTGCAGTGGTGCAATCATAAGTCACTATAGCCTCAACATCCTGGGCTCAAGTGATGCTCCTGCCTTGGCCTCCCAAAGTGCCAGGATTAGAAGTGTGAGCCACCACACCTGGGCTTATGAATATTTTCCTACCACAAATGTCTTTAATTCCTTAGTTTACTAGTTTGTATGATTTTAACAATAGGACTTGCACTGCAGCCCAAAACAGCTGCAAAGCCATTCTTTATGCGTGCCCCAATTGAAGGTGGCAGTTTTCATTTCAGTAAGTAAATGGGTGGGAGTGTATTCTCAAGTGCAGAATATGTTGCCCAAAGAACAAAAGAGATCTAGGAATCTTGCTTCCTTTACTTTGGTGGGAGGTATGAAGTGTCACGATTAGCTTTTGTTTGGAAAGGAATACACCAGAGCACAACAGATGGCTGGACTCTTAAAATATTATTCATATGCTCAGTCTCTAAAACATTATAGTGATGGCAGTGATGGCCCATCTGGAGCAGCTGCTGCCATGATGCCAGCTGCAGTAGGGAAAGCACAGCTGGGGTGACATGCTCCATGGAGCCAGCAGAAGCCAGGGATAGGCAAAAGCCCTACCCCCTTCCCAGTTGGCAGGATGGGAGCCTTGTGCTCCCCAGGCACAGCTGCAGCTGACCAGCTGCTGCTCTGGACCCTGGCATCCCTGTTCTCTTGGGGGCTGGGAGCAGGAGGGAGCCCTGCCCTCCCAGGTACAGCTGCAGCTGCCCAGCTGTGGCTGCAGACCTGGGCATCTCTGCCCTCTCAAGGGCCCGGAAGTCCCCCACCTCACCCCCACAGGCTCAGAAGTGTCTGTTCCCTCTGCCTAGTCTCTCCCAATTTTCAGTGCTTGCTCTGATCTTGCAGAAAAGTTGAGGCCGAGTCCAGGTGCTGTTGCAATGCAACTGGGTGTGTGCATGCTCGGGGCAGCACTGATATGCCAGCAATCTGTTGCCTCAGTCCCCTCTGGAATTCAGGTGTTGATGAGCATAGGAGGGAGGCCAAGTGGTGGCTGAGAGCAGCTTGGTACTGGCCTGCAGGCGCCCCTCAGCACAAACAGCCTAGGTGATGGCAGGAGGCAGATAGGCTCCTGGCAGAAAGGGGAAGGTCCCTGGTGAGTCCCCACCTTCAAGCCAGAGATGAAGTCTGGGGGCTGGACTGACAGACCAGTATGAGAACTTACACTGCTTTTTCTGGGCCTGCCCGTAGTCACCCATGAACCAATCAGTATGCACTTCCTCCCCTCTGAACCCTGTAAAAACCCCCTGGACCCAGCACAGGTTGGGACTACCAGCTGTGAAGAAGAGCTACCCACTCCAGGGTCTCTTCTCTGAGCCCTCTTTAACTCCTTTCATCAGTGTTTTATAGTTTTCAGATCTTTCTTCTCCCTGATTAAATTTACTTCTGGGTATTTTGTCGTTTTTGTCTATTGTAAATGGGATATTTTAAAATTTAGTTTTTGGCTAGTTCATTGTCAGTGCACAGATATTCTACCAATTTTTCTATGTTAATTTTTTATCCTGGAACTTTACTGAATTCATTTATTGGTTCTAGCTGTTTTCTGTGGAATCTTTAGTTATTTATATATAAGATCATGTCATCAGCAGAGACAATTTTACTTCTTCCTTTCTGATTAGAATTCATTTTTATTTCTTTCTCTTGCCTTAATGCTCTGTCTGGGACTTCCAGCACAATGTTTGAAAAGAGGTGGCAAGAATAGAAATCCTTGTCTTGCTCCCAATCTTAGAGAAAAAGCTTTCAGAACTTTTATTTTTTTTCCATTCAGTATGTTAAATGTGGGCTTTTCACGTATGGCATTTATTGTGTTGAAGTACATTATTTCTACACATAATTTGTTTAAAGATTTTATCATAAAAGGATATTACATTTTGTAGAATGATTTTTTTCTGCATCTACTGTAATGATCTTTTTTTGTCCTTTGTTCTGTTAATGTGGTGTATCACATTTATTAACTTGCATGTCTTGAACTATCCTTGCTCATCACACTTGGTGATGGTAAATGATCATATTAATGTACTGCTGGATTTCTTTTGCTAGTATTTTGTGAGTATTTTAAAAATTTGTGTTCACTAGGAAAATTGGCCTGCAATTTCTATGTAGTCACCTTATCTGGCTTTGTTAATAGAGTAATGTTGGCCTAATTAAATGAGTTTGGAAGTGTTCCTTCCACTTTAACTTTTTTGGTCGTGTTTGAGAAGAATTAGCATTAATTCTTTAAATGTTTGGTAAAATTCAGCTGTGATGCCATCAGGTTGCAGGCTCTTCTTTGATTCAAGAACAATTGATTTTTTTGTTACTGATTCAATGTCCTTACTTATTAGCCTCTTCAGATTTTCTCTTTATGAGTCAGTCTTGGCAGGTTGTATGTGTCTAGGAATTTTTCTTTCTTTAAGGCTATCTAATATAATAGCATATTGTTAATAAGTCTCTTATAAAGCTCTTGATTTTTGTGCTATCCACTGTAATGCCATCTCTTTCATTTCTGATTCTATTTGAGGCTTCTCTCTTTTTTCTTAGTAAGTCTAGCTAAGGGTTTGTGAATTTTATCTTTTCAATTAAAAAACCTGTTTCATTGAGTTTCAAATTTTTAAAACTATATTTCATTTATTTCTGCTGTTATTTATTTCCTTCTTTCTGTTAACTTTGGACTTAGTTTGTTCTTTTTCTATTTTTTTGAGTTGTTACATTAGGTTTTTTATTTTAGATCTTTCTTCTTCTTTGATACAGACGTTTATTGCTATAAATTTCTCTCCTGGAACTGTTTTGCTGCATCCCATATGTTTGAGATGTGTGTTTTCATTTTCATTTAAGATATATTTTTTAAATTTCTCTTTTATTTTCTGACTCATTGGTTCTCAGGAACATGTTGATTAATTTCCATGGTTTTGTGAATTTTCCAAGATTTCTATTGTTATTGATTGCTACTTACATATTTTGTGATTAGAAAAGATAATTGATATCATTTTAATCCTCATAAATTTGTAAAGACTTGTTTTTTGGCTAAATTACCTATCCTGAATAACATTCCATGTGTACTTGAGAAGAACGTGTATTCTGTATTTGTTAGATGGGACGTTCTGTGTATGTCTGTTAGATCCTGTTGGTCTAAAGTGTAGCTGAAGTCCAGTGTTTCTTTGTTGATTTTTTTCTGGATGCTCTAGTCATTGCTGAAAGTGGGGTATTGAAGTCCCCTACTATTATTGTATTGCCACCTATATTTCTCTACAGATCATTTAATATGTGCTTTATATATTTAGGTACTCTGATGTTGCCTGCATATGTAATTGCAATCGCTATATTTTCCTGATAAAGAGAAATTGTTCACCTTAAAACTATGATCTTAAAATACTATAGATTCAGGACAAAAAAGTTCTCTGTTTTCTAAGTATTATGATCAGTCTTCCTTTGCCTCCGTAGAGCCATGTCTTAGCTTTCTCCACCTTGGTCTCTACCCAGAAGGCAGACATTTGTTAAGGTATAAACTAGATGGTCTTACCCTCTGGCTTCTGATTTGGCCAATGAAATGCATTACCAGAATATTGTGAAGCAGGAAGAATGTCAGGCTATTCTCCCCACTTCAGCTCCCATTTCACCAGCCTATAGGCTTGCAGTGGATGTAATGCTCCACCCAAGATCAGAGATAGTTTTCTTCTATAGCTAGGTTCTTACTGTGTTTTGTAAATTGCTCTATCTGATCTTGATCTTTCTGGTCTAGGTTATTAAGTTTGATCTACTGTTGGTAACCTTATTGGGGTGACTGTAAAACCATTATTCCTTTTTAAGAAAACCAAACATACTTTTGTAAATAGATTTTCCTCAACCTCTTTTTAAATTACATATGTTAATGCATTGTAAATTTCTGCCATTGATTGATACATAAATAATTATTGAATTAGTTTTGTGATGATGTTAGAATGACATAGAATATTATTGAAGATAAGATTAAGGAAGGGATATATATATATATATATACACACACACATACTATTTCTGAAAAGACAAATAGTAGCATATTTGAAGGGAAATTAAGTAATAGCCATTCAAAATAAAATTTGCATACCATAAAATACAAAAAAGTTTTATTTCCAATAAAAGTATGTGTCAAATATGCAATATTTTCAAGTTTTTATTTAATCATTTTTATAATTGTAAAAAATCAGAAAGCAATCTCAATGTCAGTGAGCAATAAATTGGCTAAATATAATATTATAGTAGTCCTTACTAATCTGCAGGAGATACAGTCCATGATGCCCAGTAGATGACTGAACCTGCAGATAGTCCCAAACCCTAAATATATTATGTGGTTTTTCTAAATACACATACGTATGATAAAGTTTAATTTATAAATTAGACACAATAAGAGATTAACAACACTAGTAAAGTAGAACAATTATAATAATACACTATAATAAAAGTTATGTGGATGTGATCTTTCTCAAAATATCTTATTATGCTATAATCATTCTTATTTTATAATAATGTGAGATGATAAAATGCCTACATGATGAGATAAAGTGAGGTGAATTATGTAGGCATTGTGAGATAACATTAGGCTACTATTCACCTCTGACAATATGTCAGAAGGAGGATCATCTGCCTAGGGAGACCCTGGATCTTTGATCCATGATGTTGACAATGGCTGAATGTCCGGAGTAGAGGATGTTAATGACTGATGGACAGAGAACATATACTGTGAGGATACGGTAGACAAAGGGGTGATTTACATCCCAGGTGGGATGGAACACGACGGTGTAAGATTTCATCTCACTACTCAGAATGGCACACAATTGAAAACATACAAATTCTTCATTCCTGTAATTGTCAATTTAATATTTTCAGACTATGGTTGACCGTGGGTAACTAAAACTGCAGAAAGGCAACTACAGTATATCTATGAATTTAATCATCATGGACATCTAAAATAAATGGTGAATTTCTCTACTTATGGAAAACGATTTACAAGACTATCATCCTTTATTTTTTAGGAAAGCAAAATGCATTATTTTTATATAAAATAGTAGAGTACCATTTTGTTTTACTCATATATCCATGTAATAACATATATTAAATGCCACTTATTTCCCACATTTTATATATTTTTCTGAAGCACAATAAATACAAAAAGTTATCCTGTTTATTTTGAAAGAAAGATATGTTTTATAAGAAGTTTATAAAAACAAAGGAGAAAGCTATAGAAATATTTCATCTATGTAAAATTTTAAACATGTAGTAAATGTATTTTCTGTTAAACACCAAGTAATAAACACCTTCTTTTGCTATTGATGTTGTTCAATAAAGGTACTTGGGAGATAAACTCTGTGTCTTTCTATAGATTGAAAATGTCTGTATTTTAACCTTTTAATAAATATCATTTTATTGAATATAAGATTCTCATTTTGAAATATTTTTCCCTCAGGATTTTGAAAGCTTTGCTTTAAGGTGTTTTCTCACTTACACTTAATATTAAGATATATGGAACATATTTAATTCTTATTAATTTCTAAATAATCTACATTTCTTTCCTTAGAATGTATTTGTCTTTTTCTTTTCTTTGATTTTTTAAAAACGTTTTGATGAGCAATATCAGGTAATACTTAATATAATTTTTACAAAGATGTGTTTGATTTGAGGTCTTTTACTTTTCCTGCTATTCCACAGTTAGTACAGCTCTTCCAAGCTAAAAAAAAATTCCCTAATATTTATACATTTCTGGAAATTTTTCTTCTATTATTTCATTGACGTTTTTCTTGCTCCTGTATTCACTCTGCTCCCACTATAAAAATCTTATTCAATATAAATTAAATATGGTTATATTTCCCCAGAGAGACACAGCACCTTGTGTCTGGATTTTAGAGAAAGACAAAATCTGTTTAATGTCTGTTGTTAGGGAGAAGAGACTTACTTTCATCATGAAAGATTAAGGAAGCTGAAGGAATGGGCATTCCTTTCTTATGAAACAAAACAATATGGAACTTGAAGCCAGGAATAAATTTAAAGGATAATACAGGCAAAGGCCTAGGTGTGATTTAACATAAAGCATTGTGTCCAGGTAATATAATATATTCTGAGTATTTATAAATAAAATTATTATGTACAAATTGGCATTGCAAACTCTAACAACATATGGTAGCAAAAGATTTGTTGTTAGTTATGTTTGGCTAGAAAAATTCCTGGTTATGAAGAAACAAGTATTATGGTAACTAATTATGAAAATTACCCTTTTAGGATAAGAGTGTCAAATTTAAAATGTATTGCTTTAAAATTAGTCTGAGAATAAAATGGTATAACTGAACATGGGAAACACAGAAAAATTGTTCTTAATATTTTGGGCCTAAAAACCCTTAAGAAACTCAGCAAATATAAATGCTTTCTTCCTCTGAAATGTGTGCAAATTTAAGTGCAAAATTTGGAATTCTATTTCAGTAGGACATGCACCTCACTTTCCCAAATCGCCCAAATATATTATCACTAGAATAAGAGTGCAATTGAAGAATATATAAAACAAGAATATTAAAAGAAGGACATAAGTTCTTGGTAAACAATTGGTTGTACACTCAAATATGTAAGAACTAAATGGTAGCATGGTAAGATCTAGAGAATTCTCTTTCCCACCTGTCTATATATTTGTTCTATCAGGGATTGCTGCAAAAACAAAACAAAATAAGGATGACAAGCTCTTCATCATCTTTACAAAAATGAGTTCTAGTGTCTGAGCTATATGCTGGAGAAATGTTCTGTTTTCCATTATCTATGACATAAACAGGTACTTTTGCCTCTGTTTAAAACTGATCATTGATCTCATATATTTCAAAACTTAATGGTGATGGCAGAAAACTGAAAAGCCATAATCTCAAATATATGCATTATTTATAATTTGATATGATATAGAATATTGAATTATCTTTTTATTTAGACTGATACATCTTGGAAAAATTACCCGAATTGCCTTCATTTATTTATGTATTTCTTTAAAAGTACTCAATGTCAGGACCATGCTGAAGATACAGCAGGGATTAAAATGGATTTAATCTTTGCCACTTTCAGCCCAGGAAACAAACAAAAACAAATACCTTTGCCAGAAACAACCCTGAGGATCATTCACTTATGCCAGGAATTGTTGAGCATACAGCTGTGAGAAAGAAAGTTAACAGCACTTACACTTAAGTTGCTGACAATCCTGTAGTAAAAAGCAGATTGTATTCTCAAATTAGATTTCTTGAAAGATTCTGTAGTCAGAAAACATGTGTGAAGATTTAACAACATGTAAAAAACAGAACAATAAAAGATAGTCTATTATAGATAATAGACTAATAAAAGTAAAATAAAAAGACTAATAAAAGTAAAATAAAAGATAGTCTATTATAGAAACTTTCAAAGTAAGACCTTGGGATGAGTTGTCCAGAAAATCACTGCTGGTTTTGGTGGAGGGGTATGAGTATTAGTGTGTGTAAGTCTGTGAGTGGTCACATGCAATGCCACTTTAGGTACCCAGTTAACACATTTCTGCAATGAATCGCACAGGAAAACACTCTGTCTACTTCTGCACATTGCCCAGGAGCACTCTAAGAGCTCTAAGATTGGCTCTTTAGTGAATGCCAAACATAAAACAATTCTGATGAACATTAGTGTTATCTTGATGAGCACTCATAGCAGATCTCCCTTAAAGTGGCTTCTTGAACAGAGGAAGCACAGGAAAGATGCTTATGGCCATTACAATATAACGATGGCTATATATCTGAAACATCAGCCACACATAATGGTGCATTAGTGTAGATACAGGTTTCCAGTCTGAAATCTTTCAGAAGAGTGGGCAATATTGCAGCAGGTAGTGGAGGTGGTTCAGGTGTAGGTGGGGCATGAATGGTTAGTGTGATTTCATTTATGAACACAGCTGGAAGGATCTGCAATCATTTAGTTCATGTGTACATATATCATCAATGTCTTCACAAATAAAAGCCTCAAATTTACATTTTCTGAAACAGATTGCATACCTTCCCCTTTAAGATCAACACACATTGCAAACCTACTCTGTAATAATTAATTCTTAACAGAAAGCATATTAAAAATAATTGTATAGATAGGTCAAGAAATGAGGTTGGTGTTTGAAATGAGTTACTTAGAATACAATATGAACAAAATTGAGATTAGATCTAATAAACTAGAAAATAAATCCCTGAGTTTTTTTTACTAATAACATTTCAATTTCCACCCTACACTAACACTGGCTTCCTATGAAGTCAATCATTAAAAGATCACTTTGCAGTTGACCAGAATGAATTTCAACCTCCCACAGCTACCCATTACAAAACAGTAGTCTTACACTAAAGAGAGGAGATACTTTTATGGGGTAAAATAACCATAAAATGAATGAAACTCTTTCAGGGATATTAGATATTTACAAAGTAGTTCTTTATAAAAATGTTCCATTAGGAATAAAGATCAAATGTTTTGGATATAAAATAATGATGGGGTTTAATATTAAAGGTGTCAGCTATGAAGACCACATGGTTATTGTGAGAAATAATATTTAACCTTTCTCTTGTGGCTGACGGAGGCCAATGCAGTATTTTATTATCAACAATGGCAGTTGATTTATTACCACTGTTTCTACTCCAGTAAAGCCACATTAGGCTGGGCTTGATGTATCATTTGTTATTTTCAACCCCCCTGCACACTTTCTGCATGCATAATCTCTTTGTTCTAGCAAGTTTTAAACAGAGAAGAGTAAATATTTAAGTAATTCTTCCAAATTCATTAGAAACTGTAGAGGTAAAATCGACTAGCTAAATAGATTATGCCAGACAATGTCTGACGTAATCATAAAGTTCTGGCTTCAAGAAGAATGATGGTTATACATCTGAAACATCAGCTATGCATAGTGGTGCATTAGTGTAGATAGAGCAGTGACAGAGAATAAATCAAAGGCACACTTTCAGATGGGAATAAAATTTTGTGGAATAAATTCAGGTCAGATAGCTTTTAGCAGTTTCTGTTTTCAGAACTTACTACCTAAAAAATCAGTCAAATTGTCTAGAATTGCTTGGCAGATGCACTGAGAATAATTTCCCTATCTTTCAACTAGTCTGATGATTTGACATTAATGCAGAAGCAAATTTAGGTATATCAAAATAGTTCAATCTGAAATTGTATCTTTTATGTATACATCCCTGATGAATTTTAGAATCTTTGGAAATATAATTTTTGCTGTAGTAAAATATGGTTAATGATCATCATTACAAATCTAGAATTAACTTGTTTCCATATGTTTTTTAGCCAATGATCATAAATATTAACTGAACTTATGAAGTGTTAAAAAAAGATGCTTTTTGTGTGATGTTTTATTCTGTGAGAAGGGCTCTGAATTATCTTAACTCCTAGCCTCTCTCTATCTTTTTACTCAATCTGCTAACAGGAGATGGAGTACTTTGTATGACTGGTAAATGTGGAAGTAGTTAAGTAGGCATGTTTTGCTCATCTATGCCTTTCCTTCTGTTTATAGTAAGCAAATCTGAAGAGATAAGTCATTCTCTGCTGTTCCTTAAGGAGAGCAGGTCTACTGGTTCAATAACTATTAATTTTGATATTTGCTATTAAGAATCCCATTATTGGTTCTCATATGTAATATATAATCTATGCCTTCAAATCTATTATTTATAAGTTATAATAGAAAATTTTTGTTTTCCACCTACCACTTTTTATTTCTCAAAACTCAGTTGAAAAATTTAGAGGAGTGCTATTTGTCGAGTTTTCCGTAACTGCAACATGCCCTATAGATGAAAAAAAAAATAGGTTTCATATTTTCCCATCTCTATTTTAAGCACCTCCTTCCTCTGGGTTCCTATATTATGGCCTATCTGCTATCATGTTAATCCAAAGCTTGAATAAATTTTATGCATTAAGAAAATAATAAGCATATATTTCCTAAAGTGCATTTATCATGAACAAGCATCTGTTAACCCCTAAAATATGTGTGCCAAACATTCTAAATGGTCTTGCATAAATAACAATGTTTGGGATGAGAAATAAACACAAAGATGAATGAATAGAGGAATCAATATAGGAGAAAACATGGAGGTGATATTAATTCAGTCAACAAATATATATAAATAAATAAACATGATAAGGGGTAAGTTTATATAAATAAACTAACATGACAAGGAGTACGAAATATATATTTGAATTGAATGTAACTGGAACTAAATCCTGTCTGTGCTACATATCATACCCCACCTTTGAAAACCAATTTTCTTGAGTCTAAGTTATACCAATAGTAAAATTGTGCAAATAACTTCTAAGTCATATGCAAGTTAAGAGGTTTTCCTTAATAATGTATGTAAAATAATAACATATCAAGAACTCAGTATGCATTATTTTCTCTACTTCTCTCCAAAGTTTCTTAAAGTCTTTTGGAAAAGACTGACATACAAAGAGATGATGCATCTAGAGAGATATAGAATATGAATTGGAGAAAGAAAAAAGCTATTTACTATTGAGTAAAAAGTAAAATATGATTGGAAGTATAAGGTGATTATATGCAGTTGCCAAGAAAGTCTTTGCTGGATCTGAATTAACTGGTAAAAAACTTGCTGAAGGATAACAATATTTTATCTGAATTTTATACTCTGTGTGTATGTGTATGTGTGTGTATGTTTGTGCATGTAGAAAAATGTAGACTAGCAAACAGAGCATATTGTTTTACAGTATGGGATCACAGAATAATGTTGGCAAAAAATTGGATATACTAAACAAGACTGAAGCTATGTGAGTTACATATCTGTGGGAGTAACTGAAGTGATAGTTAGCAATAGGCCACAAGTTTAAGTAATACAGAAACTTTCTACTCACATTTAAAACTTAAACTTCCTCCAGCGAACATTTAGATGATTGTTTATTTATATCATGAACAAATATAATGTAATATGGTTGAATTAACAAAACAAAACAGCAAAACACTAGTAATAAAAATAACTATGCATTTTAACAAATGTAACTAATATGGCTTAGCTAAGTAAGTCTGCTAAACAGCATTAATAAATCTGAAGATATCTTCAGTTTTGGTATAAATTTACATGACTACATACAGAGACAGTAATTATATCATTCAAGTTTTCTCATTCAAATAATACATTTTAGAATCTTATTTAAATATATGAGTAACTGAATACACAAAAACACATACACACATATGCATGTATATATATGACTAATTCATTATTAAAAATGATTGTCCTTAATAAATGTCAATTTAAAATATGGTAAGAAATAGGAGCATTAATAGCTTCAAATATGGCAAATTTAGACAGCCTACTCTTGAAACTAAATCTGCTTATTTAAATGTAGCATATGCAAGAGCAAAGAAAAATGACACAAAAACAAAGAGATTCCAGAAATGCAAAATAATTTATTAACTGGGACCACCAATTGGTATATTTAGGCTGTCTTTTACAGGATTAATTTTACTGTCCCAACGTGGTCCTGGAAAATCTTTGACATGCCAGCTTTCAGGAGCCTGGGGAGTTGAGTTTTGATGCTCATCAATCAAAATTAGGGATTTATTCACATTTGCTTTACTTAGGTGAGAGCAATGGAGAAAAAAATAAGCTACCCTGGTTCAATCATAAGGTGGTCAAAGACATGAATACGAAGAGAGGAACATCAATACGAAGAGAGGACCAGACCATAATCATAGCTTATGGCATGGTTTGTGTCAATGTTTATTTTATGGTAGAAGTCCTTGGATTATAGAGGGGGCTCTATAGTCACAGTCAGAGACGGAACTTTTCTCACAATAACCTAGGGTTTGCACAATGTTTTGATGTTGTGCTTTTATTCCACATGGTAATTTGTGCCCTGTGTATTCTCACAGGCATACTGGATGCACTAGTTAGGGTTCTCCAGAGAAACAGAACCATAGGAGATATAACAGAAGAAACGATATGTCTTCTATAGTATAAATATACATTTGTGTGTCGGAGGGAGAGAGAGAGAGAGAGAAAGAGAGAGAGAGAGAGAGAGAAAGAGATAATATGTATCATAAATATTTCCTCTGTAAGAAATTGGCCCATACATTATGGAAGCTGAGAAGTGCCATAATCTGTCAGCAAGCTGGAACCCAGGATAGCCAAAAGTGTATTCCTATTGGTCTCACTGTATTGTACTTTCATTCCAATGGTGTCAATCTGAAGGCCTAAGAACCAAGAAGACCAATAGTTTTAAGTTCCAGTTCAAGGGCAAGAGAAGACCTATTTCCCAGCTCTATCAGTCAGGCAGAGAGTAAAATCTCCTTTCCTTTACCTTTTGGTTCTATTCAGGCCCTCAACAAATAGGAGGATGCCTACTCACATTGGAGAAAGCCACTTCTTTACTTAGCCTATCAATTTAGATGCTAATAAAATCCAGAAACACTCAGAAAGAATGTTTAACCAAGTATCTGGGCACCCTGAGACACAGTCAAATTAACACATAAAATTAGCCATCACACTCGGCTATTTTATTTAATAATAATGAGGGAGATGTCTGCTTCTGATCAAGATGGTTTAACAGACACTGAACTTATGTTTTCTACCTGAACATCAGAAAAATGAACATATAAAACAATATTCTTCAAGATGCTGGACATCAGACAATAAGGAACAATGATTCCTGAGAAATGAAAAACAAATAAGGCGCTCTCCACAAATTAACCCAGTTTATTCTCTTGAGAGAATTTTGAATCTGTCCCACAGGGAAGGCAAATGAGGTGATATGGTTTGGCTCTGTGTCCCCACCCAAATCTCATTCTTGAATTGTAATCCCCATGTGTTGAGGAAGGGACCTGGTGGGAGGTGATTGGATAATAAGTGTAGTTTCCCCCGTACTGTTCAAATGATAGTGAAGGAATTCTCACAGGATCTGATAGTTTTAAAAGTGGCAGTTTCCCATGCACTCTATCTCTCCTGATGCCTTGTGAAGAAGGTGCTTGCTTCTCCTTCTGCCATGACTGTAAATTTCCTGAGACCTCCCCAGCCATGTGGAACTGTGAGTGAATTAAACTTCTTTTATTTATAAATTACACAACCTTGGATAGTATCTTTATAGCAGTGTGAAAATTGACCAATACACCAGGGTAAAGCCTGCCAAACTTCCTGAGTTGAGGTGGAGCTGAGAGTCTACAGAGAACAAGGAAACTAGAGATTTCAGGACAAATAATTATACAGTAGATATTTTCAAGAGAGAGAACTACAAAGTTCTGTAGAAGTTGCCTTAGAGTATTCAGCTGTCCATGCTCACAAACAAACCAACTTCAGTCAAAAGAAATAATACCAGAAAAAGTTTACAGTGCCTGGCATACATATACAGAACTGGTCATAGTTCCTGTGTTCTCACTAACCAAATTGAAAAACCCTCAAGATTCAAAGAGTAACGTGCATAGGTCTTCTTGCCTCAGTAGTGAGGAAATAACTAGTCCAAATCTGATCACTACTTTGGACCACTCAACAAATCTTAGAAGACAGAAAAGGATCAAACTTAATTTCAATGTGCCCCCAGAAAATAGCTCTAGGATATTTTTGTAAACGCAAAATATCCAGCACGCAACAAGGTAAAATTCTTAATTCCTACCATTGAATGAAATACTACAAAGCTCTCAAAAACAAGTAGAAAAAACATGCCCAAATAAGAAGAAATAGCAATTGATAGATTCCAAGAACAGATGAATATGCTAGAATTTGCAGACAAAGACACTAAGGGAGTTATTAGAACTAAATTATATATGTTCAAAGAGTTAAAGGAAGATGAAATATGTAATAAAGACCTAAATAAACTTCTAGGGAGAAAGTTATAATGTGTGTGTTAATAAATACACTGAATGAGATTAACAGATTGGACATTACAGAAGAAATGGTTAGAGAATTTGAAGAGCTAGCAATGAAACCTATTTAAAATAAAACACAGCCAGAAAGGAGAAATAAATAAATACATAACAGATCATCAGTGAAGTATAGTAGAACTTCAAATAGCTTAATATAGAAGTAACTGGAGTCTCTGAAAGACAGGAAAGGGAAATAAAGGAAAATAAAGAAATGTTGGCCACAAATTTTCATATTTTATTATATGTTTAAAATAAAAAATGCTAAACAAAATTCAAGCACACAAAACATGGAAGCACACAAAACATGGAAGCACACAAAACACTATGTCATAATGAAATTGTTTAAATCCAGTGATTAAAAAAATCTTATAAGTGATCAGAAAAGGCATGTTGTGTAGTAAAGAAGAAAATAGATTTCCCATTGGAAACAAAAAAGTAAGAAGACAATGGAATAACATATTTAAAGTATAAGTATTAAAACAAAACAATGTCAACGTATAATTCTATACCCAGGGTAGACATAGTTACAAAGGATGTTGTTGGTATTTTAACCTTCAGTTAATCTGAAGCTTAACATTTTTTGGTTTAGTATCCTGGTGTTTGGTGTTTCCTTTGTCCTATGCCCCAGACATGGGCTATCTCTTGCAGTTCTCCCAGCCCCAGCTGTATTCTATTCTGAATTTTTAGTCAAGGCTTGCAGGAATGGGGTTGAGTTCTCTAATATTACAACAAAGCTTCAGTCTTAGGCCAGCTTTGTACATGGATGTCTCAGTTGTATGGTCTTCACACATGTCCCTCTCCCTTCTCTAGGTATATATAATGCTGGACCTAGCACATATTCCTGGATCTTCCTCAGTGGAAGAACTCCCCTTGCCCCTCCCTGTATCCCCCTTCCTGTTTTATTCCTCGCTTGTACTGAACTTTACCAGTGGCTTCAGCCTAGAGTTTTGATTCCCTTCCCCATGCAGCTTAAGACTTTTGTAACATCAGAGAGATAAAGAAAATGAGTCTGGGTGAATTTTTAACAGTGACCACTGTTCCTCTCCCACTGCCAGCTCCACAGACGAGACTTCTCATAATCAATTTTGATCTTCCCTGTGGACTCCTTTCGGATTTCCAGAAGGAAAAGCCTAAAAGAGAATGTGAACCTCTCCCTGTATCTCTAGCCGTTACGGGCTTCTCACTCTCACACCAGGTCACAGTCAGACTTCAGCAACTCATTAGTCTAGTTTATTCTTACTAGTTTACATCCGAGTCTGCAGCTTCCATTCTGTGCAGGCACTTGCCATCTTGTTTCTTCCTATTGGCCTGCTGTCACTCTTGATTTTGGGTTAGTCATGGTGCCAATCAAATGAACACATTTAAGTCATTCAGGAAAAGACAAGTCCCGAATGAATTTCTTGGTACTAATCAATGAGTTATTTCTCTTGTGGATTTTAAATTACAATACAAAGTTTCCAACAATTTGTGTAAAAGTCAAATACATTATTAATATTAATATCCTTCTAAATCTTGCTAAATTAAAGCAGAAAAAACTTTTTTTTTTTTTTTTAATGAGACAGAGTCTCGCTCTGTCGCCCAGGCTGGAGTGCAGTGGCGCGATCTCGATTCACACTGCAAGCTCCGCCTCCCAGGTTCACGCCATTCTCCTGCCTCAGCCTCCCGAGTAGCTGGGACTACAGGTGCCTGCCACCACGCCTGGCTAATTTTTTGTATTTTTTTAGTACAGACAGAGTTTCACCGTGTTAGCCAGGATGGTCTGGATCTCCTGACCTCGTGATCCACCCACCTCGGCCTCCCAAAGTTCAGAATAAAAATTTTCTTAAGCTCAACACAGTTACTGGTATTTTACACAATTTATTTCATTTATTTATAAAAAAAAATCCTATGAATTAGATGTTCCGATGTTTTACATTCCAAAAAGAAAAAAAAAGACTGAATCTAAAAGACTTCTAAGAAGCTTCCCCCAAATTGGTTACTGAGCGAGCAGCAAGAATAAAATTCAAACTTATTTCCTAATTCAATGTCCATGCTTTATCAAAACAAAACGGAGCTTGTGGAAACTATTCAACGAATATCTGATGTTTAATTAAAACACTATATCTGACTACTACTCTCTAACTTTTTAAATGTTGTACTCATTATTAGAAACAGCTGCATTCAGGATAAGTGCTAATGATTTCAGTTTCAAGCCTAAAAAATTATTTATATGTGGTATGAATATACAAATATAATAGGGTTATAGAAATTTACTTAGGAACAATGCATAGGTACAATGTCACTTATTGAGCTGTGCAAATACTCTATTTAGTAATACAAGTGTGAAAGAATTATGCATTTATTAAAAATGTATTTTACAACAAAAATAATGAAATTGTTGCAAAATGGCATTTTAATTTCAAATGCATGTTTGTAAAGTCCTCTTGAATTAAAAATTACTGAGAATTGGACACATTCTCAAACTAAAGGAATTATACAATTGTCGTTCTGTAAATTGGAAAAGTGGGATGATATAATATTTTCTTGCTGAATTTATAAGCTGAAATTGAGCTAGGAATTAAATGCACCCTGACAAACAGGTAAGTAATCTATTTTCTGAAGTTAATATTGTTACCTTGAAATTAAATTAGTGACTGAAATAGCCATTTTTTCAAATGTCAATAAATGGTGAATTAAATATACCTATATTTACAGCTTTTAAGATTGTTTTATTTTTATGATTGAAACAAATGTAATTCATTTCATACAACACTAGTTAAAATAGTTAAATATTTTTATTGTAATTTACTTTATAACTTTTACGATGCACTTCATGAACACTACTTAATTTCAGAGATAAAAAATGCACAATAGATAATTATCTTTATGAAAATCTATGATCTCATACCATATATACCAATTTTTTTCTGCTTTAAACCTAATACTTTATTTTTGAAAATAAGTTATCTAATTATCACTTATGATTTTAAAAATGAAATTACCTACTGTTAAAACATTTTCACTTTTTGCATAGATTGAATTGGCTTTTCATGAAATGATGATGTTAGTCAATTCAATCAGAAATAAATTTGAACATTAATTATGGTGCATCATATAGATTGTTAGGATACATTATTAATTGCTTACTTATAAATAGTAGAATCGAGAGTCCTGAGTTGAAAGTTATTAATTTCTCTTTTCCAGATAAGTTTCACTCATACTAACTGACATGAAACTCATATTTCACTCTCTGTTCGGGAACTAAAAATGAGAATACAGATTAATACTCATTTTCCTATATTTAATCCCATGTAGTGTTTGCAATATAAATACCATCCAATGCACCAAACAAGTTTTTTTTTTCCTGTGCAAAGCTATTTGATCTCATTTCTTCAGTAGAATTTCTAATTAAGGAATAAGAATGGTTACAGAGGTAGACGTTAAATACAAAGCATTGGATTTCCTCTAATTCATGCTTTATTTATACATAGTGTTGGTTTATAAAAGAGTGTTCTAGTTTTTTATGACTTAATTGGTAGTTTTCACCTTAGCACTTTCTAAATACATTTAGTAATGAATAACCCACTTGACAACTTGGAGTCTCAATGCTTCACTACAGAAGATGGCCATTATACTGTTCACTTCAAGAGTCATCGTGAGGCTCAAGATACTGGGTGAAAATACCTCCTACTTTACAATGTTCTTTGTAAGTATAAGGCATGATTATTATTTATCTTTGTTATTCTCCTTCTATTGAAGACTTTGCTCAAGATACTTATTTGAAGACTTTAAAATTCTTATTAATTTTATTCCTTCATGCACTAAGGTTATATGTAAATCCCAATCTATGCCTCTTTAAATACAGGGATAATTTCATTTTCAAAAATAAAATTACAATTCCTTCTCTCTTCAGAACAGCTTTTACATGATTAGAACCACTTATAATATATAAAGCACATGCTGTCTCTTAAAAGTTCAAAGTGAATGTGCAAGTAAGCATCAGACTTTTTTATTAACATAGGAATTGGCAAAAAAACATAATTGAGAGACTCCAAATCAAGAACCAGCGAAACTTATTTCTATATCTGTTTCTTCCATTATTGCATTGCATTATGTAGTTAAGTTTGTAATTTGGAGCTGGTTTCTTTACTGGTCCTGTAAATACTAAGGTATATCTTATAGTTCTTGAGAGGATATAATTATGAAATTATGTACGCATGTTAAAATAATATACAAAATACTGATACCAGATTATAAGGTAAAAATACTGTGTTATATGTTTCTATGGGAGACAATGGTAAATATGTGTTTCAGATTTGTATCTTGGTTTGAGATGAGGTTTGAGCACAACAATGTATTGGGTAGGTAATCCCTGAAGACAATAGGGAATGGGAGAGTAAAAGGAGAGGGAAGGCAGCTAGTTAAAGGCACATATTCAAGTACGTTATCACCGTGGGAAACCTGACATTGATCATGCTGGGGAACTCTGAAAGCCAGAGTAGTATAAATGCCTCACTGAAATGCCACAGAGGGGCAAAAGATGTGAGATATTTTTGCACTTTCCATTGTTGGCTGAGGATCCCTCCTGAGGGAACCTGAGACGGTTGACACTTTTGGCCTGCTGCACCCATGGGCAGAGCTTGTCTGAGAGCAGAAGCCCTTAGACAGAGATGCAGGTTCTGCATTTGGAGTTCTGGGCTACTTGCACAGATATAGGATGAGAAAGCGGATGAAGGTGAACACAATGTATTTTCTGTTGACGTGGCCCCAGATCAAATCTACTCATGCACCATACTAAATCCATTCCAACCTGTAACTCCTCCTTAAAGGTGGTGTGCAGTGACAATGTATGAAGAAAGGACTTAAAACAAGTATTAGTGTGCCAAGCTAAATCCATACTGCAGTGTATAACCCTGAGACAATAACTAATATTCATCATATTCCTCTTCTGCCAATTATCTTGATGCTCTTCATGCCTGACCAGAATAGTTGCTGATTTGTGTTGCTTGCAATGTGAAGCAACTTAAATCTATATTCCTAAAGAGGTCGGAATCTCCTGCTACCACGCTATTGCTAGGTCTGATTGGCGCAATTGTCGAATCACAATTATGGATATAGAAACAATACACGGCTTCAAAGTGACTCTCTCAACTTCCAGGTATACTTTACTGCCTTCAACAGATTGTAACAACTATTTCTTCATGATTAATCAAGACTAATAAGACCTTTCTTGGCCTGCTGGTCTGCTGAAATGAAGAACACAAATGATCAGGTGGCAGCCTTAGCTTTTGTTTTAGTGGGATGTTTATTCCGTCCATTAATAGACTTGCTCCTCCCTGAAAACCTGAACCTCTAGTCCAGTAGGCACGTAACTATAGAAATTATCCAAACGGGTACTTCTTTGATTACCTGGTTCTGAGACACCTGCATTCTACCTAACAAACATAACTCAGTACCATATGATAGCCATAGGCTCAAAGAGTCTTGAAATTGTTCAGGGTTTAATCACCAAGCCAATGTCTTAGTTGTACTTTAGGAGTCCATGCCAATGTTCTAGTAGTCTAGCAACTTCTAGGTGACATAATACATGGTAAACCAGGACGAAACCAAGTTCATCCATTTATTTATCATAAAGTAGATCCACAGTGGACCAATAGACTAGCCAGGGCGTGTTGTTCTCATGGCAAGAGAAAGACACAGAGAGAGCAGAATCACATGAGACCTCTTTTGATCCATCACCACCACACTGTCATTACTGCCTCATGCCATAGGCCAAAGTCCAAAAGTCAAAAAGTGGAGAAATACAATATCTCAAAATTGAGGCAATGATAAGGATGTGGATTCAAGTTGGGGTGAAGAATTTGGGGATCTGCCTTCACTTTATCATACTGAGTGTTTCTTTCATCAGTGTCTCCTATATATTTTTATAGTCCAAGAGAGAAAAGATAATATATGATTACTCTCACATGTATTGTTTTACATATCTTTTCTCAATATTTTACCTTTGGTACATACAAAATTAAGGACTTCAACTCTATCAACAATACTTTATGAATAATTACAGTTAATCAGTATGCTGAATCCATTTATAATAGTTAAAGATATGGAATGAAAAATACGGAAATACGCAATTTGGTTTGAGATACACAATATGTTCATTTAAAAATTTAAAAACTTTTATAAGCAATACAAAATTAGCAAGGCTGGCTTAAAAGTATCTACATGTTAATAAGAAGTAATATGAAATAAAATCAGAATGGAGGACCATTAACTAGAAAGTTTGGTTTTAGAAAAATAAGATTTTAAAGAAATTTGTTTTTAAAGAATATTTGAAAAAAATAAGAATTAGAGAAAAGAAAAACAATTTGAATTTTTGGTATTGAGAAATAAATTAACTTTCAAACAGCAATGAGGAGAAAAGCATACCTAAATTGAAGCCCCAGGTCCAAGATAAAGTTTAGTTAAATGTGGTTCTACAAGACTCGGAAGAATAGAAACAGAAGCATTAGAGACAAATTAACCTATAGCCATAATAATGGCCTTCATTTTGTAAGTTATTTGAAAGTGTCTTTATTTTGGAGTTTCCGTGTGCTTTTTAAAAAGTGTTTAGTAGAGCTAAATGTTCCACAAGATTTAGTGAATAATCAAGGATTCATTTGAAGTCAGCAGCAGGTAGCATCTTCACAACTAGTAGCAAATGAACAAGGAGTATAAACACCCCATATTGAAGTGAAGATAAAGCAAATTTGGGAAAATGCATGTATAACTAAAAATAATAATAGAACATTAATAAAATTTGTAAGTACTCTGAATCAACCGAAGTAATCTTTTAGACTACAATATTATTATAAGAAGTGACATAAAACAAAATAAAATGAGTCATTTTACATATTATGAGTTTATTATTGCTCACAGTAAAATGACAAAAGCTCTTTGAATAATGACAAGATATTGAAGAAGATAATACAAAGGTATGTGAAAATTTCCTGAAAATTTATTTCAGTCATCAAATTTTTATCAACATAATATTACCCAAGTTAACAACTGACCTGGAAAAGTTAAGAATAATTTCAACAATTAATTTAACAATAATTTTATCTGGATAATGGTTGAAGAATGGTTAAAAAATAAATATCCCCTTTACTCATTTAAGTAAAATCTAAGAAATATCTGGACTTTCTTTCAAAGAGGGATTTATTCACTCAATAAATCTACTCTCAGTATGTCCCAAAGTACAAGAATTTTCTGACACAAGGGACGATGTAGCAGAAAATTGTTAGAAAAAAATAAATTAAATTAATTGCATAGTTTTTAAGTGGATAAGAAGAGTTTTTTGGCAGTAGGTAGCATTTATTTTGTTATCACTTTTAAACTTTTATTTCAGGTTCAGCAGTACATATGCAAGTTTGTTATATAGATAAATTGCATGTCACTGGGGTTTGGTGTACAGATTATTTTGTCACCCAGGTAATAAGCATATTACTGCTTAGGTAGTTTTTTATTCTCTCCCTCGTCCCACACTCCAGCCTCACGTATACTCCAGTGTTTGCTGGTTCCTTCTTTATGTCCATGCGTTCTCAATGTTTAGTTCTCAAGTATAAGTGAGAACATGCAGTATTTGATTTTCTGTTTCTGTGTTAGTTTGCTTAGGATGATGACCTCCAGCTCCATCCATGTTGCTGCAAAGGACATGATCTCATTGTTTTTTTATGGCTGCACAGTATTTCATGATGTATATGTACCACATTTTGTATCCAGTCTACCACTGATGGGCATTTAGGTTGATTCCATGTCTTTGCTATTGTGAATAACGATGTGGTGAATATACAAATGAATGTGTCTTTATGGTAAAATGATTAATATTCCCAGTAATGGGATTGCTGAGTCAAATGGTAATTCTGTTTTAAGTTCTTTAAGAAGTTGCCCCACTGCTTTCCACAAAGGTTGAACTGATTTACATTCCCATCAGCAGTGTATAAGCCTCCCCTTTTCTCTGCAACCTTGCCAGCATCTGTTATGTTTTTACTTTTTAGTAATAGCCATTCTAACTTGTGTGACATGGTATTTCATTGTGGTTTTGATTTGCATTTCTCTAATGATTAGTAATGTTGAGCATTTTTTCATATGCTTGTTTATCACATGTATCTTTTCTTTCAAAATGTGTCTGTTCATGTTCCTTGCCCACTTTTTTAATGGGGCTGTTTGTTTTATATTTGTTCATTTAAGTTCCTTATAGATTCTGGATATTAGACCTTTATGGGATGCACAGTTTGAAAATATTTCCTCCCATGCTGGTGGCCGTCTGTTTACTCTGTTGATAGTTTCTTTTGCTGTACAGAAGCTCTTCCATTTAATTAGTTCCCATTAATCAATTTTTGTCTTTGTTGCAATTGCTTTTTGCACCTTTGTCCAGAAATATTTGTCAGGGCCTATGTCCAGAATGGTACAATATGGCATTTCCTAGGCTATCTTTCAGGGTTTTTATAGTTTTAGGTTTTACAATTACATCTTTAATCAATCTTGAATTAATTTTTGTATATGATGTAAGGCAGTTTTCCAGATTCAATCTTCTTCATATGGCTAGGCAGTTTTCCCAGCACCATTTATTGAACAGGAAGTCCTTTCCTCATTGCTTGTTTTTTGTTGACTTTGTTGAAGATCAGATGGTTATCAGATGGTTGTATGTGTGCAGCATTATTTCTGAGCTATCTATTCTGTTCCATTGATCTATGTGTATGTTTTTGTACTAATACCATGCTGTTTTGGTTACTGCAGACTTGTAGTAGAGTTTGAAGTCAGGTAACATGATGCCTCCAGACTTTTTCTTTTTGCTTGTATTTGCCTTGGCTATTCTGGCTCTTTTTTTGTTCCATGTGATTTTTTCTTTTTTTTTTTTTTTGATGGTTGTGGTTGGGGGTGTAGAGTCTTACTCTGTCACCCAGGCTGGAGAGCAGTGGCATAGTCATGGCCCACTGCAGCCTCAACCTCCCAGGCTCAAAGTGATCCTTCTGCCTCATCTTCCTGAGTAGCTGGGACTACAGGTGCACAACATCATGCCTGGATAAATTTTTTGATTTTTCATAGAGACAGGCTCTCACTATGTTACCCAGGCTGGTCTCGAACTCCTGAGCTCAAGTGATCCTCCCACCTTAGCCTTCGAAAGTGTTGGGATTACAGGCATAAGCCACTGCTCCTAGCCCATATGAATTTTAAAATAGTTTTTCTAATTCTGTAAAGAATGTCATTGGTAGTTTTTAGGAATAGCATTGCATCTGTAAATTTCTTTGAACTCTATGGCCATTTAATGATATTGATTCTTCCTATCCATGTGCATGGAACGTTTTTCCATTTGTTTGTGTCATTTCTAAGGAGTAAAAAAAGAGAGAAGATCCAAATAAATACAATCAAAAATGACAAAAGGGACATTACCACCCACTCCACAGAAATACAAGAAAAAAAAAAGCTCAGAGACTACTATAAACACTTCTATACACACAAGCTAGAAAATCTAGAAGAAATGGATAAATTCCTGGAACATACAGCCAGAAAAAAATTGAATTCCTGAGCAGACCAATAATGAGCTCCAAAATTAAATCAGTGATAAAAAGCCTGCCAACCAAAAACAGCCTAGGACCAGAAGGATTCACAGCTAAATTCTACCAGATATATAGAAAGGAGGGCCAGTATCATTCCTACTGAAACTCTTCCAAAAAATGGAAGACGAACTCCTCCCCAACTCATTATATAAGACCAGCATTATCCTGACACCAAGACCTGGCAGAGTCACAAAAACAACAAAAAACCTTTAGACCAATATCTATCATGAACATCGATGCAGTAATCTTCAACAAAAAACTAGCAAATTGAAACCAGCAGCACATCAAAAAGCAAATCCACCACTATCAAGTCAGCTTCTATCCCTGAAATGCAAGGTTGGTTCAACATATGAAAATCAGTAAACGTGGTTCATCACATAAACAGAACTAAAACAAAATCCACACAATTATCTCAATAGACACAGAAAAGGCTTTCAATAAAATTCAGCAGACTTAAAAACTCTAAGCAAACAAGACAATGAAAGAACATACTTCGAAATAATAAGAGTAATAATAATAATAATAATCTATGACCAACCTACAGCCAACATCATACTGATTGGAGCAAAATCTGGAAGCATTCCCCTTGAAAACTGGAACAAGACAAGGATGGCTTCTCTCACCACTGCTAGCTAGAGCACTCAGGCAAGAGAAAGAAATAAAAAACATCAAAATAAGAAGAGAATAAGTCAAACTATCCCTGTTTGCAGACAACATGATTCTATAACTAAAAAACTCCATAGTCTCTGTCCAGTAGCTTCTTGATTTGATGCACTACTTCAGCAAAATTTCAGGATACAAAATCAATGTACAAAAATCAGTAGCATTCCTATACACCAACAACATCCAAGCTGAGAGTCAAATAAAAAATGCAGTCCCATTCACAATAGCTATAAAAGGAATCAAATACCTTGGAATACAGATAACAAAGGAGGTGAAAAATCTCCACAATGAGAACTACAAAACACTATTCAAAGACATGAGTCCTTATCATGAATACAAAAAATAAATACTCTGTCTAGAATGACTGTAAAAAAATAAAGATCACCATAGCACATTATGGTAGTTTATCTTCAATGTGAAATCAGAAAATAGATAATTATTTCTTTGGGAATCCCCTTACAAGGTTTACAGGAGGATAAATTAATTATTTAGTTTCATGCTCTTATGTTGTTTTACAACACATAATTGTCAAATAGACACTATTGTTTTCAGCAGAAATCATCCATCATTGTCCCCCCAGCTCTAACCAATAAATTTATTCTTTATAACTTAGATGCTAATTTACATTATTTCCCAATTTTCCCTGAATAATTATTCAAAATCATCATTGAAATCTAGAAAGATAATTAATTTTTAAAATATTTAAACAGCAACAGCAATTTAGAACAAGTTAGTTGCCACAGCAATTCTTGCCACTAGGGACTAGACTCCAAAATGACCCCATATGCCATCAAATAAATTGCATAAAGATATGAGCCCAAAATAAGTTGCTCTTAACCTTAAATGTGTGAACAATTTTGCATATCCATAATTGTCAATATGGCACCATTCAGGATACACTAGAATATCTGGGCAGAGAGCCAATCAGCCTTATGTTCAGTGATATGTGAGCCAGCTGGACATCTGACAGGTGCATTGTGGTGGTTAACTGCTGTCATCCACACTCTTTAACCCTCCAGTGACTCTGTTGTTCTGAGATGATTCCCAAGGGAATAGGCCATGACACAGATGAGTAAAGCATAACATGCATACCTTATAGTGATGAGGGCACCAGTAAGGCCCAAAGATAATATCTAAAAAAGAACTAATAATCCAACTCTGTAGGCTCTCATTCATGTTCACTTATGGAAGAAGGCTATTCCCTAATTATCCCTTTAAATAGAGGTAACTAGAAGTTCATCCAAAGGTTTCCACTCTAGGAAATTAGAGAGTAGTACTGATGTGGATTTCATGCTGGATCAAGGTTACAGCATAGGCTCTATTCCTAAAAGTTTTCTTAAATTTTTAGGCCTTCTGAAGTCAAGTAAACTACTATGCTATATATCTTCTTGAGCTATCACTCCTCCCAGAGATATGTTACTGGAAGATGCCCAAATGATTAGATTAGCCTTTTTCAAAAGTCAGTATGACTGTTAAAAGTCATATACCCACTGAGCCTCTAAAGGCAAAAATATTATTTAAAGTTCTTGAATAGACAACGACTTGAATATATTTTGTCTAATAGAAGGATTCATTTTCAACTCTAGATGCAAAAAAATTCCCTTTAAACAACATGTTAACAGATTAGCAATATAATCCATTGGAGAGATTGTCAGGAAATACAATATTTATATACTGCTGAGGAAAATATTTCTATATACAACATCTATGAAAAGTAAATTTGGAATACCTGAAAAAAACAGCAACCCTTCTTTTAAGGCTATCCAGGAAAAATTTTAAAGTGGCATATGCAAAAGGCTATATGTTTTTGTCCAATTTGTCCATAAAAGAGTAAATAATAAAAATGTTCATCTACAGGGGACTGGTTTAATAAACTATGGTATATCCATGGAGTGAAGTACTATATATCTCTAAAAAGAATGAGAAATATTTTTCTAGATGATTATAAGTTAATTTTAAAAAAATATTTTAAAGCTGCCGACTAATGTTATTACTATGCTACCTTTTGTTTCTGAAAGGGGGTAACATGTATATATAAAATGATGTAAATATATACATGTGTACATATATATATAAGAAATATTCTTATTTTATAAATATAAGTAAAAACAAAAAAACTAGTGAAAAGTGTTATGTACACCATAGAAACATCAGAAAAAGGGAAATTACCAAACAATACACTTCTCTGTATGTAATTTCTCTTATGGATTACAATTTAGAGCCTTCTAATTATTTTGCATAATTATAAAATAAAATGCAGCTTAAATTAATAAAACAATCCTAAAAAATAGTAAAAAATAAATAAAACTAAACTAAATTATATATCAATTTGATGGCTTAACTATGCAAGAATAGTTTTGAATTACCTTAAAACATGGTAATTTGACTGTACATTTTTTCTTTTTAAAAGCTTTTAAAAGTATTTCTTTATGGGAATTATAACTTTAAAAACACTGCACATTTATGACCTACACAAGAATTACAAAGCATTGACAATAACCTAGGGAAAAAATAAACCATTTGGAAGTAGCAGCAACAGTGAAATTGAAGCTAATGATACATTGATGATTTCCCTAAGGCACAAGAGAATCTTGAAAGAATGTGCAGTCACAAATGTCCACTGCAGCACTATTCTCAATAGCAAAGATACAGAGTCAACCTAAATGCCCATCGATGACAAATTGGATAAGGAAAATGTGGTACATATACACCATGGAATCCTATGCAGCCATAAAAAAGAATGAGATCATGTCTTTTGCAGAAAAGCATATGGAGCTGGAGGTTATTATCCTTAGCAAACTAACGCAGGAACATAAAGCCAAATATTTCATGTTCTCACTTATAAGTGGGAGATAAATGATGAGAACTCATGAGCACAAAGAAGAGAACAGGCCGGGTGCAATGGCTCACGCCTGTAATCCCAGCACTTTGGGAGGCCGAGGCCGGCGGATCACGAGGTCAGGAGATCGAGACCATCCTGGCTAACAAGGTGAAACCCCCGTCTCTTCCAAAAAGAAATACAAAAAATTAGCCGGGCGTGGTGGCGGGCACCTGTAGTCCCAGCTACTTGCGAGGCTGAGGCAGGAGAATGGCGTGAACCCGGGAGGCGGAGCTTGCAGTGAGCCGAGATCGCACCACTGCCCTCCAGCCTGGGTGGCAAAGGGAGACTCTGTCTCAAAAAAAAAAAAAAAAAAAAAAGAAAAAAAGAAAAGAAAAGAAGAGAACAACAAACACTGGTCTCTACTTGCGAGTGGAGGGTGGGACGAGGGTTAAGGGGCAGAAAAAATCACTATTTGACAATAGGCCTAATATCCGGGTGATGAAATAATCTGTACAACAAATGCTCATGACAAAAGTTTACCTATATAGCAAAACTTCACATGTACCCCCGAAATCTAAAATAAAAGTTAAAAGAAAGAAACGATAAAAAAGTGCAGCCAGACACTCAGGCTGTGTAACATGGACTGGTCTGGCAGACATGTTGGGGATTTTTCTCAGATGTTGTTATGTATGACTTGACTGTACATCTTTCCTGGGATATATCAAGGTTAAAAAGGAGCTGAAATAAAATATTAAACAGCATTTGTTGATCATGTTAATACTAATAATATTAGTACTATTATTTTGAAGATTTATATGTAGATAGACAAATAGGTAGAAAATAAGCAATTATATTAGTGTTCTTAGGAAAGAAGATTTTTCAGAGTAATAATTAAGAGTGAAAAAAACAAAAGACAAAGAAATCCTTTACTGTTAATTTTTAATTTCAGTTAGTGTACAAACTGTGTGATTATTTTCTCTTATGCAATAAAATACATATTTTCTAACTGGTACACAGGAAAGGTCTGAAAGTAATGGCAAATCCAGATAAAGAGAATTCAGATTGTGGTCTCTAAATACCACTTCATAGTCAAATAAACCAAATCTTCTTGGAGAAATGACAGGTTTTCCCTGTGATAAGAACTGTACAATGTAAGCCTGGAAATATTTTTATACCAAATTGCAAAACAAAGAAACTATCAAAGGCTATAAAAATCCTATTGGAAGGTCACAGTAAGAAAGTAAAGGGGCTTTACTAGTTTAAAACAGCATGATTTAAACATCAAACAATACAACTGCAATGAACATTGCAAAAATGTTAAAAACCCGTGAGTTCATAATAATCTGAAAAATCTCACTGATCACCACCGAAGCTTGCTTGGGAAAAAAATGCATAATTCTGGAAACTGATGCTTAAGAGTAGACACTGAAGAATTCATCATTCCTTTAGTGTGTGAATGTTTGTTTGTTTGTTTGTTTATTTATTTATTTATTTGAGACAGAGTCTCGCTCTGTCGCCCAGGCTGGAGTGCAGTAGCGTGATCTTGGCTCACTGCAACCTCTGCCTCCCTGGTTCAAGTGATTCTCCTGCCCCAGCCTCCTGAGTAGCTGAGACTACAGGCGCCTGACACCACGCCAGGCTAATTTTTTGTATTTTTAGTAGAGATGGGGTTTCACTGTGTCAGCCAGAATGGTCTCGATCTCCTGACCTCATGATCTGCCTGCCTCGGCCTCCCAAAATGCTGGGATTACAAGCATGATCCACAGCGCCTGGCTGCGAATGTATTTAATGGTAATCAAATAGTTAACGAAGAAAGCTTTTGTATGGAATAATAACAGCTGATATCCACAGCAAAACTGATAATGTTGGACCATCACCATTTTTTGTCCCTTAATAAGATACTGGGCTATCGCTAATGACCTACAATGACCGCTGAAACATTAAATGAAAAGCTGATATAGAACTTTATATCTGAGGACTGCAAAAAGGAGAGATGACCAGACATCATTGTGCATCACAAGGTATTTCTAAAAAGTCAAAGTTGAATTTGATCAAGCCCTTCAATTTAATGCATTAATATAAAATAAAGGAAATAGAGGAATATGTTAAATGATATCATAGGGATGCAATTTAGCTCAAAAATTATATAAGATAAATGACGTAATAATTATTTCTTGTTGAAAAGAAATACTTTTTTTTTCTTTTTTTTTGAGACGGAATTTCACTCTTGTCGCCCAGATTGGCACAATCTCAGCTCACTGCAACCTCTGCCTCCCAGGTTCAAGCGATTCTCCTGCCTCAGCCTCTCAAGTAGCTGGGATTACAGGTGCCTGCCACCATGCCTGGCTAATTGTTTGTATTTTTAGTAGAGACGAGGTTTTGCCATGTTGGGCAGGCTGGTCTCAAACTCTTGACCTCAGGTGATCCACACGCCTCAGCCTCCCACAGTGGTGGGATTACAGGCATGAGCCACCGCGCTCAGCCTAAAAGAAAGTCTTTAAAATGAGGAGATTTTATAGATTAAAAGAGGCAAAGAGATATGCAAAACATATAAAATGTGTTTTCTTAATACTGCTATAAAAGAACAAAGTATTTAAAAACCTTTATGAGACAGTGGAGACTTGCCAACATGAAGATATATTAGGTACTATCAATAAATTTTCCTTTTTCTAAAAAAAAGGCATTTTTTGGGATGTATACTCATTTAAGGTTAAAATTTTATGCCATCTACTTTTGCTTTCCAATAATGGAGCTGGTTGGAGAAGGAAACTTGGATGTAATACTAGGCATGTCCATCACCATACTCCACCGAATGTGAAGGAAGGAGTCAGAAAGATTCAGGCACTTCAGAAAACTCATGGATAAAGTGCTCAAATTGGAAAGGCTGGAATTATTTAGCATTAAAGCCATTCACTGTGTATTTTTAAATTATTTTTCTGATATATAAATACCATATGATCATGGCAGAGGAGCAAAAGTTATTCAAGAAATCAATTGGTGTTTGACTCTTAATATTAAGGCAGATTTTGAGTAAGGACACAAGCAAATATTAAAACTAGTAATAAGATCAAGAAGTAAAAAATAAATAGATCTCACACAGCATGGAGCGAGATGATATGGGAAATTTATGAACTCAAATAAAATAAAATAGGAACAGAAGAGAGAACATTGTCTTAATTATAGTATAGGTTCCCTTTAGTTAATAAAACATGGACAATTAAATCATTTTGCCTTTCAGTCTATTCTTTATATTTCATACACTTCTTCACATTGTATTACACATGCTGTCTTAGTTCATTTTCTGTCACTCATTACAGAATACCTAAAACTTGGTAATTTATAAAGAAAATAAATTAATTTTTTAGAGTTATTTAGACCGGGAAGTCCAAGGTGAAGGGAGTGCCTCTAGTGAAGGCCTTGTTGCTGGTGAGGGCTTTCTGTGGCATCCCAATATGATGCAGAAGATCACATAGTGAGGAGGCTGAGTGTGCTAACATCTAGCTCAGGTCTCTTTTTATCTTCTCACAAAGCCACAAGTTTCCCTCCCGTGATAATCCATTAACCCTATAATCCATGAATCCATGAATGGATTAATCTGTTCATGAGGGAAGAGCCCTCATGACCTAATCACCTTTTACAGGTCCCCTTCTCCATATTGCCACATTGGAGATTAAGGTTCAACATGAGTTCTGGAAGGAACAGTTAAACCACTGCACATTTTGTGTAACTACATTTACTATTTTCACTACAAACTATGAATTATACCACTGTGAACAAATTGCATCATTATTTTAGTAATAATTTCTAAAAAGAACAACAAAGTAGTTTAGAAAAAAACTGCATCTGTGTAAATGTCCTCTCTGCTTTGTGGTGAGAGAAGCAGAGACACGAGAAGCTGGATGTCTTAAGTCTTGTTACATGTAGTACAGTGACAAGACATTTCACAGTATAGCGCTAGCCAGATTTGCTATAATTTAACTGCAAAGTACTAAGATTCTTTCAAAAGAGCATACTTAAAAAGCTTCTTAAAAATTTTAAAGGGTTGGGTTTATTTTGAACTAAATCTAACACTATTAGAGGTTAACATTGAAGCAGGCTTCATTCTTGAAAGTTCAATTAATTCCTAAGGATTGTCATACCTTAGAAATACAGCAGTGACTATAAGAACAAACTCTTCACTTTCTTTGCCCTATCCCCTGACACTTACAGACACTAAGATCCTCACAAGAGGTAATTTCAAAGTTAAAAAGAGATTCTCCTAACTAAGTCTAGGTATAGGTTCTGGAGAAAGTTCAATTATTCTGTACAGGAAATTGGGAGAGTTTTATTATTTTGTGCTAAATATTGCTTTTACAAAAATATATAAAATGAATAAGCCAAGAAATGAGTTTAAATTCAATAGGATTAACTACCTGAAACATTCAATTTGGTTATTGATGTTAATTTTCTTCCTGATAATTTGTTGGCATAAATTGAAAAATACCTAAAGAATGACAAACCGGAAATATAACTGAAAGAAATCACCTTAGGAACTATTAAAAATGCATAAACACTATTCTAAGTATCTGATGCTTAAACTAGTAATTAATAAATTGCCCAGGCAAAACTTTGCAACAATCTTCAAAATCTGTCAAAACTCTTCAACAACAATATGTATCATAACAAATTTGAAAAAAAGAGTATGTAGAGATGAGTTTTTAGTAGGTATATAAATACAAGTATGGGAACTATACTATTTAGATGTTGTGATTTATTATTCTTGTTTTTAATTAATTTGCAGAGCTTTCTTTTCATTCACTTGAGTGTATTCTCTGATAAGAAGTGACTGCTATACAGTCCACTATGATTTTCCTCATTACCGATTTTAAACAGTATAGTTGCTTTATTAATATTAATAAATATTAATTTATTTAGTATTAATTAATATGACAATAGAGTATTTAGTTGACCTGCATTTTATGACTGAAAGCAAATGTAATTACCACTCCAAAGATGCCAAGAAAGCTTCAAATCTAATCCCAGGTGTAAGAGGAAGAAGCAACTATAAAAACTTAAAGAAAAACCGGCAGAAGCATTTAAAATTCTTCTTTTCTTATAATCATTCTGATTGCTTAAGTATTATTTTAACTGTAAAATATATTTTTGACATATTATTAATCAAAGTTCTTGAGAAAAGTAGAGGGAAAAATCTTACATATGACAGCTGCTCAACATTTGAAGATATCAATTATATTTGTCCCTCAGGCTTTTACAAGCTGAACATTCCAAGTTCCTTCAAGTGTTTCATATGTCACACTTACATATTCTCATGTCATTCTCTAGCCCGCTAAAAATATGACTAGAGCTGGACTCACGTTGCCAATGTGATCTGACTGGCACGTTTGGAACATCACTCCTCTATTTAACCTTGTCATTTTTAATGCATCCTATTCAGTTTTTTTGTCACCTAATCCCTTAATAGCCATAGTGACTTCACTGAATTTGTGACCAACTGAATTCTTTAAAATTTTTCACAGTAGTTGTTCTTAGATGCTCTGCTCTGCATTTATGTACAATATTTTAATAAAATGGCAATTTTTATTTATTCCAAACAAGAATTTATTCAATAAACATCTACTGAATACGCGCTATATTACCAGTACTATGTCAGGCACTGGAGAGGCAGAGGTAAACACATCGACACCCTCTCCCACTTTATTAATTGCTTTCAAATAGATAAAGCACAGAAAAAGACAAAAATTTATAAAAACCACAAAAATACATTTTACTAGTATATAGCACATGCTGATAAACAAGCAAACGATGTTCTGAAAGAAATGTAATTGGTGAGACATCCAATTTGTTTATTTTCTTTATATACAGTTTTTATTTCAATAGCTTTTGGGGTACAAGTGGTTTTTGATTACCTGGATTAATTTTATAGTGGTGAAATACGGGATTTTAGTGCACCCATCACACAAGTAGTATACATTGTGACTCAACATGTAGTTTTTTTAATCCATCACCCCTTTCCACCCGCCCCCATTCTGAGTTTCCAATGTCCATTACACCACTCTGTATGTCCATGCATACCCATAGCTTAGCTTCTGCTTCTAAGTGAGAACATACAATATTTGGTTTTCCATTTTTGAGTTGCTTCACTTAGGATAATGATCTCCAACTCCATCCAAGTTGCTGCAGAAGACATTATTTCATTTTTTTTATGGCTGAGTAAAAGTCCACATTTTTTATCCCCTCATCAGTTGATGGGCAGTTAGTTTTGTTCCATTTCTTTGCTAATGTGAATTGTGCTGTGATAAACATACACAGGTGTCTTTCTCATATAATGACTTCTTTTCCTTTGGATAGATACCCAGTAGTAGTATTGCTAAATAGAATAGTAGATCTAATTTTAGTTCTTTGAGATATCTCCATACTGTTTTCCATAGAAGTTGTACTAATTTACATTCCTGCCAGGAATGTATAAGGATTCCCTTTTCACCACATCCACACAACATCTGTTGTCTTCTGATATTTAATAATGACTATTATTGCAGGGGTAAGGGGGTATTTTATTGTGGTTTTTATTGGCATTTCTCAGAAGATTAGCAATGTTTAGCATTGTTTCATATGTTTGTTGGCCATTTGTAAATATTCTCTTAAGAATTGTCTATTCATGTCATTTGTCCACTTTTTAATGGGATTATGTTTTTTTTTCTGCTGATTTTTTTTGAGCTCCTTGTAGATTCTGGATCCTTTGCAAATGTATAGTTTGCAAATACTTTCTCACATTCTGTGAATTGTCTGTTTACCCTGATGATTATTTCTTTTGCTGGAGACACCCAATTTAAATGTGATACTTAGGGAATCACATTTTTGCAATATTTAGTTACTAATTTACTTATCCTGACTTTAATGTCCTAAATGATCTAACTCTTGTCTGTCTCCTCCGCCTTATCTAACAGCCCTTTTGCCTATCTAAGCTATGGCCCTACTGATAGTCCACCGGGTTCTCAAATTCTCAAGCTCTTTACTTCATACATTTAGCTGCAATGTTATAATATTTACTTTAAAACATTTACCGAATGAGATCTACTTTTGTGACTGTGTCAGAATTAAAAACATTTATAAATTTATTGAAAATTTTCATATAAAGAAGAGAAGTTTATATTTCCTTGTCTTGAATCTGAGGGAGACGGTCTGTTTTGATCAATAAAATGTGGCAAAAGTGAATGCAAGTTTCCAGACATTAGCTTTAATAGACTACCTTGCACTACAGATCTTCTTGAACACTCTCGTAGTCTTAAATGGCTACATTCAAGTACCTTGCTAGAGAGGAAATCCAAAAATTATGCCAAAAGAAAAAATGGGCTGGCTAAGGCAGTCCTTCCCCCACTGAGACACCAGCCTCTAGACTAGGTCAGCCAGAACTCTATGTCATTGAGCAACTCCAATTCATGCATGTGGCAGAAAATGATAGGCCAGCCAAGGACTGCCTCAATTTCCAATCCAGATAATCATGAGGTGTTTTTAAATGGTTATTGTTTTAAGTTCCTAAAAGTTAGAGCATTTGTAATTCAGTAACAGATACCCAGAGCAAAAGTGGAGGATGGAGCTTTCACTCAAGAGGAAATGTTACGTACCAAAGTTTAATACTAGGAAAGAGCTTGGCATTTTGAGAAGCACACGACCACCCGTGCTATAGCTTACCTAGGGGAAAGGGCTGCTAGAGAAGGCAGATGAGATAGGAAAGAGTTAGCTCATTTAGGTCATTAAGGTCAGGGTAAGCTGAATGGAATGTATTCCAAGTGCTATGGGGAATAACTGTGCATACAGAAGAGCTTTCTAACTGTAGATACAGTTTGAGATAGAGGAAATTAAGAGTGACTATATGCAAACAGTAAGGAAACTATCATAGTAGTCCAGAAAAAAGTATGAGTATGATGATAGCAATGGAAATGAAGGGAAATGTTTGTATTTGAGATATATTGTTGAGTTTAATAAACAAGACTTGCATTCACACATAAATTGGATGTGAGAGATGACAGAAAAGGAATCAGTGATTACACTGAGCAGAATGATGCCACTTATTAGCCGGTAAAATTAGAATTAGAAAACATGTTCAAAAACAAGTGAACTCAAGAGATCTATTTTTGGACTTTACTGTGATTCTTGCATTCAAGTAGAATGTCTTACAGTGACATGGCAATAAAAGAGTGGTGTTCTTTGATTAATCTAGACAAAGGATTTATATTGAGTAAGATCTAGGCAAGAAATTTGTATTAGGAAGTAATGAAAAATCAACTGGAAGACAAATGTCCACAAATAATTTACACGTCCTAGGAAATGAGTATACAGAAAAAAGAGAAAGGGCCAAGAAACAAACTCCAAGGTATTTTGAAATTAAGAGTATAGACAGAGGAGAAGAATGTAGCAAAGTAAACTGAAAATTTGTGAACAGTGAAGTGGGAGCAAAACTAAGATTGATGATATAAAAGGCAAGACTTGTATTTCCAAAAGAGAATTGAAAGAAGGTGAAATATGTGAAATAAAAATAGAAATGTGCTTACTGCATTTGTCAACATTAAAGATGGTATTTTGATACCAATAAATAAGTTGTAGAGAAGGTTGTAAAAGTCAGACACTAGTTACAGGAAGATTAATTGGGTATTGAGTCATTTCACACAAGTGTAAATATCTCTTGGTTTTGAAGGGAAAAGGAGAAATGTCACAGTACTTAGATACGAGGTTGAGGATTTGTTTTTGTATCTTTTTAACAGGAGTGGGTAGTGGACATTTTCATGCTAAGTGTGGTCCTGCATTAGAAAATGCAATATTGCTGAAGAATAGAAGTGAGATTATTGGAGTAATAAAATTATCAAGATGGTAGAACAGTAGAATCTATAGCATACATAAAGTCATTGAACATAATATGATTTCTCCATTGAAACAAAGTAAGATAAAATAAGATAAAAGAAAAATAAAAGAAGTAGATGGTTACAAGCTTAGGGAATTTGATTGATTGTCTGATTGGCCAATTACAGGTAGGCAGAAGAGAAGTTCATTTTGATGATTTTCTAGTTGTTCAAGGAAGGAAAAGAGAAAATCATCTGTCAAGATTGAGGGTAGAAGAAAAATGTAGAAGATTTAGTGTATACACATCAAAGGTGTCCATATTCTTCATTGAGATTAGAATAACATTCTAATTAGGATTGACAATACCACTTCATGTCATTTTTTCAATTCTGATAAATCTTGTATGTAAGCTTTACCTCTATTTTTATATTATGTTTTCCTAAGCAAAGGTAATAATACGTCTTTATCAAAATCTTGATAGATACATTAAGAAACAGGCCAAGGTCAGAAAGGTGTGGTGATATTCCACAAGTTAACAACTTTATTGAGGTATAACTGAAATACAATAAACTGCACATATATAAAGAGCACATTTTAAAAGTGTTGCCATATGTATACATCTGAGACACTATTATCACTGTCATCATGGCAAATGTACCCACTATCCCAGAAAGCTTCCTCATGCTTCTCAATAATCCTCCTCTCCCACTCCTCAACACAACACATATTACCAAGAAGTATTGGTTTACATATACTTCCTATTTCCAAAGATTTGTTGGGTGTTAAATTTTGTCAAATACATTTTTTTCCTGCATCATTTGATAAGATAATGAGTTTTTTCTACTTCAACAAGTTAATAAGGTGAGTTACATTGATTTATTCTTGAATACTGAATCAGTTTTGCTTTCCTGGAATAACATAGGTCATGGGTTATTTTTGTATATAGTGCTGTTTTTTATTTGCTAATACTTGAGAAATTTTATGTCTGTCTTAATGCAGGATATTGATCTGAAATTGGTGTTTTTGTTTTTATGTAGTTTTGGGATTAATTGTTCTCATAAAATGAATTGAAAAGTGTCCTTTACTTGCTATTTCCGGCGGATATTGTATAGGAGTGATATTAATGCTTTCTTAAATATCTGGTAAAATTTTCCAGTAAAAATAAGTAGGCCTAGATATTTCTTTTATGGAATGTATTAAACTAAAAATTGAATTTAAAACATAGTTATAGGACTATTCTGATTATTTAATTCAACTTGGGTATAATTTGGTAGTTCAAACTTTTCATTGACTTTGTCCATTTAACATATCAAATTTGCATAGATTTGTTCATAGTGCCTCTTTATGATCTTTTTGATATATGTGGGGTCTGTAGTATATCCACACTTTCATTCCTTAGTATCGGTCATATTTTTTCTCTGTCATTTTTGCTAGATGTTCATCAATTTTATTGATATTTTTAACAAACCAGCTTTTACTTCATTAATTCTTAAGCTATTTTTATTTTTTATTTTTTGGCTTTGTTGCCCAGGCTGGAGTGCAGTGGCATGACCTCGGCTCACTGCAACCCTCCGCCTCCCAGGCTCAAGCCATCTTCCCACCTCAGCCTACCAACTAGCTGTTACTCCAGGCGCATGCCACCACACCTGGTTATTAAAAACAATTTTTTTTTGTAAAGATTGTATTTCACCATGTTGCTCAGGCTGGTCTCAAACTTCTGAGCTCAAGGAATCTACCTGTCTCTGCCTCTCAGTGTGCTGGAATTACAGATGTGAAACACTGCTCTTGGAACTTTAATTTTAAATTTCATTGCCATGCTCTTATCTTTTTCTTTTTTATTCTTCAACTTGCTTTGATTTTATTTTGCCCTTCTTTTTATACTTTCTTGAGGTGGGATCCTAGATTTTTTACTTGATAATATTCTTTTTTTTAATGTAAATTTTAGGTGCTATAAATTTATCTCTCAGTACTGCATCAGCCATATTTCATAAATTTTGATATGTTATATTTTCATTTGCATTCCATTCAATGTAATTTTTAATAGTCTTTAGAATTCCTTTTGATTATTTAGAAATGTGTTATTTATTTCCGGGTATTTGCAGATTTTTCTCTTACTTTTCTCTTATGGGTTTCTCATTTGTTTCCATTTTGGCCAGAAAATACACTCTGTATATTTGCAGTTATTTTAACTTTGTTTAGATTTTTTAATGGCAAATGATGTGATCTATCTTGTTGAATATTTCATAGGCACTTGTAAAGAACGTGTATTTTGCTGCTGTTTGGTGGAGTGTTATATGAATGACAATTACAGTCTGTTGGTTGATGGTGTTCTGTTTTTTTCATACCCTTGATAATTTCTGTCTAGTGGTACTATCAATTTCTCAGTGATTGTTTTTTTCTTAACTGTAACTGTGAATTTGCTTATTCTATTTTAAGTTGTATCAGTTTTTGCTTCAAGTATTCTGAAGCTTTGTTTTTACTGTGTACATACTTAAGATTGCTATGCTTTTTGTTAGACTTACATATTAATTGTGTGTAAAGTCCCTTTCTGTCCCTAGCAATTTTCTTAGCATTCTCCTTTAACTGTTATTAATATTTTTTGTTTAATGCTTTCATGCTATATAACTTTGCACTCATTTACTTTAAACTGACTTGTATTGTTATATTGTTACATTTAAAGTGAGCTTCTTATAGACAACAAATAGTTGATTATTTTTTGTTTGTTGACTTTGTATCCACTATGCCAAACTTGTCAAGTTATAAACTTAAACCATTTATATTTAGTGTAATTATTTATATAATAGGGCCTAAATTTTCCTTTTCCTTTTCTGTTTTCTGTTTGATTTCTTTGTTGGTTTTTTAAAAATTTATTTGTTTTTTTTTTCCTGCATATCTGCGTGTTACGTAAACATTTTCTAAAATTTTATTTTTATTTATCCATAGTGGTTTTGAGTATATCTTTCTATAAATCTTTTAGTACTTGTTTTAGATACTACATTACATGTGCATAACTTATTCTAGTCTAGTGGTTTTGTTATTTTAGTGGTCAATATAAGATAGGGAGGAAGCCAGCGTTGTGTGTGGTTATCAAGGGTAACGTAAAGGATTTTTGGGGTAATGGGAGAGTTGTGTATTGGAGTTTAATTGTTCTAATGGAACTTTATATGTAAATATAATTATACAAATACACATATTAGTGTATGTAAAATGGTAAAATTTGAATAAGGTCTGTGGATGGTATTATTGCCAATTTACTGTATTTGATTTTGTACTATACACAAGCAATCACCATTGGGGAAACTGGATGAAGGACACACAAGACTTTTCTGTGCTATTTCTTTTTTCAAATTTCTGTGAACTTATGAGATTTTTGATATACAAAGGTAAAGAAAATAAAGGTGATGCTTGATTTTTATGTGAAGTGGGGACTAAATGGAATCTTATGAAGCTCTCAAGTATAATAAAATATGCTAAATATAACCACAAATAGTATCAGCCAAATAGTGGTTTTAACTGGACTTATTAGCAAAAATGATTTATGTTGCAATTCTCAAATTGTGTATTAAAATTACATAAACATCCCATACTTAGCACTATGTCTTCTCTTTTTGCTCACTACAGTGACAAGTCATTCTTGTTCATAGCATGATTAATATCTTTGCATTATTTATCTAAACATTATCTTAATGAATAATCAATCATGCATTCTAGCCCAATGAACATGGGCTATATGACAATAAACAAATTTTTAGAAATTGGATTACTTTCATCTAAACAATTACATTCATGTAGAAAGCAGGAGGGAAATAAAAAACCCATCGTTTTGAAAATAATGATGTTAAATTGCTGAAGGATAGTTTCTTCAATAATTGATAAAATACGTACCACAGATAAACAGTTGATGAGTGTACTTAACTTATATGGTAAAGGTATTTAATAAATGCACTTTTAAGGAAGGAGAATAAAACAATATAGGAGTTATACATGCCTCTATTTTATTCTGACAGGGCCAATTTGGTATAATTTTGTGTTTTTCTATTAAAATTTAATATAGAAAAAGATGATTTTAACACCTGAACTGTATTATAACATTTAACAGTATAATCAGAGGATCATTAAACGGTCTTGCCTTTTTTCCTTTTTCTTTTTCCTTTCTCTCTTAATATACTTGTTTATATACACTTGTAAGTGTACACATATATTTCAGGTTGCAGAATTAGAACCACCTTACTTATTTCTCACTTATGTACCAACATTATAGATATCAAAACCCAAAGTGTTTGTAAGATAGTTCCCTATATGCTGAATTTATAAATAATAATTGTAAAAAATAGTAAAAGAAAAGTCAATTGGTTTCATGTTACTGGACCACTTTCCAACTTAAAAATAAAAAAAAATCAAGATACAGAGAACAAAGATGCAAAGAACTTTCCAACTTTAAAATTTAAAAAAGATACAGAGAACAAAGTAGGAATTCTGGGAAGATTTTCTTCGAAGAGAACTGTTATCAGATATGATTTCTTTTGTTATCACCTCTACCATATTACATTCGAATTCCAAGCACAGTAAAGGCAGCTTCAATGATATTACTCAGCATCCTTGATTTAACATATAAAATTGATGGTTTTCTTTAATACCTGAGAAAGCTAAAGGCCCTACATTTCCTACATCTATTAATGAAAAGATTGGATGATTCCATTTGCCAAGGACTAGGAGTCAGTTGCAGAACAGGAAAAAGAGAAATCATTGTCCAAGAGGTCTTAAGCCAGAAGACCTTAACCAGAGAGCTGGAAAAGTGGACAATCAGATAAATGAGGGCAGAGGAGGTCCAAACAGAAAAGCATCCACAAGCCCACAAAGCACTCCTGAGTGAAATTAACTTTAAATACTGCCAGATCCAGAGATCAGCAAATAAAAAAATCCCCTGTCCCTTCACTTTTAATTTCTCTATTTCCACAAGGTAGCAGAGGAAACAAAACAAAACAAAACAAAACAAAACAAACAAACAAAGAAAAAAACAAAAAAAGCCAGACCTTCTTTCCTAGCTACAAGTCTCCCCAAACTCTGTCTTTAGTTGCATATAGGAGAGAAGGTCTTATCTTTTGCCATAGCTTGAAGTGTTGCTTTATATCTTGTATTAGATTTCTGATTAAGACTATATTTTGAGATTTTAAATAACTATAGAATGATCTATTAAATAGAAGTAAGCAAAGTATTATGGGCACTGGTCCAATTTTTATCCAGGACCACAGAAAAATTACTAGTGGTAGAAAAGAACTAAAAGACAAGAATAAAATATGTATTTATTAGGGTCATTCATTATGCTTGTTCAACATACAAGTTTTACGTTTTTATACTCAAACGTGTGTACATTTTTACTTCAGTAGGCTTTTCCTATTAATTCGATACCTTAGTCTTGTTTTCATCCAGCAACGTTTCATGGATATTTTGTATTTCCCAAATACATGGAATTAATAAAATATTTTAAAGACTCATTAGTTTTTTTTAAAAAGTTGATGACCTGTTTTTATTTATCTGTTTGTTTTTAAGCAGCAAAATAAAGAACTACTTTTCATATCTCTAAATGACCACATTCTATTACCAAATATATTTGATTAAATAATCTGTTCTATGAACCAGAATTTGCCCTTATAATAGACCCCTTGTAGTCCTTCTGCAAATGTTTCACAAACACACTTTAAGGAAATAAAAGACTAATTGTACCAAAACATTTGAAGAATTAGTGTCCAATGTAAAACAACACTTACATTGTATTTTAAATAACTATATATGAATAGCACTCTCTATAAGTCATTCTCCCCTTACTGTTTGTCTCTCTTCCTGGAATCTGCTGTTTTAATATAAGCTATCAAGAGAAATGCAGAAGTATTTTTTAAAAAGACTCAAATTTAATAGAATTGTATCAAATTCTCCTTCTTTTATTACATATACATTTATGGGCAAGATACTTAACTTCTTGGTACCAATATTTCCTTAATTTTAAATTAAATATGAAATACACGTTATAAAGTGTTTTCAGGCATATACAGCACATAGTGTTAAGAATATTTATTTTATTTCTTCTGCATTATTTTCTTTACTTCTTTGCTGCCCAGTATCTTATTTGCTCATAAGATAAATTTGTAGTAGTCATCTTCTTCCATAAAAGGCATGCTTAAATATCTTTGAATTAAAACCCCAAATTTCTTAATAGTTTTATTGTAGCATTGTCTCCTCTGTAGTACAGCCCCTACACTGAAAAGATATTTGTATTCTACCTATTTATGTCCCTGGATTTCACTTTAATTTCTTTTTTTGGTGGTCACATAGGTTAAATCCATCACTATTATCACAGGCTCTGAAAAACACACCAGTTAAAAAAAAGAAAACTACTAAGAGACTGCACTGTGGCTATTTCACATTAATGTATGTAACAAAAATAGCTACCGATTTTATACATTTATTTATATAATGAGAGGAAGAAAAAGACACAGCAACCCTAGGCAAAAAGAATTGCAGTATCATGTTACATTCATTAACCATATAAAACCAGATGTTATTTATCACTTCTGTAGTGAATTGCCAAGAAACCTAAATGATTAGAAAACAGGATGTTTGATTAATTCTTAGTTGATTTTTAAAATTTTGTTATTTCAATTCCTGTTGCTGAAAATATATCAGTACATTTTCTACCTTAGCAAATATAACATGATAAATATAATTTATTGTTGTGAGTAAATTTTTGTTTCACATAATCATAATTTTAAATTAATTCAAATGATATTATATTGAATATGAAGAAGCTTGAGAGTGGATATGACTTATTGTGAGAAAATAACTAAAAATATATATTTTTTAGTAAAATCATTTTACCATCCCTTTTTTCTTTTAAAAAATACTTATTTTGTGTTCACATTAACTGGATTGTCTTAGCTGAAATTTCTTTAAACATTGCTCTTCTTTACCTAGTGGCAGTATTTTTGCGCCCTGAGATATCATACTATTCATAAGAAAGAAACAAATAACAATAAACTATGTATTCTATCAACTTTTCTTTTGAGTTATGAGTCACATGTGGGCCTATTCACACTAGAAAAACATAGTACAATATATGTGATGATGCATAATAAGCATCCCTCTATGAGATAAATTAGCATTAAGCTCAATTTCCAAAGTTGCAATTTCTGTAACACATAGCACTGTCATTTATACTTTCACATGTTGAGCAGCAAGATTTCCAACCTTTATGTTGTAAAGACTGAATCTGATACTATATTTAGATTCACAGCTGTTTGATTTTTTCACATATGCTTTCACTACTAAGAAGAGCTCTTAAGAATAGATAAAAAATATGTCAAAATCTTTGTCTTTTATAGAGAAAATAAAAGTAATTTATTTTAAAAATAATTACCCCTTTTAAGACCAGCATGTACTGAGCTCTTGGCACTCAAGATTAGACAAGCCGTAAGCATGTAAATCAGGACATTTCCTAGAAGGTCATTTCAGAGAATAGAGAACCTTAAGTTTGCAGGTTTCTGTTTCCCTTGAAAAGATATCAATACTGAGATTACGTGACAGACAAAGGAAGAATTACTTAATTTCTACTGATACTAATTTGTCTCTGATTTATATAAAACTATTTGTTTCTTCCATGTTAACATAAAATGCAAGTGAGGTCAAATGAAAAGTAGGTCAGGAGCTTATAACAAGACCACTATCCTTTATATCAGATATTGATTCATGACCTTTCAGTAAGGCACTGAAGAGCAGAAATTTGGAAACGAGACTTCTCAACACAGTCACTTTCTGGTCATACAAGTGGTGGTAGTTATTTAACTTCTCTGCTCTTCTATTTCATTTTGTCTGTACAAAGCGAGATGAAATAATGATACTTTCTTAAGAATTTTTTTTTTTTTTTGAGACGGAGTCTCGCTCCTTAGGCCAGGCTGGAGCGCAGTGGCGCTATCCCGGCTCACTGCAAGCTCCGCCTCCTGGGTTCACGCCATTCTCCTGCCTCAGCATCCGGAGTAGCTGGAACTACAGGGGCCCGCCACCACGCCCGGCTAATTTTTTTGTGTTTTTAGTAGAGACGGGATTTCACCGTGTTAGCCAGGATGGTCTCGATCTCCTGACCTCGTGATCCGCCCGCCATGGCCTCCAAAAGTGCTGGGATTACAGGCGTGAGCCACCGCGCCCGGCCAAGAATTTTTTAAGAATTCAGTTACATGTGAACATAAGTTTAGTACATAGTAACAGTAAAATAGCTTTTTTAACATTATTACTGTTTCCTTATTTGTCTTATCATAAAAACTCTTGCACATATTATAAACTAAAACAGTAAAAAGCTTTATAAAAGGTAAAACATCTTCTCAAACTTGACTTATAATTTTATTCTTGAAAAATTATCACTACCAATAAGGTCATTTGTATCGGTACAGAAAATTTTCCTAATTGTATGTTTCATTTTTATACAAGTGGGAGTATGTGACCCACATTTTCAGTACTCTCCTTTGTAATTTAATTAACAATATATCTTAAGTACTTCATCCTACAATAATATTGTAGAGTCCTTTAGAGTCTATATTGGTAATCAATAATTTAATTAGTCCTCTTAAAAGACATTTGTGTTAATTATATTTTGTGTGTGTTATTACAAAAATAATATATAAAAACCTCAGTTTATGAGTATCTTTGGGTACAATTGACAGTAAATATGTAAAACACATTTCTACTAGATGAATTGCAAGATGAAATAATGTGTTTATTTAATTTAATAACTACTACCTGGTTACCAGTATAGGAGTGCCTATTTCCTCAAAAATTATTATTATAATAAATTCAATTCTAATATATAAAATAGGTATATCTTGATATTTTAATGTTATAAGAGATGTTCAGCATCTTTTTTGTTTCAGTCTATTTTTGATTATGAATTATACATTCATATATTTTGTATTATCTGTTAGCCTGTTGATTTTTTCTTATTGATTTTGGTCAATATTTAAATGACAAGCCTCACTACTCTACTACCTAATTGCATATATGTTTAGCTATTTGAAATTCAAATTAAATATCAAATTTAATTATCTTTTTCTCTGTGATTTATGGGTTCATGTCTTGCCATGAAATATTTTAAAATTATCTATTTTTTTCTATTGTATAGCTTATTTTTATGTTTACATTTTTGATCATCCTGAAACACATTTTGGTTTGAGGAGATAAGTATGGTTCTTGTTTTATCTATCTGTTTCTCTTTCTATTTATCCATTTACTTTCCATTGTGTCTAATGTGTTGTTCCACATAATTGGCAGGAATGTTTTGTCCATCTTAAAGATTGTAATGGCACCTTTTTCCTGTTCTTTCCTATTTTCTATTCATCTCTCTCTCTCTTTCTGTCTCTTTTTCAACATCTATATTGCCTTTCTGTATTATTTTTTATTTCATTGATATTTCTATTTCTAAACAGTATTAAATTACTTTACTATTGCTTTTATCATTTTTGCTATAAGACTTAAAAATCCACTACAGCTTTAAGTGTATTTTGCTATCTAGAATTTTATATCAGTACCTTAGTGGAATTCTGACATTAACCAAGTAATTTGTGACAATGGTGCTCCTTTTTCTTTCATCTGGAAAACTGAGTAACAATAATAATAATAATATACTCCACAGGAATCTTGGCTTAACTGTTAACTGTTACAATACTTGCAAGGGGTCTTGTATATTTCAAATTCTCGTCGAAAGAATAAATTATTACTTATTTTTACTAATGAAGGTGATACTTATTAAAATCTAGTTTTCTATAGTAAAGTTAAGTGGTATAATTCTTTGGCATAAAGGATTACAGTGCAAGTCATGCTTCAATAGCTGCTAGACTCACTACCTTGACTATGAATGTATTAATATTGATAAACTTATCTCATTGTCAAACATACCTGGGACTTTTCCAATGTTCGGTAAAGCTAGTTGGGAAAAACCATGATGAATTAAAATTCTAAAAGGGATTTTGACCAATATATTTTTGTGCTATAAAAAGAAATTCAGAATCAATAAGCCCATGTTTGCTTTCCCTTGTATATTGTTTAATTCTGAAATCCTGAATTGTTCAATCCTGACAAGATGTTATAGGTAGTTTAGTAGTTAAGGTTACCGTTCCCCACTGTTTTTTCTCCTTCTTTGTATTCCATACTCTTTGCCACTTGACTTTGTAGTACTTTCTATTTTAGCCAGTGATTGTCTCTCCCTCTTTCTCCCTCTCTTTCTCTTTTTCTATCTGTGTCTCTCTTTCTCTCTCTATCACAATTGACTTTAAACAGATCATTAAAATGTTTTTTTGTAAACCGAGACCAACAATGAAAATATAAATGGTAGGAAAATGGTTTTTAAGTGTCTGGAATTATGACTTCATTAAGAAATACAATTACTGTTTTTCAGAAGTTTTATCTCTCATAGTATCTATTTTGGCTATTTTCATATATCTGATATATCCATAGTAAAGGTATCAAGTCTGGGAAAAGATTGAAAAAGGTCTAATTACTGCCATACATTATTGACCTCTCACTAACTTGGAAATTTGGATAAAGTAACTCAGTTAAAACATATTTTTCTCAATAATAGGTATCACAGAATTCAAATAAATTATTTGATGTAACTGAAAAATATTAAAATAATTTTATGACTATCCTTATATATATGCTAATATTTTCCCCTTGGCCAAACTCCAGCAACATTTATCTTGTAGTCTAAGTTGTTCTTCATATATAGTGGATTATCAAAATATATTTTTATCAAATAAATAATAAATACATATAAACAATTAATTAAAATGCACATTTAAAATAATTATTTACATTAATTCTTCACATATTAATTATATATAAATAACAAATCATGGGCTGTAAATTATTATGAAAATGCCTGTTAGAATAACTCAAATATATTAAAACAACATAATAATTGCTTGAAGAATAGCAATATTTTAACCATTTCACTATAGTAATGTCTAGCCTAAAACAAATTAAAATACATTTTTAAAAGTAAAATTCTATATGAAAAGTAGAAACAGAATTAGTTTATTTAGAGAAGATATTCTTTAACATCCACTGGTAGAATAAATTGTGTTGCTATTATTCCAAAATGTAACTTCTCAGATCAATTTAGTATTTTTGCCTCTGAGAAATATTTAAATAATTGGAGATCTCATTTTTTTCTCAGACTTGCTGTCTGCTGAGTTTGATAAATCTAAAAGTTATATACCTTTCTAGTACCTCAGAATTTATCTTTTAGAATGTTCTGGCACCCCTACAATCCTTTGGCTTATTGAAAGCTGAAAATTCAAATATAATGCTTAAAAAAGAAAATAATCTAAGCTGTGACTAAAAGGAGTGATTTTAGCCCAGCTGATATATTTTAGTGCATTTATCTTCTGTAAGTTACCCCGACCACAATGACATGCAAAAATACAGCACAGAAACAAACCTGCTGAGATCTCCACCTTCTCATCCTTTTATAGACAGTTAATAAAGTGTGTCCATGTCATAGAATACCTTGATTGTTTTCTTATGAAACCTCTTGGAGGTAAATGATCTTATATTTCAGGTTTCTGTTGAGCCTTAGCTGTTAGAAAAGAGCATGTCTATTACTTAAACAAAGTGATTTACAGCATATGGATTTGGTAAGACGCTGATTCCCAGAATGCTTGACTATTGTGAGACGTGCCAACTTAAACAAAATGATTATGTCTACACATTGCCATCTTGGAAGCACTAATAGTTCTTTGGTTTAAGGCATCATAGCATCCCAGTGGGCATACTAAAAGTAAAACTCCCTTATAAGAAATTCAATTAAATGTCAAGAAAGAACCATACCAGAAGCAAATAAATTTTTTTTCACTCTGGACTTATTTTACTGTTTCTTTTGACTATTGTGGTTATTGAACCATTTTGTAAAGATATTATTTATTTAAAATTGAACATTTGAAACAATATATAATTTTTAAAATAATGTTTTATTTGCATGCAAATAGGATTTTATTTCTACAAAGTGAGCAAACATTAAAATATATTGTGAAGGGTTAATTTTTAAAAATGTACTCCTATCCCAGCAATAAAGTGTATACAAACAGGTGAAGGCATGTGTAATAAGATTAACAATCTTAGTAACCAATGTAAGGTTTTAAGTTTTCATTATATAAGAAAGGCAAACAGGCCTTATCCATCTATTTGTAATCTGTAAAATCAAAGTAAATATATCAATCAAATCATACAGGTAATTAAATAGTCCACTTTTATATGAAGACAACTCATATGGTTTCAGACACAGAAGAAATCTATGGAATTATCTAACCACCAATTCAATAAAGTACCCCTACAACCCTGCAGAACAGATCTAGTGATAGGGATCTCACTAGCTAATAAAGTACCCCGTTTCTTTATTGTACGGTGTGTATTTAAAGCACACACACAATATTACTGTGTAAAGCTAAATTCAGGCTTCTGAAAATTCAACTTGCTAATTACAAATCTAATCTCTTGAAATAGAGTAAATCTCCTCCAAGTACAATAATGCAACCATTTAACCTTATGAAGAAATATCAATTATTGTATGAATTACATCAATTTAAGAGCAAATATACCAAGGTTTTAGCATTTATATGCAGTAAACTAGCAACATTAGAATAAGCAAATAGCCAAGACAGGTCCTTTATTTATGATAACTCCAAGAGTTTGGCAGTTGTACTTATTACTACACTAGGAGCAAAGGAAATGAAAACAAATGTCACTAAAGAATATTAAACAATGTAATATTTTAACATTAATATATGAAACTTCAATATATAACATACCTAAGTAGAGATTCTCTTGTATTTTAAATAAAGATTGAAATTCTATGTGTCAAGCAAGGGGACACATACTGAGCTTCTCACTCACCTTACCTCCTGTGACAAGCCAGGTTCACCTCAGGCGAAACTCTAGTCTCTAAGGAATATAATTTGAAATAGTTAAACATAATGAAATTTGATGTGAGAACTTTTTCTATGTTGCTTTTTGATTGTAGTGGTCCTTGTCTTAATAAAATAGAAATATATATATTTTTTCCTTTTGACGTCTGAGTCCTCAAGGGGGAGAGAAGATATGGACCCATATACCTAAGTAGAATATCAGATACCCACATGCTCTAACTCCATAATCATTAAGAAGATAAAATATGAGAAACAAATAAAAAATTCTAATCCTTTCAATAAATGTAACCAGTGAAGCAGCAAAGTAGGGCAACATTAAAAAAAAAATTTGTTAGTCTTACGAGTGTTTATCTACCTCTGAAAAAAGGAAGTCATTTTCTATTCTTAACATGGAATGACTGATTCCAAGCGTTGATATTAAAATGATATTGCCCAGTGTCAAACCTGGAAATTGTTAAGCACTTGTACTATGCAAAATTCTGCAGCAAAGACTTCTTTGCCAGGCTACATATTGTCCATGCTTCCTTTAAACTATATTGATATAAATGCAATTCTATTTAAAACATTGTAATGCTTGAAGTTGATTTGCTTCAATTTGGTCAATTCGATGTATGATTTTTGTAGTAGTTAGAAGATAAAAATAAATAAGTATTTATATACTTTATAATAGAAGCAACATCATATAATAATAATATTCACTCCTTGGAAATACTCTCACAAAATCATTCATTCACTTTGAAAGTTTGAATTCAAATATATTTGTGGCATTATATGGACAATGCACATTCATCTACCACATTTAATCTAATTAACTCATTTATTCAGCTAATAGTCCCTGAGTGCTTATAATATTTGGTGCTGCAGTTACAACAATGAATATTAATTTGTGTTTCTCTTCATTGAATTAAAGTATAGCAATGAAGATAAGCACTGAATGCATAGTCGATAAAAAAACAAAAACAAGAAACCCTAACATTTGCAGCTCTTAATTTTATACAATTAACTCTCTGTCTTTGTGGCATTTATATGGTAATCCAGGGCCTCTCTCCGTCTTTCTTTGGAGGTTGCTTTAAGCTCGTTGTCTCTATTTCCAACATAATTCTATCTTAATTAGATGCCTAATCTCTCCAAAACCTATCATCATTAAGACTTTTTTCTTTCTGTTTTCCAATGTTCTTCCCAACTGCCCAATCCAGCCATTTACCTTCTACAGGCCAAAGGTCACCTACCTTAGAAAAATGCCTTTAATTAATATACATATAATGTGTCCAGTGAATAAAGATGTGCCAGGTTGTATAATAAATGATAGAGTCATTTGATTAATAACAAGCAGAATATTCTCCATAGTCTTAATTTCAACCATCTAACTCTCTGACTGATCACCCAAGCTTTTGATCCGATTTGGACTTACTGTTCATTGATAGTTTAATTTTATTCCTTAACAAGCTTAAATTTTAGGATAATTATTACTACATAGATAGATATAAGCTCAACGTGTATCTACTCTCAACTGTACTTACTTCTATTAGTAAAATAAAACCTAATATTTGGCCTTCCACCTACTTTTTGCCTGCACTCATACAGTTGAACATGGCTGAACAAAAGTGTACCACATTGCTGGCAAGCTTTATTTTAAATTATAAAGCAATTAGTCTTATAAAGATCTTAATTTTATCCAGCATTCATAGTATACATTTGTAAACCATTCATTTTTGCATTATTCTAGATGATTAATTCATATTTTCTTTTCTCTCCTCTACCAAATCCACCTCTAACTCTTAGCTGATGACTGCTTGCTATTTCCCCAAAACACAGAAAACATTCATTACCTGTCTGCTGCACATATATTAACCTAACTCAATCTGTTCTTCGTTTCTTTTTCTTCTAATATTTTACACACTTTCTTTATTCTTACCTTGAGTAACCTTTCTGGTTGCTTACCAAATTCTATTCTCACTTTTTGACTCAATAACAAAATGTAGTAGTTGAGTATTCATTCAACATAAACTGATAGAATGCCAATTCTATGCCCCACATATTGGGAATGTACCAGTCCTTCAAGAGTCATTATGACATAACTTTACTCAACCACTTCATACTATCGCCTGCTCTTCACTTTTGCAGATCCCACAGTGTTCAGTAAAAGTATAATCAGGTTCAGACTCAATTCATGTTAAAATTAGTAGGGCCAACCCTCCATATCTGTGGGTTCCAAGTCTGTGGATTCAACCAACTGAATATCAAAAATATTCAAATTAAAAAAAGGTTGCATTTTACTGAAAATATACATGTTTTTCTTATTATTCTCTAAGCAACACAGTATGACAATTGTTTATATGGCATTTACATTGTATTATGTATTCTAAGTAATCTAGAGATGATTTAAAGTACATGGGAAAATGTGCATAGGTTATATGCAAATACTGCACCATTTTATATAAGACACTTGAGAATCCATGTATTATGGAATCTACACAAGTTCCTGGAACAAATCCCCTGTGGATACCAGGAGATGAATATTCATATTAAGAACTAGGAATTGAAGACACCATTCCAATAATCTGTAAATTATATGTAGACTAAATTTTAAATTCATATTTTAAAGTAATGAACACCTTTATAATGCTCAGTTTTCCCAAATAAGGAATTGCATATTACCTCCAGGTATGTATTATCTCCCAATTAAATGTTGTGGTTTTCATTATTTTCTTAGATTACACGCAGTATTTATCAGGTTAATTTATCTTGCAATACTACTGTAAATGGATTATTTCACAAAGTATATTCTAACAGGACATAAAAGATATAAGGAAGCATACCTGCCATCCACAGAAAAATTTAGTTTGAAAATAATGACATATTTTATCTATAGAACCTCTTTGAAAAGGGTAATTATAAAATAACAGAATATTTGACTTGAAAATCTGAATTTACATCTTTATATTAAGAAAAATGAAAGATTGCCACAGCAAACATGTTTTTCCATTGGGTAGAACTCAGTGGAAATTATTTCTTTTTCACAGGACAGGTTTTCTCTTATCAGCTCTGTTTTACAAATGAACATTACCAAGCCTAACCACTGTTGCTATTTGACAGTCTGTTATTCAGGACATTTAAGGATTTTTGATGATTCACTTTAACAAGTTTTCTAAATGACCATATTAAGTTTTCACCTATTTTTTGGATTATTAAGGAAACCATTATCACTTGTAAAGAATTATGATCTGGTCTTTTTTTGCCATAAAACATCATTATTTCTGTCGTGAATCATACCACATTAGCCAGAACCATTGGAGTCATGTTTAGTAGTCATGATGAGACCCATTATCTTTGATGACAGAAAATATGCTTCCTCTGACAACATATAGAAAAGTCTATGTATTTTTAAATAATGCTTTTCAAAACATCAGAGTTGTGGAAACAATGAGGATTAGGTGGACTAAATTAACAAAGAGAAAATTAAGATTTAGAGATGAGCTGAATATTGTAAGATCCCTCCCACTAAGAGGGCATTTGCTAGTTCAGACTGGGGCTGAGAATCTGAGAATCACTCTGAGGGATACTCTTGGGGGAAAACGGAAGAAAGAACCAGCAGAATGTTCATACAGGGCTAAAGTGATAAAACTAAAAGCCTGAAAAGCCTTGAACAGATTGCTGATTTGCCCCAGAAGATATTTCTGGAAATGTAAGTCTTTAAGGGAGGCTAAAAAGAGCTAAGGTAAAAACTTGCAAATGGAAAAGATGTATTTCCATCAGACCCTCAGCACTTAGGAAACAACAATAGCACTGAGCATAACGGGCCCGAAGGTAAAATATGCAAAAGATGAAAGCTCTAAAAAGAGAATAGGGGAATCATACTGATGATATACAGCCAGTTTACTGATTACAGAGCTGGCTAGAATCTGGGAAAACAGGCTTGCCCTCTGGCAGATGCTTATTTTGAGTTACAAAGAAACCAGTACAGACTTTATAGCTCATTCAGGGTTGAAGTGACAGATAGATAATGAAGCCATCTCAAAAACACAGCTAGTCCCTCCTCAAATTTAGTACTAAATTTTGAATCTACAAGGGAAAAATAAGTTAAAGAGCTTTGCTGATAATACTCTGAAGAGTTTAAATGAATTTTCCTGTTTTCAGGGTTATATAAAGGAAGACTTAACAGGGTTTCAATTGAAATCTCTAGAAGGCCACCTTCTAGTAAAAGGGATAAATTGGAGGCAGGCTCTATCTTGCTAAACTGGTAATCCAACACAGGCCCAGGTCCACACCAGGCAAAACAAATATGGTCAGTCACCTATCCATGTTTCAAACACAGGCAATAACGGATGCTTTCTGAGGAATGGTAATGTCATTTATACAAATATCCAATACATAATAAAAAATGTAGACATATGAAGCAGCAATAAAATGAGACCAACATTCAAGATATTGTTCAAGAAGAGAAGTATGTTACAGAAATAAACCCTGAGATAATCCAGGATTTAGAGTTATTCAAGTGAGAATTTTAAATAACTATGTTTAAGACAATACAGGAAAGGATAAAAAACTAGGTATAAATGTTTTTTTCCCACACATTGCAAATTTTATTAAAGATATATGGAAATAAAGATGTATGAAAAAGAATCAAACATTCTAAAACTAAAAATAATAATATTTGAAATTAAAAAATTAATAAATGGATTATTGACATAGTAGGTATAGTGGTACCAAGTAAAAGTGAAATGGATAAAACGTCAATAAAAATGTCTAAATTAAAGCACAGACATGAAAAAGAATGAAAAATAATCAAAGAATATAAGACATGTGAGACACTCTCTAAAATGAGCTAAGTAAACACATTAAGTACACAGAATAAAATAATAAAAATTAGAACAGATACCAACAAAAAAGAATAAACATACAATGATGAAATCTAAAAACTAGTCAGAGAGAGGAAGAGAAAGACAGAGATTCTCAGGAAAAAAGATGAGAACATCAATAGAAATCTTACAGAAACTGAGAAAAATGAGGTATTATGAACTTAAAATGAGCAAGTTTAACAAAAATTTAAAAATGGACCAATTCCTTAAAAATCTACAACTAAACAAAGCTGGCAGAATAAGATGTAGAAAATCTGACTATTTTCTAATGAAATTGAATCTCTTATTACAAGTGATTCTCATAAAGAAAACACACTTTTAGATATTTCTTACCAAACTAACTCTTACTGTAGGATTGATCCAGCAATCACATTAATTAGTATTTACTCACAATTTACTTCCACACAGAAAGTGCACATGGATGTTTATAAAACTTTTACAAGTCTTATACTTGCCAAAACTTGAAAGCATCCATGATGTTCTGTAATGGGTTAATGGATAATTAGTGGTACATCCAGACAATGGAATATTATTGTGTGCTAAAAAGAAATGAGGTGTCAAGCCAAGAAAAGACATGAAGGAACTTCAAATGCACATTACTAAGTGAAAGAAGGAAATTTGTAAAAGTTACATACTGTATGATTTCAACTATACGACCTTCTGAAAAAGGCAAAACTATGGATACAATAAAAGGATCAGGGGTTGGTTGACAGAGGTTAGTGGGAAATGTGACATAGACACAGAACAGAAGATTTTTACAGCAATGAAACTACTCTGTATGACACTACAGTGTTGAATACATGCCTTTATGCTTTTGTCCAAACTCATAATATGTACACCCCAAGAGTGAACCTTAATGTAAAATATGGCCTTTGGATGATGGTGCGTCTCTGTAGGTGTATTGATCGTAAAAAAAAAAAAAAAAAAAAAAAGTACCACTCTGATGGGGGGATACTGATAGTAGGAAAAGTTGTACAGGTGTTTGGGCAGTGGGTATATGGGTATTCTGCTCAATTTTGCTGTGAATTTCAAACTGCACTAAAAATGTAGTTGATTTACTCAGATTGTTTCAGAAATACAAAGGTATTTCTCAGCCTATGCTTTACCACATTAATTGAGAAAAGCAGAAAAATTATATGACTTTTTATAGCTGTAGAATAAACTTTCGATAAAATTCAACAACTCCTCATGATTCTAAAATATTTATTTTGTTAACTACAAATACGAGAAAAACTTTGAAACCTGTTAAATACTTTATATCAATAAGTTCCAAATATCATATGCAATGATAACAATATTAAATATTTTATATGTTGTCAATGAGACAAAAATGGCCATATTTTCTCATATTGTCTTAAAAGAGTCTTTCTCTTTTAAGAACTTTATTTTCTTAAACAAATAGTTGAGAATATTTTTAAAGTTTTTTAACTTTTTTTTTAAATTCAAGTTTATATGTGCAACTTTATCACATAGGTAAATTTGTGCTGTGGGTTTTATTGTGCAGATTATTTCATCATCCAGGTATTAAGTCTAGCACTCATTAGTTATTTTTCCTGATCCTCTCCCTCCTCCCACCCTGCACCCTCCGAAAGGCCTCAGTGTGTGTTGTTCCCTTCCATGGGTCCACGTGCTGTCATCATTTAGCTCCCACTTTCAAGTGAGAACATGTGGTATTTGGTTTTCTGTTCCTGTGTTAGTTTGCTAAGGATAATGGCCTCCAGCTGCATCCATGTCCTTGCAAAGGACATGAGACCTTGTTCTTTTTTTATGGCTGCATAGTATTTTATCATGTATATCATACTATAGTCTTTATCTGTGTATTGAAATGTAAAATATAAACTAAAGACATAAATATTGGATACATAGTTTACAAATTAGTAGTGTCTTTATAAGCCAGGGACAAACAGTATAATAAGGTTTAAAATATTATTTACAATATCGTTACATATAATAAATACCAAGGAATAAATCTAAAGTTGTATGAGATCTCCACATTGACGACTATAATGTATCACTGAGAGAAATTAAGCACTAAATACATAGATTGGGAGCCTCAATATTTTACAGATGTTGACTTTCTAAATTTTCATATGTAGAATAAATTCAATATAAATCAAAATTTAGTCAATTCAAACTTGGAGAAGAGCATAGCTATGAGCTATAAGGATTTAACATAAGCTATAAGGACTTATACTACCTATTTAACCTGAGTTATTAAGACAATTTGGCAGTGGCAAACATTTAAACAAACTGTGAGTACTGAAACAGATCCAACTCTCATTTATGACAATGGTTACACTTATGAAAAAAATGCATTTTGAACTCTACATATACTATACATACTCACATATACACACTCGTACACACACAGCTCAAAAGGATTGCAGATCACAGTGTGAAAATTTTAAGAGGAATACTTTAAAGGGAAATATTTAAGAATATCTTCCTGACTTTAAACATTTTTTTAAGCAGGAGAGAAAGATACCATAAATGAAAAATTAGTTTATTTGATAGAATAAAATAGAAATTTCTGTTTTTCAAAGTACCATAACAAGAGAGAAGAGAAACCTTCTAAAGTGTTAAATGTTATTTCAATACAAATATTTATGAATGTAATCAGAACCAAGATCAATAAACAGAATGTTACCAGTACCCCACAAATAACTACTCATATTCATTTCAGACATTATTAAAGCCCCTCGCCATTAAGAATAATACCATTGTGACTTCTAATACCACGTTACTCTTATTTCCTTCATTTAAGTGGAATAATAGAATATGCATATATTTTGTATTCAGTTTATTTCACTCAACATTTTATTGTAAGACACAATATCATAACTATAAAATGTTCATTGTCTTTGCTATACGGATTTGCATTATATATCACATTATATTTATTGATTCTACTACATTGTAGACATTTGGATATCCTAGAAATAAGAATATTCTACACTACATGTTTTTTGGAGCTGTTATGAACATTGTTGCTATAAATTTTAGTACCTATATTTTGGTGACTATATGAACAAATGTTTGTTGGTTTGATACCTAAGATGATAACTTGCTCAAGTATAGAATTTTCCTGCTGCTGGTTTGACAGGTAGCTTGTACCAATTTACATTCCTCCAGCAGTGCGTGAGATTTCCGGTTGTTCCACATCTTCACAACATGACCACCACTTTTACAGGAGAGTTGATGATGTCATCAGATGAAAATTTGTTTATGTTAAGAGTTGATGAAAATGCTCAGAGACATGGTTATGGATGCAATAGTTTTTTAGGTTAAATATGGTCAGTTCAGGATAGCACAGATGAAAAATGTGGGTGGTAGACTTCACTAAAAGATAAGAAACTGTAGAGAATTTAAGGAATAAAGTTGGTGTAGGAGATGTCTTTACTTTGCACAGTGAGAGATAACTCATGATGGGTTCGCTGCAGCAGTTCCTTTGAAAAGTGTCAGCACCAGGGCTAGAATCAGAGGACATGTTTCACTTCACGTAGTTTATATGATCTCTAGGTCTTCATCAAACAGGATAAGATTAGTAACAATAATGTTGATTTTTTAGACTTATAGTAAGATGTAAAGAAGAAAACTTTGACTATAATAACATCTGGAAGACAATGGAAAGTGCTAAATAAAATGATAACATTCTCTATAGGCAGTCCAGTGTCCTTCCTTTTTAGTAGCTGTAACAATTGACGATTTGAAAGCTAACAAAAACAGTAATCTGGTTGACTTACTATTAGATTTTGTTATTTCCCTGGTGCTTCATAGCATCATAAGGGCATGTTTAACCTCTGTTAGCTTATGGGGTAAGCTTTTAGCACTATAATCTCTTAAATTACAGATTTAAACGAAATCTATAATTTCATTTAAATATTTGTCTTCTCCAAGGGGTGGAATGTTTGTGTCCCCTTCAAATCCATATGTTGAAGTCCTGGCCCCATTGTGATGGTTTCAAGGAGATTAGGTCTCTAGGAGGATATTAGTGCACTTATAAAGGGACTCCAGGGAACTCTCTGAAATCTTTTACCACCATGTGAGGACACAGTTAGAAGATAGCAGTCTGCAACGTTGAAGAGATCATCCAAAATAACCTAGCTATGCTGGCACCCTGACTGTGGGACTCGTAGCTTCCAGACTGTGAGAAAGAAATTTTTGTTGCTTAAAGCCATCCAGTTCATGGTACTTTGTTATAGCAGCACTCACTGTCTAAGACAACTTTTATATAGTTAATGTTAATTATTATATCACTGGGTCTCTGGGTCTCTACTGAATAAAAATTTGTCAATGATTACTAAGCACAAAAATGTCCTCTGCTTTTTATCTCAGGATGACTTCCTTTGGAGGCACAACTCAAAAAGAGGAACTGTAAAGGATATTCACAAAACAGAACAGAGATATTGCTGAGCAACAATAGCTGTAAAGACAAACAACTGGAATAGGGATCAAAGGATATTTCATTCTGAAATTTAGATAGTCATTCACACTAGTGGGTTACCCAACTGCTAGGGAGAGCACTTAAGTGAGAAATTTGGGGCCCATGGAAACAAAAGAGAAAACAGTGGCAGTCTTGCTAGTCTGTACAAAGTCAATAGCATGTCAGGCACAAGATCGTTGATCTAATCCCACAGGAATTTTTCCATGGAATTGGAGAATTTAAGGTTTAGAATACTTTGTTCCTTGCTATTTCTTTTTAATTTTTTTTAACTTTTATACATTTATGGTGTAGAAGTGCAGCTGTTACATGGATATATTGTGAAGTGGAGAAGTCTGGGCTCTTTGTGTACCCATCACCCAAATAGTAAATATTGTACCCAATAGGAAATTTTCAACAATCACCCCCTTGCATTCTCCCTTGGAGTCTCCAATGTCTATTATTACACACTATATGTCCACTCATTGTTTAGCTCTCATAAGTGAGAACATGTGGTTTTTGAATTTTTGTTTCTGGTTTATTTCACTTAATGCAATGGCCTCCACTTCCACCCATGTTGCTGCAAAGGGCATTATTTCATCCTTTTTCATGGTTGCCTAATATTCCATGGCATATATACACAACATTTTAATCCACTCATCCATTGATGGACACTTAAATTGATTCCATGACTTGCTACTGTAAATAGTGCTATGATACACATATGAGTGCAGGTATCTTTTTTTATACAATGATTTCCTTTCCTTTGGGCAGATAAACAGCAGTGGGATTGTTGGATCAAATGGTAGCTCTACTTTTAGTTCTTTGAGAAATCTTCATACTGTTTTCCATAGAAGTTGTACTAATTTACATTCCCACCAACAGTGTTTAAGGGTCTCCTCTTCTCTGCATCCTACATCTGTTATTTTTTGACTTCTTAATAATAGCCATTCTGACTGAGATACTATCTCACTGCTTTTGGTTTGCATCTCTCTGATGATTAGTAATGTTGACGATTTTTTTCACCTTTGTCACCCACGTCTGTCTTTTTTTGAGAAGTGTCTGTTCACGTCCTTTGCCCATATTTTAATGAGATCGTGTGTGTGTGTGTGTGTGTGTGTGTTTTCTCATTGAGTTCTTTGAGTTCCTTGTAGATTCTGGATATCAGCTCTTTGTCAGATGCTTAGCTTATAAATGTTTTCTCCCTTCTGTAGTTTGTCTGTTTACTCCACTGATTATTTCTTATGTTGTGCTGAAGCTTCTTAGTTTAACTAAGCCCTCTTTGTCTACTTTTGTTTTTGTTGGGTTTCCTTTTGAGGACCTACTTTTAAATTCACTGCCTAGGGCAAAGTGCAGAAGAGTTTTTCCCAGGATTCCTCATAGGATTTTTATAGTTCTAGGTGTTACGTTTAAGTCCTTAACCCATCTTGAGTTAATTTTTGTATATGGTGAGATATAGGAGCCCAGTTTCATTTTTCTACTTATGGCCATCTAATTTTAATAGCCCCATTTATTGAATAGTGTTTACACTATTCAATATACACTAATTCCTTAGTGTATATTTTCTGTCAAATTTGTCAAGGATCAGTTAGTGTATGTGACTTTATTCCTGGAGTCTCTGTTCTGTTCCATTGATCTGTGTGTCTAATTTTATTCCAATATTATGCTTTTTTGGTTACTAAAGCTTTATAGTATAATTTAAAGTGAGATAATGTGATATCTCCAGCTTTATTATTTTTGCTTAGGATTACTTTGGCTATTTTGGCTATTTTTTTGGTTGCATACAAATTTTAGGATTGTTTTGGTTAATTATGTGAAAAATAACACTTGTAATAGCTTTGAGTAGTAAGGTCATTTTAACAATATTGATTCTACCAATCTATGAGCATGAGATGGTTTTCCATTCATGTCATCTACAATTTCTTTCATAGGACTTTCATACTACTCTTTGTAGAGAGCTATCATCTCCTTGGTTAAACATATTACTAGCTATTTCATTTTATATTTTGTTGCTATTATAAATGGGACTGAGTTCCTGATTTGGTTCTCAATTTGGTCTTTACTGAAGCATAGAAATGCTACTTATTTTTGTACATTGATTTTGTATCCTGAAAATTTACTGAAGTCATGTGTCAAATCTAGAAGTCTTTTGCAGGTGTATATAGGGTTTTCTAAGTATAAGATGATGTAATCAGTGAACAGAGATAATTTGACTTCCACTTTTCCCATTTGGATGCTTTTTTATTTCTTCCTTTCTTGCCTGAAGGCTCCAGCTAGGATTTCCAGTACTATGTTGTATGTCAGCGAGTAAAGTGGGCAGTTTTGTCTTGTTCCAGTTCTTAGAGGGAATGCTTTCAACTTCTCTCCTCTCACTTTAATGTTGACCATGTGTTTATCATATATGAGTCTTATTATTTTGAGGTATGTTCCTTCCTTGCCTAGTTTGTTTGGGGTATTTATCATGAAGTGATGCTAGATTTTATTGAAAGCTTTTTTTGCATTTATTGAGCTAGTCATAGGGTTTTTGTTTTTAATTCCATGTGGTGAATCACATTTACTAATTTGCATATGGTGAGTCATCCTTGCACCCTTGGAATAAAACACACTTGATTGTGGTGTATTATATTTTTGATGTGCTTTTAGATTCAGTATCCTAGTTTCTTTGAAGATTATGACATTTATTTTCTTCAAGAATATTGGCCAGAAGTTTTCTTTTTTGTTGTGTCCTCAACTGATTTTCATATCAGGTTAATACTGGCTTCATAGAGTCAGTCTGGGAGGATTCTTTCCTCCTCAACTTTTTGGAAAAGTTTCAGTAGGATTGCTACTAGTTCTTTTTTGTATGTGTGGTAAAATTCAACGGTGACTCTGCCTGGGCTTAGGCTACTTTTTTGAAGCAGGTGATTTTTTAAAATTTAATTTTACTACTCATTACTGGTCTGTTCAGAATTTCTATTTCCTCTTGGCTCAATCTTTGGAGGTTGTACTTTTTCAGGAATTTATCCAATTTATCTAGGTTTTCTAGTTTAAGTGTAAAGATACTTATAGTAGTCTCTAATGATCTTTTTTAACTCTGTAATATCAGTTGTAATGTCACCTTCTAATTTCTTATTGTTCTTATTTCAATCTTCATTCTTTTTCTTAGTTGATCTAGCTAGTAGTCTGTCCATTTTTTAATATTTTCTAAGAACAAACATCATTTCATTGACATTTTGTATTGTGTGTGTGGGGGTTTTTGTTGTTGTTGCTGTTTCCCCCCCCGCCCTTGGTCTCAATGTCATTTAATTCTGCTCTGATCAAAGTCCCTCTTGCAGTGTATTCCCCAGGGAGTTTTCTGAACTTATTCTATCTGGATGTCTAAATCTCTAGCAAAACCAGGGACATTTTCTTCAATTATTTCCCTAAATAAGTTTTGCATACTTGTTAACTTTTTCTTCATTTCCCTTTAGAATACCTATGATTTATAGGTTTGGATGCTTTACATTTTCCCATATTTCTCAAAGGCTTTGTTCATTTTCAAAAAAGTTTTTTTGTTGTCTGACTCTGTAAATTTAAAAAACTTATCTTGCAGCTCTAAAATACTTTATTCGGCAGGGTCTAGCTTATTGTTAAAATTTTCAACTGTGTTTTGTAATTACTTCAATAAAAGTTTCATTTCCAGAATTTGTTTTTTAAGTATCTGTCTCTTTAGTAAGTCTTTCTTTCATATCCTGAACTGTTTTTCTGATTTCTTTGGGTTGATTTTAAACTTTCTCTTGGATCTCATTGAGCTTCCTTACAAATCATATTTTGAATTTTTGTAGCTGTCATTTCAAAATTTTCATTCTGAATTGGATCCATTGTTAGAGTGCTTATGTGACCCTTTGGAGGTGTCATAATATTCTGTTTTTTAATATTGTCAGAGTTCTTATTCTGGTTCCTTCTCGTCAAAAGAAGCTGTCACTTTTTATTTTTGGATTTACTTTCATGCAGGTGGGACATTTTTTTCCCTCTTGCAGGTGTGACTGTAATTTGTGTTGTGTATGGTTATTTGGTTTTGATTTTAGGTGCTTTCAGGGAGCTAAGGCTCTATATGAGTTTCTTTGTTATAGATAGCTTTTGTGTGGTAGCTTTCTCAAATGCTGGTTGTAGTAGTGATGTACTGGGTGTATGAGCAGATTAATTTCCTTTTTCAGGACTGCAATTTGCAGAGCTTTCAGTAATGTTATCTCATTCTCCAAGGCTGTGCACTTCCGTCAGCTGGTTTTGTATTGAGTTGTGCAGTTCAACCTCCAGGCCAGTAGATGATGCTTATGAGCAAGAACCAGCTGAATAGAAGCAGATGGGTATGTGCTTGATATTTGTTTACTGGGATGTGCTCTTTGTCGCTTCAGGTGATGGACCTGTCTGTAGAATGCCTGGTGTCCTGAGTTCCTTGCTCAACACCAAGGTTGTGGGGATGAGGTGACAATGCTAGGCAGAGCTGTGCTGGAAAGCTCACTCATATATACCCCAGTGATAATCACAGGCACCATCCCTGATGGGGGTGGTGCAGCTTGCTCGTGGTGACAATCACTAAGTTCTCCACATGTCCAGAAGGAGCTGCACCAGCTGTATGTCTTAGGTAGAGAGAAAAATGATTTGTTTCCCTATCACACTCCTGTACTGGAGTACTCCTGTACTGGAGAACTCCTGACTCAGTTCAGCCCAATACTGTTGTCTATCTTCAGTCCATAATTTAGCTGAAATCTAAAAAATGCCTCTTCAGCTCTCCACTGAATTGGCTTCAGGGTGGAAGATCTTCCCTGGGCTCAAAACAAACAGCTTTGTGACTTGCCTGTTCTCTGATGCAGAAGTGCTGCTGCTTTGTGTAGACAGGGGAAGGTTGTCTGCCTTTTGGCCTATGTGGATGAATACCAGCTGGGATGGTGTCCGCTGGTTGGGTTGGCCTGACCTCAGACCCCATGGAGTGATCAGGTACTAGCGGTACTGGACTGGGCAAGGCAATCCTCAATTCACATGCCCCTAGACAGCCCCCTGAACCGTATGCACAAGTCCTGGTGGGGAACTAGACTGGGACCAGACCAGTGTAGTTGTCCTCAGTTCCCAGGAGTTTATGTGCTGGCTATGATAGGTTGAAGTGGGCTGCTCTTAGGCTGATGGCAGAATAGTCAGGTGGGGGCAGGGTGGTTATGCTGCAGGCCTGCCACCAGGAAGGGCACGCCCCTCTCAGTGGGAGCAGCAGAGGTAGGCGGCCATGGGGCACATAGTTTACTCATGCCTCTGTCCCACAGCAGTGGCAGAGCTATCTCTACTAAAGTACACAAAAGTTCATGGCCTCCCTGCTCCCTCCCAAGCTCTGTGGCAGTGGTGGTAGTGGTAGCAACATTGGTGTCAGCCCCAGGGCAGGACACAAGCCTCTGGGGACTGGGCTGTCAGAATGGGATGAGGCTGTAGCTAAAATGCTCAGTAGGGGGCAGGGTGGCTACATTGCTGACCTGCCACCGGGGAGGCCAAGCCCCTCTTAGAAGGAGCAGTGGAGGCTGGCAGCTGTGGGGGCACATACTTTGCTGATTCCTTCATCTCACAGCAGTGGTGATGGTATCTGTCTTTGAGTGTGCAAAAATGCCTGGCCTTTCCACTCCTTCCCTTGCCCTGAGGTTTCAGTGGCAGCTTCAGGGCAGAACACAAGACTCTGGGGCCTGGGCTCTTAGAATGGCACTAGGCTGCAGCTGCTCAGGGCTTGAAAACACCTGGGATTCCACGTGAGTTTGAGCAATGCCTCTACACAATCTCTAGGCACCTTCCTGCGTTAGTCTGGAGGCCCAGGAGGGTTGACGGACTTTCTCATAGCCAGGATTATAATAGTCTCTGGTGGAAGTGTGGAGTCCCAGGGGTCTCTTACCATTTACCACATCAGGAAGCTTCTCCCAGCTTCAACCCAATCCCAGCCCTGTCTGGCTTCACTCTCATTTTCTTTTCATGATTCCTTTTGCCTCTCTATTGAATTCCAGTGTTCTCTTTTAGATGATGTATTCAAAGTGTAAATATTTGCTTACTATTTTGATTCCTCTTCATGGAAGAGGTGTCTACTAGCTGCATCTAGTCAGTTGTCTTGCACCACCCTCTTTATTATTTTTTACTATCTCATTTATTTATTTTTTTAAAAATTGCCCCATTTTTATTTATTTCTTATTTTTTGATTGAATATATTTAAGGTGTAGAACATGATGTTTTTAATATACATATATTAATACATGGTGATATGATTACTACAGTAAAAAATTAACATATCACCTTATATACTTTTTCACCATCAAATAGTTACCTCTTTTTTGTAGTAAGAGTACCTACAACCTACTGTCTTAGCAAATTTCCAGTATACAATGTAATACTAACTATAGTCCTCATGCTGTACATTAGACCTCTAGACATATTCATCCTACATAACTGCAACTGTGTACCATTTGACCTACATCTTCTCATCCTTCCCCCATCCCCACTCCTAGGAACAACTGTTCTACTCTCTGTTTCTACGTGTTTGACTTTTCTTAAATTCCACTCATAAGTGAGATCATGCGATATTTTTCTTTTTGTTTCTAGCTTATTTTGCTTAGCATAATATCCTCCAAGTATACTCATGTTGACAAAAATGATAGGATCTCTTTCTTTTTTTATGGCCGAATAATATTCTAGTGTGTGTGTGTGTGTGTGTGTGTGTGTGTGTGTGTGTATTCAATTTCTTTATCTGTCTGCTGATAGACTATATAGGTTTCTTTCATATTTTAGGTATTGTGAATAATGCTGCAATGAATAGTGTCTCTATGAAGTGCCGATTATAATTTCATTGGGTATATATCCAGAAAAGAAAATCCTGGGTCATATAATTCTATCTTAATTTCTGAGAAACCTCCATACTGTATTTCATTATAGCTCTACCAATTTACACTCCTGCCAACAGTGTAAAAGGTTTTCATTATCTCCATACCCTGGCCAATACTTGTTAGCTCTTGTCTTTTTGATAATAACTATCTTAACAGGCATGGAGGTGATATTTCATTGTGATTTAGATTTGCATTTCCTTGATAATTAGTGATCTTGAACACCTTTTTATATGCCTGTTGGCAATATTAATGTCTTCTTTGAAAAAAAAGTCTATTCAGGTCCTGCTATGGTTTAAACTTTCTCCCCAAAAATCATGTTTAAGTTTAATGGCCATTGTGATGGTATTAAGAGGTTGGACGATTAACATGTGATTAGATCATGTGAGCTCTGCCATCATGAATGGGTTAGCACCATTATCTAGGGAATAGGTTAGTTATAGCAGGAATGAGTTTCTGATTAAAAGTATAAGTTGAGCCTGCCTTCCTTCCTCTCTCTCTCTCTCCCCACACCCTCATCTTTCTCACTCTCTCTCATGCTCTTTCCTTTATGTCTTCTGTCATAGCATAATGCAGCAAGAATGTTCTTGCAAGATACAGGCCCTTCAATCTTAGACTCCCAAGCTTCCAGAACTGTAAGCTATAAGTCTCATTTCTTTAAAAATTACTAGTCTCAGGTATTCTGTTATAGCAGCATAAAATGAACGAAGACAGGTCTTCTTACTATTTCTTTTTAGTAAAGAAACTTTTCTTAAATTACAGAGAGCTCAAGTCAATTAATCTTGAGAACCTATTTCCTCTTTAAAACACTGTTTCAAAGCATTTCCCAACTTTATCAAAGCCGTTTACTTATTTAGGAATTCAACAAAAGAGTCTAATTGTGGGTGACAGATTAATATATATGATGGTGAAAAAGTATCATTACACAAAAGTAAGTGCAGGCATGAAAGCTAAATTTATGATACTGAATGACCAAGAAGACAAATTCTCATGGTAATTCTTCCATTGTATGTGGATAGAATAGAACTGCAATATACTAGTTACTAAGTAGTTTCGTAGAGCACTGAAAAATCACATCCTTTCACATTCGTTACATTACTTTTAATGTGACATCTATTTGCCTCCAATTGTCTCTTGAACACTAAAATTGCAATAACTTTTCCTAAATGGACTGAAAATAATAAAAAATTCATATTAAGTGAAATTCATCTTTGTAACTCTGCCACTTTCCAAATCTGCCTTTTTCTTTTCCCTAACAGAACACTACATTTTCTTTGATTATAGAACCTTTGTGACTTCCAGTTCTTCTACTCTATACTCCCAGATGAATTCTCATTTGAATTATCTCCTGTCATACCATTCACAGAACTAAATACCCCAATGCTGTCTGCCTTCAGTGCCTTGACTGATTTTGCTCTTCTGCTACATGTTCCAATATCGTTTTTCCTTTGAATCATCTCTCATCATATCATTAAGGAAACTCTCTTATCTTTCTATTTTTAATTATCTTGCAAGGATTACTAATTGGTAGACATTGAAACTTTGCTTATCTCAAAATACCAACAGGCTCTCATCTTTGTAGACTTGCCTCCATTACTTATCCTCCTTCTGTCCTATATCTGGTGTCTTGTTCCTTTGTAGCACTAATTTCCCTCATTCAATAATAAGTCTTCACTAATTCTCCTTAAAGTTGCTTTTCAATATTCCTGTCTCTCTAATTAGTGATACATGCACTTCTTTCTGTTATTTCCCTTCTCATCAAATTGTTTTTTCATGCTCTCCTACCATCTACCATTTAAATAGACTTTGATCAATCTTTTCCAAGAATCTTATCTCAGATCAGCAACCACAGTAACATTTTAAAAACGAATAAATACTTGTCTTTGTATATATTTGTCTTCCAATACCTGTTATAGATTTTTTGAAGGAAAGTGTAATAGTGCACAGAAATACTGAGATTTGTTCCCTGGTGGAAAATGGCTGACTTTAAAAATGGTTCTGCTCACCACAGAATTGAACTAACTTATCTAGCAAATTTATCACATTCCAGAGTCTTATACACTAATTTTCAGGTGCAAACATTTATTGGATTAGCCAATATAATTATTGGCTTCAGGCCCCTAAGAATAGCAGTATAGTATTCTGTTTAAAGCACAGATTCTGGGATAGACTGCTTGGATTGAATTGTGGTCCCATCACCTTCTAGCCATATGACCTTAAACAAGTTTTATAATGTTTCTGCTCCTCAGTCTTTCCATCTGTAAGATAAAGATATTAGTAGGGCTTTTACAAGGATTACGTGAGATAAATACTTATAAAGCACAAAGAACAGTGCCTTCTCATTGCAAATGCTTTGTAAATGTTAACTATTGTTTAAGAATAGAGTTTTAAACCAAAAAAAAAAAAAAAGCTAATAAAAGAGTGGTGTGGGCCAGTGTGATTTTCACTGCACCCTGATAGAATCCTTTGACAACTGAAATCCATACTAGAATTAACAGGCAAAGCAATCTGGGCAATTCAGTATTCACTGTTAGTCAATATATGGAGTGGCTAGCAAAAGCCAGAAGATGATGAAAAAGTTTTCTCTTAAAAGGAAAAGAAATTGTCATTAGTAGATAGGAAATAGATTGAAATGTTCACATTATTTGTAATGACAAGAGATGTTCCTTTTCAGATAATGCATGAGAGAGCCAGTCCTAACTCAGAATCACTTGGCTATTGCTTCTTTCAGTCCATTGTCCAAAAGTTCACCCATCTGTAGTCCCTTGAGGCAGAGTAAGCACTGAGACCAAAGACACTCCTACCTTCTGCACAGGCAACAGAATCTGGCTGGAGAGAATGCATTGGCATTCTAAGCTCTCCTGAGTCAACAAAACTGATAAGACAGAGTCAGGATCTGAGCAGACTGGACTCAATATTACTTCTTGTGAGATATGAGAACAATGAGTTTCGGAAAGAATGAGTGTCTATATGGGACAACTTTCAAAGTCATACAGACGCTAATGTAAAAAATATATACAGAACATTAGACTGATTCATTTTTTTCCTCCACAAAATAAATTCCCTTACTTTCTTTCTATCACTAAGTTTAAGCCACATGACTTTTGCACAGAAGATGGGCAAGAAATTCCAAATACAAAAATAATTTTAAAATGTCAACAAGTTTTCCTTTGGTAGAAAGGAAAAATAGACGATTATTCTGATGTCAGAAGGAAGGTAGGAAAAGGACAAGAAAGAGGAAGGAGAAAGAAGTTAAACAATTTGTTTTCCTCTTATTTTTAAGGCAGAACCAAAAGAAAGTTAGTATGTAGTGAAAAAAAACTCCTATAAAATGCAGGAAAAAATAATACAAAATTGTATTTTTACAGTGCTACTCATTTTGACCTTTGACAAAAAATTGTTCCTCATCCAAAAAACAATGGCTTAGCTGCAACACATTAAAAAATGCAGTGACACATTTTTAGATAGATAATGAGAGGCTGGAGTTTCTATTATTTCAGCATTCATGTCATTTTGAAATGATGCAAACATTCTTGCATGTTTCTATTGGGAGCCAGAGGACCTACCATATGGTCCTGCAAATGGTGGCCGTTTGAGCAGATTTACTGGAAACACAATGCGGAAGCAGCCAAGATTCAGAAACAAACAAACGTGGTGCTTAGTCACTTGAAGGCAAACCCCCAAATGTTGACGGTACCTGGAGCGCAGAACACTTCTAGAACAAATGCTTGTGGGATACCTTGTGAACAGTTACATAAGGGACATCTGCACAGAGGTCAGGGAAGACCTCAAGTTTAGTAAAAGCATGAGCATATGGACTGACTGCTTCTCTTCAACCACCATGATGACTCTTTAGCTATTCCTCAAACACAATAAACATCCTGAAGTATCAATTGTGGACCCAATTGGTAAAAGAGAAATAGATCTAGTAAGGAGTTAAGACTTTAATAAATATTCAGAATAGCAGAAAAACAATTGTATTCAGCCCAGCCCAGCTAAAGTACTCCAGTTCCCTGCTTCCCTTGCAGCTAAAATTAGTAATTTAATGTCCATAATGTTGATACCTGAGACTCTTGGGAAGGTCCTTAAATGGGGGACATTTATCATTTTCATTGCCCTCTTTTCTGCTGCCTGGAACAGGGGCATCATAGATGCAATTCTAGATAATTTTTGTGACTATAAAGTTGCAACCTCATTATAGACATAGTAGATGAAAAAGATCAATGCCTGGGTTCCTGAAGGACTATGGAGGTTCCATTCCAGCTGTGATCTGCCTTTCTCCAGAAATAGCTCAGAATTACCTATGCTCAGCATAGTGTTATATGGAGAAAAATAATTTATTTAAGCCACCATTGTTATAGGATCTTTAGGCTGTCGCTTTTCTGGCTGGAAAGCTCGGTGGCTGGTGGCACCTTTGCCCAAGTTTCTGTCCTGCATCCAGGAAGAATGAGGTATGCAGACAAGTGGAAGGTGAATGAGATGAATAGGAGCTTTGAGTGTTACAACAACTCAGAGGAAACCCGCAGTGGGGGTAGCTCCTCTCTGTAGACAGTCATCTCGTGGAGTGTCAGCTGTCAGCAGAGAGGAGGCCCTGGAGAGGGTGGCTCCTCTTTGCCAGCAGGTTAGCCTGTCATCTCCAGCTACCAGCTACTAGCTCCAGCTACCAGCAAAGAGGGTAGCTCTTCAGCTGGTCAGCCTGTTGTTTCTCTGTCCTCTGCCCTGCTCTGCCTGAACCTGGGGCTTTTATGGACCTCAGAAGGGAGGAAGTGCATTCAGATTGGTCCATGGGTGACCATGGGTGGGCCCAGACGAGGCACCACAAGTCCCCACCCTGGTCCAGGGGACTGGCAGCCCAGCCTCCAGCCTTTAGGACCTTCCTGGCCTGAAGGAGTGGCCTTACCTGACTGCCCCCTTCCGCCCAGGAATCTGTCTGCCCTCTGCTTCCCTTCACAGTCCTGGGGCTCAGTCCCAACCCTGCTCAGAGATCAGAGCAGGCCCTGGGAGAGGAGAGGGGCCAGGCAGCCAGAGCAGAAGTCTCTGAGCCTGCAGGGATGAGGGGATTCTTCCAGAAGCCCCTGAGGGTGCAGGCTGCACTTGGGAGGGCTGCCGCAGCTGCACCTCGGGAGCTCCTACCCCACCAACTCAGAAGGGGGAGGGCTCCCACTTGTCCCTGACTCCTGCCCACTCTATGGAGTGGGAGGCCCAGGTCTGCAACTGCAGGTTGGGCAGCTTCAGCTGCACCAGGGAGGGCAGATCCTGCCTGCTCCTGTCCCCCACCAAGAGCACAGGAAGACCTGGATCCACAGCTGCAGTTTGGGTGGCTGTAGCCCCACCCAGGAGGGCAGGATTCCTGCCTGCTCCATGGAGCAGGAGCCCTGGGTCTGCAGCTGAGGTTTGGGTGGCTGCACTGATACCCAGGGAGCTCTCACCCCAACTCAGAAGGGGCGGGACTCCCACTGGCTCCATGGAGTGTGCAGCCCTAGCTGCACCTCTTTGCAGCAGCTGGTGTGATGGTAGCAGCCGCTGCCATCACTATTATTTGTGTTTTGCTTCCTGAGTGATACAGAATTTGGTATCTAAAATAATAATGATGCATAAAATGTGGAGTTGATTGAAGGGAAGGGCTGGCAGGTGAATAATAAGGACTCTCTAATATCAATCAGACATTTCACTGGAAATATGGTTACCATTGTAATGTATTAGCAGAATATTTGACCAAACATTCACCTTTCTCATCTTAAACAGCAGACTGAGCCATCAGGTTACATTTTTATTACTCTTTGAAAATACTCTCCTATATTGCCTCCTCCCTGCATTACATATTACATATTATTTATTTTGAAATATTTCAGACATGCAAAAGGGTATTATGTAAATAATTACCCATATAATTATGTTATATACGGTATATAATATATATCATATATTATATATATGCTTTTTGTTATACATATAATCATATATATTAATGTATATAAGCATAAATTTTATACATATTAACTGTTTATTAATCTGTTCTCATGCTGCTAATAAAGACATACCAAAGGCTGGGAAATTTATAAAGGAAAGAGATTTAATTGACTCTCAGTTCAGCATGGCTGGGGCGGCCTCAGGAAATTTACGATCATAGCAGAAGGGGAAACAATACATCCTTCGCATGGTGGCAGCAAGGAGAAGCACAGAGCAAAAGGGAAAAAGCCCCTTATAAAACCATCAGATCTTGTGAGAACTCACTCACTCACTATCACGAGAACAGCATGGCAGTGACTGCCCCCATGATTCAATTACCTCCACCTGGTCACTCTCAAGAGAAGTTGGGATTATGGGAACCATAATTCAAGATGAGATTTGGGTAGGGACACAGCCAAACCATATTAACACGCATAATGTCATGCATTTGTTATATTTTATAGGCGTATTATCATCTATATGTCATATAACAATATAGCCACCACCCAGCCTGAGAAATAAACTTCTAAAAGCACAGTTGAAGACCTAGTTCACCTTCATCTCCCTACTCCCCTCTCTTCCCAGAGCTAACTATAATCATGACTTCAAGCTGTATTATTTCCATGTTTATTACACATCTTCTACTTATGTACCTGTCTCTAAATAATGGTATGCATATTATGTACATAAATGATATCCTATTTTATGTGCTTGCCTGAAAATTATTTTAGTTCAACTGTGTTTTAGGTTTATCCATGTTGATAAATCCAAATCTATTTCATTAGTTTTATTAGGTGGATTTCCACTGGATGACTATACCAAATGTATTGGTTTGTTTATGCTGTTTCAGAGTTTTTTATGATATTGTTTTCCTATAAAATGCTGATACAAACATTCTATATTTTTTCTTGTGCACTTGTGGGAGAGTTTCTCTATGACATAGGGTATGCACATATTTAGCTCTACTAGAGATTGCCAAATTGCTCCCCAAAGTGGATGCAAAAATTTAAACTTCCACCAGCAGCTACATATGAGATTGCCTATTTGTCTACAGCCTTGCCAACACTGTTATTGGCAGACATTGAAATTATTGCCTAGTTTAGGAGCATGACAGATATTTAATTGTGATTATAATTTTGCATTTTCATGGTTTCTATTGAAATTGAAAATATTTTCATATATTCATGGGCTATACAGTCCTTCAACCAGGAAAGTGACTAAAGGAGTATCTAAGTCATAAGAATCAAAAACGGTAAACTAAAACTACAATTCATTAAATTTTATATAATCAACATTCTAAACATAAGATCTTACAGATCATTTCTGCAGATTCCACTGGGTAAAGTTTCTGGAATCTGAGGTAATTCAAGATCCCAAGAAAAATAAATAGGAAACTAAGGGGGAAAGGCTGCATTTTATTAGCCTAGGGATAAGATTACAAAGACTCCAGAAGAAAGAGAGAGAGGGAATGGACATGTAAGCACCAAAATCTCTTTTATTTTTGTTGACTAGCTCCATTTTGCTATATGAAATCTATTTTTATTCCTGTATTGCTGCAAACAACTGCAACTTTGAAATCACAGTAGAAGAAATAAAACATTTCCATTACATAATAGTTTTTTACATTGTTTATACGTTTTATTCTCTTTAAACCTGCAATTGTGTGCAATTTTAATTCAGGTGTCTTTATTCTCTCTTACTTTATAAGAAGATAAACATTTATTCAGAATCTATGTGTAAGTTATCTCACCTCTCTATTTTAAAGATACAGTTTCATATTCAATCAGTCATTTAATAGTGTCTTTTGTATATTCACCATTACCTTTGAAGGGGCATACACAAGATACAACTCTAGACCTAATCAGCATATGCACAGACTTCATTGAGCCTACATTCTGAACATGAAGCCAAAACTTGGTGAGGCACTTTTGGAAATAACAGAATGCTAAACCACAGTACTAATTATAATTACAAAAGAGTTTCAGAAAAAATGTAGCAAAGTTTGGTTCTAAATATTAAAGGATGTTTCATGATCTGGATCTTAAAGAATCTATCAAATTAGAAAATGTTGAAGTCAGGTGGGATATTACTCTGAACAGGAACATAAATTAAGAAGGAAGCTGAAATTAGTATGGTACAGAGTATTAAAATATATACTTAGAGTCCAAAATAGTTATTTGATAGATGTGGGAAATTGACTGTATGAGCCAAATGGTAAAAGATTTTAAAAGTTGGTAAACCAGTTTGACGTCATTTCTGCTGGATTATAAATTCTTAGAACATAGCTTACCCCCAGTACCAGTGAATGTAACCTTATTTGGAAATACTCTTTGCAGAAATTCAAATGAAGATGAGGTTATACTGGATCAAAGTAGGCCCTACTGTGATGACTAATGTAATAAGTGAAATGAAATTTATAAACACACACACACGGAGAATGCTATTTGACAACACTGGGCAGAAATTGGAGTGAAGCAGCTGTCAAGAAAGTACAAGGATTGCAGCAGACACCAGAAGCTAGGAGAACAAATTCTGCCTCAGAGATTCCAGAAGAGAGACTCCCTTCTGATTTTGGACTTCTAGCCTTCAGAATTGTAAGAGAACAAACTTCTGTTGTTTTAAGTCAGCCAGTCTGTGGTTATTTATAGCACTGCCCTAGGAAACTAAAACAGATCCCTATCTAACACCTCCTATAAAAATAAAATCCAAATGCCTCACTTAAAGTTTAAATTTTTTATTTGAAATAAATATAGATTCATGGGAAGTTGCAAAAAAAAAAAAAAAAAAGTACAGGGAGTCCCCATGTACCCTTTACCCAGCCTCTTCCTCTTCTAACATCTGTGTAAATAGAATGAGGTATCACATCAAGGAAACTGATGTTGGTACAATCCATAGAGCATATGTACTTTTCACCAGTGGCACATGCATTCATGTTGGTGTGTTTGTGTGTGTATAGCTTGATATAATTTTATCACAGCGTAGCTTTACATGACCATTCCACCAATGAAGATACTTATCCCTAGAGCCACACCTAGCCCTTAACCTTTCCCTGACCTCTGGCAATCACTAATTCTCCATCACTGTAGTTACGTTATTTCATAAGAACTGGAATCATACAACATGTATGCCTTTGACATCAGCTTTTTTCACATCATATAATTTTCTTGAGGTTTATTAAGTTTGTATATCAATATATCATAATAGTTTGTTTCTTTCTATTGCTGAACAGTATTTCATGATGTTGATGTATAACAGTTTGCTTGACCATTCACCTACTGAAAGACATTTGGGAACTTTAAAGTTTTACATTATTAAAAATAAACCTGCTATGAATATGTATGTGCAAACTTCTATGTGAAAATAAATTTTCATTTCTCTGGCATAAATTCCCCAGAATGAAAATGCTGGGTCATATACTAAGACCAGTTTTAAAAATAACTGATAAAATACTTTCTAATGTAGCTAAACCATTTCACATTCCCGTGTACAAGTGATCCAGTTTCTCCACATTCTCACCAACATTTAGTATTATCACTATCTTTAATTTCAGCCATTCTGATATATGTATAGTGATATGTTATTGTGATTTAAATTTTACTTTCCTAATATTTAATAAATTTGTACATCTTTCATCTTCTTTGGGGAAACATCTATTCATGTGTTTTGCTCATTTTCTAATTGTATTTTTTTCAATGTTGATTTTTGAGAGTTCTTTATATAGTAGAAATGCACGTTCTTTGTTGACTAAGATTAATTAATATACTTTCCATGTCTGCATCTTGACTTTTCACCTTAAAAAAGATTTTCACAAGGCAAAAAATTATAATTTTAATGAGGCCAATTACCAATTTTTTCTTTTGTGGATTGTCCTTTTGGAGTCATATCTAAAAACTCTGGGGTTAGGCCATGGATGTTTTTCATACATATATTATAAATGTATTTTTATATATACATATAAATACGTGGTATACATCATATTTTTATATGTACATGTAAGTATGTGCTATACATTATAAACATGATTTATAGTTTATAATACATGTATACCACGTATTTTTATGTTGTATAATTTTACTTTAAGCCCATGATCTATTATGAGTTAATTTTTGTATAAGGTGCGAATTTACATTAAGAATCTTTTTTTTTCTTGATGATGGATGTTAAATGGCTCTAGTGCCTTTTTTTTGGCAGGAAACCACTCCTCCACTGAATTACTTTCATTTCTTTGTCAAAGATTATTTAGATATATTTGTGTAGATATATTTTTGGATTCTCTATTTGGTTCCATTGATCTATAGGTATCTTCTTCTGGGAATACTACATGTTCTTGATTACTGTAGGATGAATGAAGTAGATCTTTCCAAATGTACTAGTCAGGATTCCCTAGAGGGACAGAACTAATAAGAGAGAGATGTATATTAACTTATGCAATCACAAGGTTCTACAATAGGCCGTCTGCAAGCTTGAGGAGCCAGGAGAGCCAGTCAAAGCCTCAAAACTGAAGAACTTGGAGTCTGATGTTTGAGGGCAAGAAGCATCCAGCATGAGTGAAAGATGTAGGCTGGGAAGCTAGGCCAGTCTCGCCTTTTCATGCTTTTCTGCCTACTTTATATTCGAGGGCAGCTGATTAGATTGTGCCCACAATCGAGGGTGGGTCTGCCTTTCCCAGCCCACTGACTCAAATGTTAATCTCCTTTGGCAACGCCCTTGCAGACACACCCAGGATCAATACTTTGCATCCTTCAATCCAATCAAATTGACACTCAATATTAACCATCCCACCAAAATAGTCTTCTTTCATTTCTCTCATTAGCACTTTTGTAGCTTTAAGCCCTCGACTCCTACAGATGTTTTGTCAGATTTACATGTAATAATTTTACTTTATTTGGTGCTATTGGGAATTGCATTGCATTTTCTATTTTGTTTTTCAATTGTTTATTGTCAGTATATAGAAATGCATTTAATATTTGTGTGTTTGCTGAGTCATATGGTAGTTGTATTTTTAGTTTTCTTCTCCTTTTTTTGAGACCGAGTTTCACTCTGTCACCCAGGCTGGAGTGCAATGGTGCTATCATGGCCTACTGCGGCCTCAACCTCCTGGGCTCAAGCATTCCTTTGACCTCAGCCTCCCAAGTAGCTAGGACTACAGGCATGCACCACCACATCCAACTAATTTTTATTTTTTGTAGAGATGGGGCCTCACTATGTTGCCCCATTTTTAGTTTTTTGAAAAACGTCCTTAATGTTCTCAATAGTGGCTCTACTAAGTTACCTTTCACCAACAGTGTACAAGGGTCCCCCTTTCTCCACATCCTCACCACCATCCATTATTGCCTATCTTCTTAATAAAAGTCATTTTAACTGTGGTGAGTTGATATCTCACTGTGATTTGATTTACATTTCTCAGGTGATTAGTGATGTTGATTTTTTTTTAATGTACCTGTTGGCCATTTGTATGTCTTCTTTTGAGAAATGGCTACTTAGATCTTTTGCTCACTTTTAACTTTTTTACTATTGAGTTGTTTGAACTTCTTATACATTCTGATTATTAATCCCATGTCAGCTGTGAGTTTGCAAATAATTTCTCTTAGTCTGTGGGTTGTCTCTTCACTTTGTTTATCTCTTCAAATATTTTAGTTAATTTAAGGCATGGGAAGGAGGTTAGTCACCTTGAATATTTGGCAACTCCACTTCCCAAATTAATGCAATTACGAAAAAGTCTCTTGGTTATCTTTCCAGGTTTTCTTAGAGTTCTCTATACAATGATATGTAATGATATCTCTATACAATGATATGTATTGTATTTAAGATATGATTGTATGATTTGTATATGCTCCAGTCAAATATAAGATACTATGGAATATTTATCCATGATATCACTTCCAATTAAAAATAACATAATATTTTGGCTGTCATAAATATACATTTGTGCTATAATTACAATTTTCAGGACTAACACTCTTAGTAGTTTCCATGTAAAATCACTGCCCTCATTGATCTTGCATTCTAGTGGAGTGATGGAATTTTCTCTGAAAATGCTATTCCACCTCTACCACTTGATAGCTGAGTGTCTTGGGAGAAATTTGTTAACCTCTCTGGGCTGCAGTTTCCTCATCTGACAATTGGGGAACACGTCTAACTGGTAGTACTGTATGAAAAGTAAATAAAATATGTAAATGTCATTAAATGAGACCTACATAGTGAAAGGCAGGACAAACATGGCCTCTGGTGTTTGATTCCCATGTGTGTGGCCTTCCTTAACAAATTGCTTAACATCTCTGCCTCAATGTCCTAGTTTTTAAAATTGAGATAATAATGGCACCTCTCTCATAGGACTGTGAAGAATAAAAGAGTTAATAAATGGAAAAATGGTACAGTTTAGCTCCCAACAAAAGTTAACTATTCTCTATTATATCAAAATAAGATGTAGAATATACTTCCAGTGAATATGAAAACAAAAAAGCCCATAATTTGATAGGTACATTTTAGAAAGAAGTATGGCTAACTCAGAAGTCAAGTTCAAATAATTTCTTACCAGAAATCATTTAAACTACTTAACCAGGTTTAGAGCTTGAATTGCACTTACCTAAAATATTTCTTCTAATGAAAAATAAAAAGATAATAAACCATAGCTTACTCTTATCTGTTCGCTCTTTACTTTCTATGGTAAATACTAAATCTTCTGATCTTTAATTATATGTGCTAACAGTAGTCTCACAAAATCTAATACCGATCTGTAAACATGAGTTAGACAATATTTGTAGAACTTGATATAATGTTAATTTACAATTTTCTGCTCTACAAATGTTTGCATAAATAATGAATTGAGGTGTTGATGTTTCCATGATCTTTGTTTAATTAGACACTTTTGGCAATTCAACACAATTGTAAGGGAAAAAAATGACAGATAATTTCTTCTTTGCATTCAATTTAATTATGTAAGCTGTTTGGAAAATAAATTTCCAAAAATCTTTCACATGCCACTGTAGCTTCTCTGTCCCAACTAATGAAAAACTACTATGTTTAATTTGTTATAAAATATTCACAATTCATTTTAATAATTTCAGAAAAAAAGATTAATGGTATTGTTTTAGAAAAGCATTAATTACAGAGATACTCCCTTCTCTGTAGATCTTTCACACACATAGGCACAAATAAATTTCTCTTTCTTCTAGAAATCTATAGATCAAGAGGTGAGGGCAGCATTCTCTAATTTAGAATATTCATTATAAATCTATAAATGAAGGCAGTAATAAAATGTGAACTTGAAATTTAGGATGAATTTAGTTCTCTCTCACAAATGCTTTGTGGTGTGGTGTGTATTGGTATACACCCAAACATATGTTACAAACACTTGACTAGAAGACTGAAAATGAAGCCCCTTATCCTAATTCAAATATTCTTTTAAAAAGTGAATACACTGTCAGGATACAAATAAAACTGTTAATGTGTATATCACCACGTTAAAACAGTGTCCTTGTTATTATTCCATAGCAACTGACCCTAAAGTAATGCCATGGGTTGCCACATTCTGCCTGTTAACTTCAAGCATCCGATTAAACTTATTCCTTCATTATTAAAAAAAAAATAGGGTTAAAAAAGTCTGAGGATTCAGAAAGCAAGATCAGAATAAACAAGTCTACCTTCAAAGGCAAAGAATGTTATAAGGAGATGCGTGTGCACGTGTGTGTGTGTGTAAGTATGTTCAGAGGATTTCAAGATGTTCTAGAAATTCAAGAAGCTTTAACTTTGTAACACAAGGACAGGGAATTAGGAAAGAGGGGAAAAAATAAGAAAGTGTTTTTGAAAAACTAACTGCCACTTTGAACACAGAAATAACTGTATAGAAGGGAAACAAGTCTATAAAAGAGCAACAGATTAACTGAGCATCAAACACCAAATATGACTTAAATAAATCACATGTACATAAATTATTGTGTAATGTTACACATTAAAGGCAAAAATAATTTTCCCAATGGTTTCAGACAGAAAACAATAAAACAACAGGCAAGCGAACTTTGAGGAAACCAGAATCAGAACAGCATTATGTTTTTCATCAGTGAGAGGAAATGTTAGCAGATAGCGGAGCAAGGTCTCAAAGCAGAGAGGGAAAATGTGATAAAATCTAGAATTCTATATCTCAACAAATTATTAATCAATTTTTACTTGATAAGCAAAGTTCATTAATGCAAAATTATTCAACATTTACTTACATAAAGAGTTCTTCCCAAGGAAATTATTTGCACATCGATTCTGGAAAAGTGAGAGAAAAAAACAGTGAATTTTTTTTAAGGCCTAATTCTCAACTTCTTTTCACCCCTTATTCTAAAGCAACAGTAGAGAATGGGGGAGAGGTCAGTTAAGTCCTTTTTAAATGCTGCTATGAGGAAAAGTTAAATGCTAGTAAATTAAAACTATATGGTAAATTGGTTTTTAGGAGACGACTCTCCAGCTATCTAAAAGATGTTAGGACTTAGGGTTCTATGAAGAACCAAAAACAACTGTAATCAGCGATTGTTGATTGACGATTATACTGTTGTAAAATATAGTCATAGTTCAAAAACATGTAACACAAAGTCAGCATGATTTTAAGAGTTAGTGAAATATAAAAAGTAAAAATACACTTGCCATTGACAGTAAGACTATTCACTATTGAACGGCACAGCTGCAGTGACATTAGAAACTAGAAGAGGAAATGGAACTATGTACAATACTTGGTTCTGAATCGAACAACAGTTACACAATCATCATAATAAACCAATTTTTAATTTTCAACTTTTAGGATCAAACTGTGCAGAAAGCAAAACACAGTTAACTATTTGTAACATAATAGGATTAAATATTATCAGTCTTAAAGCGAAAATTAATGTGAGGATAGAGGCACTAACATGCTTCTCTCACAAAATAGAAATTGGAAACATGATGTTTATAGTTGTTAAAATTTGGACATTTCAGTAGGTTTTCTAAAAAAGTAACAAGAAAAATTAATTGAAAATTTTTAGGATATTAAAATTATCAAGAATTGGAATAAAGAAGGTGGGAGGGGAGTTGAGGGTAGAGAAATAAGTTAATAGCTCATCTATCACAAGCCAAGGACAATAGAAAAATATCTATAGTCGATGAATCAGAAAATAACAGTATAAACATATGTGTTAGCTATGTGAAGGCAAGCAACAGAACAGCTCTGAGCAGACATTAATACAGCCTCAGTGAGCAGAGCTGGGCATGCAGAAGGTTAGGGCAAACAATTGCTGAGTTTAACTCCATCAATAACATATAATTTATTTTTTAAGACTATGTATACCACTCTGAGGTTGTTTTTAAAAATTAAAAAAACAAATGTATATGTCCTAAGTTTTAATGGTATTTTACTTATTGTGAGATAAGTTTTGACAAACATGGTGTTAAACTAATACTTCTAATAAGTTCAAACAAATGATAAATTGCATTCTTTATATTGCTATCAAAAAGAATAATTGGAATTTTTTAAAAATACTTTTGTGAATACTTTAATATTTCAGGTATTATTTTATGCCATAAAATATCATTGTTCACTTTTGTGAAGTAAAAAATATATAAATATATTATAAATTCTACCTACAGATACTTTTCCTAGATTTTTCTCCTTTACTTTTTTCATTTGTGTACAATTAATAATTAACAACTTAGGTTTCTGAATCCTAAAAATTTGGAAAATAATAACATGATTAACAATACGAGCTAGCATTATTAATTGAAGATGATGAGTCAGACACTGCGCTGACTGCTCTAAAGGCATTATCTCATTTATTAGTCACAATAGCCTTCTCACTTATGAATTCTCGTGACCTCTGCTTTGAATACAGGGAAATAGAGGCTAAGGTGGCAAAGCATCTTGCTCCAGATTTCCTCTTTCATTTAGTCAATACATATTTATTAAAAATGCATCATTCAATAGGTTTTGTACACATCAATGGGGAAAAAAAAACAGACAAAACAACATTTTCCCCTGATGGAACTTACATTTTAATGGGTGGTTATACCATTAACAAATAAATGAAACAAATATATTGTGTAGTTTTCTACAAAATAATAAATATTATGAAGAAATGGATGTCATAAAACAAATTGGTACACAATTGCAATTTAAACTATGGTTGTCAAGATACATCTCGTTAAGAAGGCAGAATCTGAGCAAAGATTAGAAGGTTGTGAAGACAATAGCTATGTGGATGTATGCATGGAGGTCACTGAAGGCAGGAGTAACCAGTGGAAAACTTTAAGACAAGAGCATTAGGACATGTCTGGAGGAGAGAGTTTATAAAGAATAACAGATGTGGAGAAATAGGAACACTTTTACACAGTTGGTGGGACTGTAAACTAGTTCAACCATTGTTGAAGACAGTGTAGTGATTCCTCAAGGATATAGAACTAGAAATACCATTTGACCCAGCCATCCCATTACTGGGTATATACCCAAAGAATTATAAATCATGCCGCTATAAAGACACATGCACACGTATGTTTATTGCGGCACTATTCACAATAGCAAAGACTTGGAACCAACCTAAATGTCCATCAATGATAGACTGGATTAAGAAAATGTGGCACATATGTACCATGGAATACTATGCAGCCATAAAAAAGGATGAGTTCATGTCCTTTGTAGGGACATGGATGAAGCTGGAAACCATCATTCTGAGCAAACTATCTCAAGGACAGAAAACCAAACACCGCATGTTCTCACTCACAGGTGGGAACCGAACAATGAGAACACTTGGACACAGGGTGGGAAACATCACACATCGGGGCCTGTCGTGGGGTGGGGAGAGCGGGGAGGGATAGCATTAGGAGATATACCTAATGTAAATGATGAGTTAATGGGTGCAGCACACCAATATGGCACATGTATACATATGTAACAAACCTGTACGTTGTGTACATGTACCCTATAAAGTATAATAATAATTAAAAAAAAGAATTTCAACTTTTACTAAAAGTGTAATAAGCTACTCATAATTCTCAAAATGTTATGACAAATAAAACAGTGACTATGCCTGAGTGAATGAGGCAATTCTCAGCAAGAAAGTCACACTCCAGCTTAGACTGGAATTATTATTAAGAGCCCACTGCATGGTCTGGAGAGAGGAGTGTGGGCAAAGGAATGAGCAAATGACATGTTAAAGATACCAAGTCATGGCCGCATGTGGGTTGTGAGAGAACAAAGTTTCTGCACGAATGAAAATCAGAAGACTTGGATAAAACCAAACATTACAATTTAAATGCTATATAGAGATTTAGAAGTTTTTTTTTTTAAATGTAGGCTATTTGGTACCAGAGAACATTTTTAAACAGCTTGTTTAGGTGTCACTTCTTATTGTAACCTATTCTGTCAGGCAAAATTAATAACCTTCTATTCATTCACTTGTAGAAAGTGGTTCTTAAACTTGGAATCGAACGTGGTGTTTTTTTTCCCAAGAAGATTCCACTGGTGGTGCTGTGGAGGATATGCTCAGCAAACAAATTTAAAAAAATTTAAAAGCATGTACTGTTATAGGGTTTCAAACTTAGTGCAATGGCAGCCCAGAGAAATGAAGCAATTGATAATTATGATAGGTGGTTGGGGTGACATATAGGGGTTGGTCTTCCAAGGACAAAAGAATCACAGGGGTATTGAAGGGGAATACTTGCATACAGAAGACAAAATGAGGCTTAAAAACAAGGACTGGATGATGACTTGGTTAAAGTACAAAATTGTATGCAACCTAAAAACCTAGAACATATTTCACAAGCTACAAAACTATTTACCACATTTTGCTTGCATTTAACAGTTAATAAAGATGAGGCTTCCATCTGTGAGCACCTTTTCAAGTACTAAGATAAGCTTTTCTGATTCTCATCTGAAACGTCAGAATTTTGAATTTGGTAATATTTAATGTTTCTATCAGTTCTATAAGTCTACAAAATACCAAAGGTAAAATTGTATTTTTTTTTTTTTGCTAACCTCCAAATCACTTTCACCATTTAGACTAGTTATTTTTCTCTAATGTAGAATCTGACTTGTGTTAGATGTCATTTAGTTCTATAAAGGCAACATGAAGGCTTTTATGATGATTTACGTAATCAAATAAATATTACAAATGCTAATTACCACAATTACTTTTATCTCCCCTAAAAATCAAATATTCAGATGACCTTTATGTTGCTTGTTAGATGTCCTCCCTCTTTTGTGAGCGTCACACAAAATTGCTTGTTCTCTGCGACAATTTCCTCTTCTGTCACTAACATAAGCAAAAGCTAATTTTCTCATAGACACAGAAAAAAACTTATTTAAATACTATATTACTCAGCAAGAGGTAATGTAAAATTTCCAGCTCAAGGTATCTTGTATCATTATTGCCCCACTCTTGTGGATTTCTTTGAATAGAAAGATACTAAGTAGGCTTTCTACAGACGAGAGTGTAATAAAATACCTAGTAATTCTTTTACAATTAGTGGAAAAAACAGAATAATAAAAAATATATGAGTTGTAGTATATTTCCCTCCAAAGGACATACTCAGTGCCTGCTCATATTTATATTTAGGATTGAGCAATTGTGTTATATATTTTTTCTGTATGTGAATTTTTTGGTGATGTCCACATAAGTGCTATTTATCCCAATCTTTCCCCATATGCTGGGAAAAAAAATTACTTTCTTAAAATTATCTTGCATATAACACTAATAGTTTACTTTTTACTTTTTAAAAAATAAATTATACAATTTGAAATGTAATGAAGAAATAATATTGATTTCAAGTCTTCATGAAAGAGATCTAAAAAACTAATCTATTACTTCTATTAGTGAAATAAAACACTACATTTCAAAAAACTTAAACATAGTTTAAATCAATACTTTATTTTAAATTATTAAAATATTAAAAATATTTTAAATTATAAAATCACAAATCCTTATTTAAATTTCTGAGACTATGACATTTATCAAAATCTGATGATCCCTCATATAGAATAAAACAAACATTATATTTTAGACTCCATGTGACTTAGAAAATACTAGGGTATTAAAAATAATTTATGTTTTGGTTTTCTTTCTCTCTTCCCCCAAAATATTAATTATATATTAGACATTGTTCAAGAGATTACTATAGATATAGATATATAGATTCATAAATATATAAGTAGAGTATGTTTCAGATTCACTCATTGAAAATACCTTTTCTGGGCCTACTCCATGGAGATGTAATAGTAAACGAGAGAAAAATTCTGCCCTCATGAAGTTCATGTTTTACTTCAGTAGACAAGCACAAATAAATGAATACATAAGCATGTCATTTTTTAGTAAGGGAAATGAGGAAAAAGAATAAAGCAGAATGGTGGGGAGTGATGGAGCTAGTGGACATTTTACATTATGAAGTTAGGGAAGGTGTTCCAGTAAGTGTTCATCAGAGAGACTTGGATAAAATGAGGAAGCAAGCTGTGCAGTAAAAGATTAATGGTGCCCAAAGAAAAGTGGCTCTTTGCCCCCACCCCTAGGAGGTAACCTCTAAGTCCTTGAAAAGTTCCATCTTATGAATGACTTTGTTTTCCTGAGGGCCTGGGACCATGCTAAATATTCTATATTAACGATGTGATTTATTATAGGGGGTCTTGGGCCACAGAGTAACAGCTCAACTTCTAAAGGGGCTGGAGTCTAAGGTCAGTAGTGTGAGTGTTCAGCCTTGTGTATCTGATGCATCCCCAATAAAATCTTTGGATATTAATGCTTAGTATAGCATTCTTATGTTGACAACATTTTATGCATATCATCAAGCGCTTTTTTAGGGAGAAATGAACACTGTCCACATGATACCACTATGAGGACAAATGAAAATTCTACCTTTGGTTATCCTAAATTCTGCCCTGTTTTTCTGTTGCTAGTTTTAATCAATATCCTTTCAGTGAAACACTATGCATTCATGAGTATAATGGCTATTCTCAGCTCTATGAGTCTTTCTAATGAATTATGAAAACCTGAAGTAGTCTCAGGAACTTCCTGAAGTTTGTACAAGCCAGATGAAAGTCTCAATAAAGTTCACTATTAAAAGAGAAACAGTAAGTACAAAGAACCTGGGGTAAAAATTAATTTGGCACCTTCAAGAAAGTAAAATGAAAACTATGACTACAGCAAAATTAGGAGTAGGAAGGAGAAAGCTAGAAAGTGATGACACCAACAGACTTACATAGGTCCATGATAAGGTATTTGGAAGTTGTTATGAATGTGAAGTGAAGCCATTTGAGAGTTTTGATCAAGAAAAAGACATAATCTGTATTTATTCTTTAAAGCACAAGTCTCACCTGCTTTGTAGAAAATTCACAAAATGGGAGAAATATTAGAAGTAAGGAGACCAGTTAGAGGCTGTTGCATTAAAGTGTGAGTAAAATGACGGTCTTGTGTACTTGGTGGTGGTAGGCGAGTGGGAGGGTTAAGATTGTGAAAAGTTGTCAGATTCATTACATATTTTGAGATTACAGATGGCAAACCTTACTGATGGATGGGATGAGGGTAGAGATAGAAAGAGAGAGATCAAACAGGTACTCCAAGATTTTTGGCTTGAACAAGTAGGTATCTGGGGCTGCTAATTACTAAGATATGAACACTGAATGACCGAGATGTGAGGAAGATATCAGGTATACTACTGTGGAAGAGTTTAAGTTTGAGCTAAGTACTGGATATTTGTGCAGAGATATTTAGTAGACACTTAAATATACGTATCCAGTGCTATGAGGTAATATCATAGATAAAGATATATAATTGAGAATTATTAGAATTTAGATGGTATAGATTAGGATAAAGTATGAAACATGGGTCAAATCTATGCCACCACCTTTTTTTATGAATAAAGTTTTATTGAAACACAGTTATGCCTATTCATTTCCCTATTGCCTATGGCTGCTTTCACACTACATTGACAAAGTTGCACAGTTGTGATTGAGACTGTGTGACCCAATAGCCTCATTATTTACCATTTGACAATAAGGTTTGCTTATTCCTGGTTAAGATATTATTTTAAATCATGAGACTTGATGGGATCACCTAAGACAGTAGTGCTTCTCCTAGAATCTTCTTTTTGTGCCTATGTATATGCTAAAGTATGTGGTTACACTGAAGATACAAATTTTAAAGCCATCAGTAATAAAAATATAGTGAATAATCAGTAACATAGGTCTAGATGAGATTGTCTATGAAATAAGAATAATTGAATAAAACAGTCAGCAACTGAGCCCTGGGAAATTCCAATATTTAGATCCTGGGATGAGGGCAATTCAAAAGGGAAGTACCTTAGATGTGTCAATAAAGGTAAGGTGAGTGCATGTGTCCTGAAAACAAAGTGAAGAAAGATAATTTAAAATTTCCTTATTGATTCTCCCAATGTCCTCTGATTTCATTGTGGTTCAATGTGATATGAGTATTGTGATTCACTAAGTAAACAAACCCATTAAGAGAATGGTAGCCTTGCTGAAAACAATCAAATGAATAACCCTCCTCCCCAGAAAAATAAATAAAAACAAACTCAACATAAATACGTTGACAAGGTTTGTGATTTGGAACTTTCTACATACATTATTTCACAAAGTTGTCTTTGAAAAAAGCATGTATTATTCCCCAATCAAATGAAGTTCAGCAGGGTCAATCTTATTGAAAATTGTAAGGCTCATAAAATTATATTTTTCTTTTGCTTTCATTCTTACTTCCCCCCAAAATGAATCATTTTCTCACATCATATATTCAATACTCTCTTTCTCTATTGATTATGTCTTCCTGGAATTTAATCGCTGATAAAAGTTCTTCTGTCCAGCTGATAAGTATACTGAGTGATATGGTTAAGTTTTGTGTACCCACCCAAATCTTATCTTGAATTTTAATCCCCATAATCCGCATGTGTCAAAGGAGAGACCAGGTGGAGGTAATTGAATCATGGGGGCAGTTTCCCCCATGCTGTTCTCATCATAGTGAATGATTTCTCATGAGATCTGATGGTTTTACAAGGGGCTTTTCCCCCTTCTCTCAGCACTTCTTCCTGCCACCTTGTGAAGAAGGTGACTTGCTTCCTCTTCACCTTCTGCCATCACTGTAAGGTTCTTGATATCTCCCCAGCCATGCTAAATTGTATCAGTTGATCCTCTTTCTTTTATAAATTACCCAGTCTCAGGCAGTTCTTTATAGCAGTATAAAAACGGGCTAATATACTATGCCTAACGAAAGTGTAAACATCTCTCTTAGTTTATTCATTTATATATAATTACAAATCATATTAATTGCAAACTTTTTTTATAGAAAAATTACATACAGAGAATGATTCTGAGAAAATGGCAGAGTAGGAAGTACCAGGAATCTTTCTTCATACCCAGATAACAATTGCACTGGGAGAACCATCTGATATAACTGTTTTGGAACTCTAGAGTCCATTGAAGGCTTGCAACATCTAAGGGAAGACCTGAAAGGTAAATAGCCATTAATTTCAGTCAATTTCAACTCTTATCACAGTATCAACTGTCAATCCTCTCCCACCCCAATGGCAAGCAGCAGTGCACATTGCAGGAGTGGCTTACACAAAGTTTTTGAGAGTCCAGGTTGGAAAAAGGACTCTGTCTTCCAAATACAAGGGATCTGTGTTCTGATCTTTGATTGATGCTTCTGATCATTAAGATGCAAACACAAAAGCAAGTGACTGTTGTTTTTGCACCTCTCGCCATTGTTGTGAGACCCTACCCCTCCCACCGAAGTGATTTTCAGGAGATTTCATAGGCCAGGGCCTTTTTAAAACTTTCATATATTTTTTCTCACTTAGTCACCAAACATTAAGGAACAACACTTTCAAAAACAAACACATACATGGAGGAAAACAGAAAGTTACTGTACATGCCCAAGGAAAGAAGCCACCTCGGAAAAGACCTGTAAAGAGTTTAAGGTTATAATTCAAGCTGATCCTCAACACGGAGGCAGCCTATAGTGATACAAACAAAAGGAGCAAACCCTAGGGAAAGGGAAGTCTCTGATTTCCAGAGTCATCATATTATTGAAATCAAATAGTGTTTTCAATAAAACAAAACAAATCACAGATCATACAAAGAAACAGAAATGTATGGTCCATCCAAGGGAAGATACAATATAGCAACAAGAACTGCTCCTGCAAAATACCTGATGGAGAATCTACTAGCCAAAGTTTTTGAGCAACCCTTTTGAAGATGCTTAAAGAATTCAAGGAAGACATAGAGAAAGCTAAAAATCAGCCTGAACAAAATAACAATATAAATAAAGAGATAAAACACCTAAAAATCAACCAAAAAGAAAATCTGGAGCTGAAAAGCACAATTACGGAAATGAAAAGTTCATTAGAGAAAGTTAAGGCAATTTTGAGCATCCTATATCTAGCAAACTGTCAATCAAAAATGAGGAAGAAATTAAGACATTCCCAGATAAACAAAACCTGAGGGAGATCATTCCCAATAAACCTGTTCTGCAATATGCTAAAGGGAATCTTGCAGATGAAATGAAAGGTCACTAAACAGTAACTTGAAGCTGAAATAACTAAATAAAGATTTCAACACAAGTATATACATAGGCAATTATGAAAACTAGTATTATTATAACAATGCTCTGTAACTTTATGTTTGTTTTCTACACAATTTAAGAAGCTAATAACATCTAAACATATTAGTTTAGGTTTATGGACGCACAATGTGTTAAGATGTAATATTTCAAAACAACAACTGAAAGGGCTGGGGATAAAGATATAAAGAAGCAAAGTTTTTATACCTTACTGAAGTTAAACTGGCATAAATTTAAATTAGAGCGTTTTAACTTTATTGTGTTAAAAGTACTCCCATGGTAAACACCAACAAATAGCTAAAGAATATACACAAAAGAAAATAAGAAAATAATTTAAATCTTTTACTACAAACCAACAACACGAAAGAAGATATTAATGCAGGAAATGAAAGACAAAAATGTTATAAAACCTATGAAAACAAATAACAGAGTGACAGAGTCCCTTCTTATCACCTACGACTTTAAGCATAAATAGATTGAACTCTCCAATCAAAAGACAAAAACTTCAGAATGAATTTAAAAACAACCATGATCCATCTATTTGCCATCTACAAGATATTTTAGATCTAAAGACATGTGCAGGTTGAAAGTGAATGGGTGGAAAAGAATACTGCATATCAATAGTAATCAAAAGAGAATATAGGTGGCTATATTACTATCAGACAAAATAAACTTTAAATTGAAACAGCTTACAAGAGCTAGAGAATACTGTATATTAAAAGAGTTTCAATACAATAAGAAGATATGAGAATTATAAACATGTACACACCTAATTACAGACCAAAATATATAAAACAAAAATGGACAGAATTGAAGGAAGAAATAGGAAGTTCTACAACAATGCTTGGAGACTTCAAAATTCTACTTTCAATAATGATAGACCAGACAGGAGATAAGTAAAGAAAAAAAGGCTTTAATAATGCAATAAACCCACTAGATCCAACAGACATATACAGAACACTTTGCCTAACAGTAACAGAATACACACATTCTTTTCAAGTGAATATGGGACATATTCCAGGATAGACCATATTATGATATGAGCCACAAATTAAGTCTCAATAGCCTTCAAAAATAGATACGGTACAAAGTATCTGCTCTGACTATATAACCAAACGAAGTTAGAAACCAGTAACAGAAGGAAAACTGGAAAATGCACAAACAAATTTGTTTAAGTTAAGTTGCACATTCTTTTTTTTTTTTTGAGACGGAGTCTCGTTCTGTCTCCAGGCTGTAGTGCAGTGGTGATCTTGGCTCACTGCAACCTCCGACTCCCGGGTTCAAGCGATTCTCCTGCCTCAGCCTCCCAAGTAGCTGGGATTACAGGCGTGTGCCACTACACCAAGATAATTTTTGTAAGTTTAGTAGAGACGGGGTTTCACCGTGTTGGCCAGGATGTTCTGGATCTCCTGACCTCGTGATCCGCCCGCCTCGGCCTCCCAAAGTGCTGGGATTACAGGCGTAAGCCACCGCGCCTGGCCGTTAAGCAGCACATTTTTAAACAACCAGTAGATAAAATAAAAAATCACAAGGGGATTTAGAAAATACCTTTAGACAAATGAAAATGAAAACTCAACATACGAAAACTTATGGTGTTTGTCAAAACCAGTTCTAGCAGGGAAATTTACATCTATAAACAAACAACCCCATTAAAAAGTGGGCAAAATATATGAACAGTCACTTTTTTAAAAAAGAGATACATGCGACCAACAAGCATATGAAGAAAAAACTGCAACTGTTGGTGGAAGTGTAAATTAGTTCAACCATTGTGAAAAACAGTGTGACGATTCCTCAAAGACCTAAAAACAGAACTGTCATTCATCCCGGAAATCCCATTACTGGGTATCTACCCAAAGAAATATAAATCATCCTATCATAAAAACACATGCATGTGAACAGCATTATTAACAAGAACAAAGACATGGAATAAATCTAGTTGTCCATCAATGGACGAATGGGTAAAGAAAATGTACATATACATCAAGGAACACCATGAAACCATAAAAAAGGACAAGATCGTGTTCTTTGCAGGAGCGTGGATGGAGCTGGGGGCCATTATCCTTAGCAAACTAATGCAGGAATAGAAAACCCAATGCCACATGTTCTCACGTATAAGTGGGAGCTAAATGATGAGAACAAATGGACACATAAAGAGGAACAACACTTGCTAGGGCCTATTGATGGGTGGAGAGTGAGAGGAAGGAGAGAATCAGAAAAAATAACTAATGGGTACTAGGTTTAATACTTGGATAATGAAATAATCTGTGCAACAAATCCCCATGACACAAGTTTACCTATGGAACAAACCTGCACATGTACTCCTGAACCTAAAATTACAGTTAAAAACATTAAAACATTTAAAAAGCAGAAAGATCTCAAGTGAACAATCTATCTTTACAACTTCAAGAGCTAAAAAAAGAACAAACTAAATGCAAAATTACAGAAGGAATGAAGTAATAAAGATTAGAGCATATATAATGAAATATAAAAACAGGAAAAAAAATAGAGAAAATCAATTAAACCAAAACTTAGTTATTTGAAAAGAAGTATAAAATTACAAACCTTTAGATAGACTAAGAAACAAAATAAAGATTCAAATTACTAAAATCACAAATGAAAGTGAGGACAATACTTCCAGTATTATGATTACAAGAGGGTACTATAAAAATTATGTGCCAACAAGTTTGTTAACCTAGATCGATTGGATAAACTCCAAGAAATAGAAAATCTACCAAGACTAAATATTAAAAAAAAATCAAAACTCTAAATAGACCTATAAATAAAAAATCTCCTGAAACAGAAAAAAAAACACCATCTGATGATTTCACCGATACATTCTATCAAACATAAAAAAAAAACCTAACACCAATCATTCTAGAACTTTCTGAAAAAATTAAAGGAGGGAATATTTTCTAAATTATTCTTTGAGGCCAGCATTGCCCTAATACCAAAGATGGACAAAGACAGTACAAGAAAAGAAAAATCTAAATCAATATAATTTCTTAACATTAATACTAAACTCTTCAAAAAATATTAGTAAACCAAATTTAGCAGCATATTAAAATAATTATACACTACAAAGTGGGATTTATTTCTGGAATTTAAGAATGGTTTCAGATATAAAAATGGATTAATATATCACATTATTAAAGGAAAAAATAGAACAATTGCAATTGGGAAAATACATTTGTCAAAATTCAACATCTTTTCATAATAGAAACACTTAGCAAACTAGGAATAGAAGAAAACTACATTAACATTTAAAAAGTTATATTTTGAGGTGGGTGGATCACCTGAGGTCAGGAGTTGGAGACCAGACTAACCAACGTGGGTGAAACCCCGTCTCTACTAAAAATACAAAAATTAGCTGGGTGTGGTGGCGCATGCCTGTTATTCCAGCTACTCAGGAGGCTGAGGCAGGAGAATTGCTTGACTTCAGGAGGCAGAGGTTGCACTGAGCCAAGACAGCGTCACTGCACTCCAGCCTGGGTGACAAAGCGAGACTCCGTTTCAAAACAAACAAACAAACAAACAAACAACCTGCAGTGAACATGATATTCAATGATGAAAGATAAAAACCTTTTTCTCTAAAATCAGGAACAAGGCAAGTGTACCCATTTGGCCACTCCTATTCAACATCATACTGGAAATTCTAGCCAGAATTTAATAAAATAAAATGCAACTAAATGGGGAAAGAAGTAAAATATCTGTTTGCAGATGACATGTTCTTATATGTAGAAAACCCTAAAGACTCTACAAAACAACTTGTTAGAACTAATAAATGAATTAAATAAAGCAGCAGGACACAGGTGAGTATACAAAAATTAGTTGCATTTCTATATAATAAAAATGAACAATCAAAATATGAAATTAAGAAAACAATTCCACTTACAATAGCATCAAAAAGAATGAAATAATAAGGAATTAACTTAATCAAGGAAACAAAAGACTTGTACAATTAAAACTATAACACGTTGCTGAAAGAAATTAAAGATATAAATAAATGGATGGGAAGACATTCCATATTTATGTATTGGAAGGCTTAATATTATTAAGATGTCAATACTACAAAGACCCATCTATAGATAGCAGGTATATATACCTGCTATCAAAAACTCAGTGACATTTTTGTAGGAATACAAAAACTTTTCCTAAAGTTCATATAAACTCTCAAGGGACCCCCAGTGGCCAAAACAATCTTAAAAAGTAAATACAAAGTTGGAGGACTCACACTTCCAGATTTCAAACTTCACCACAAAGCCACAATAATCAAAATAGTGTGGTACCAGCATAATGACAGACATATAGATCAACTGAATTGGAGAGATTCCAGAAATAAACTCTCACATATTTGATGAAATAATGTTGACAAGGATGCCCAAACTATTGAATAAAGAAAGGACAGTATTTTCAACAAATGGTGCTATGAAACTAGATACACACATGCAAAGGAATTAAGTTGGGTCCGTTCCTAATGCCATGTACAAAATTAACTCAGAATGGGTCAGAGATGTAAGCATAGGTTCTAAACCTCTAAAGCTCTTAGAAGAAAATATAGGGGAAAAGCTTCACATGCTGGATTTGACAATATCTTGGATATAACACCAAATGCAAAAGTAACAGAGGGTAAAATAGACAAATTGGGCTTTATGACAATTAAAACTTTTGTGCCTCAATGAACACTAACAACAGAGTAAAATCCAACCTACAGAATGGGAAAAAATACTCAAAATCACATATCTAATAAGGTATTAATATCCGAATAGGTAGACAAATCCCAAAACTCAACAACAAAAAACAATCTGATTCAAATGAGGGAAAATTACTGGAATAGACAGTTCTCAAAGAAGATATATGAATGGCCAAAAAGCACAGGCAAAAAGATAGTAAACATTATTAATCACTAGGGACATGCAAATCAAAACTGCAATGAGATACCACCTCACACCCATTAAAATACTGCTATTTAAACAACAGGAACGTTTTGGCAAGGATGTGGAGAAATTAGAACACTTGAGTACTGTTAGTGAGAATTGAAAACTGACCAGCACTGTGGAAAGTAGTATGAAGTTTCCTCAAAAACTTAAAAATACAATTACAATGTGATCCAGCGATTCTACTTATGGATATATACCCAAATAATTAAAAGTGAAGTCTCAAAGAGATATTTGTATAACTATGTTTGTAGCAGCATTACCCGCAATAGCTAAAATGTGGAGGCCACAGATGAATGAGTAAGCAAAATGTGGTATATACAAACAAAAAAAAATTATTCAACCTTAAAAAAGGCAATTTTACATATCCTACAGCATGGATGAACCTTGAGAACATTATGCTAAATGAAGTAAGCCAGTCACAAAAATATACTGTGTAATTGTACTTATATGAGGGATGTACAGTAGACAAACCATAGAGACATAAGGTAGAATGGTGCTTGCCAGGGACTGGAGAAAGAGAAGAATGGGCAATTATTATTTAATAGATACAGAGTCCCAGTTATGCAAAATGAAAAAGCATTCTGCAGTTGGATGGTAGTGATGGCTGCATAACAATACGAATGTATTTAATGTCACTGAACAGTACACTTAAAAAGGTTAAGATGGTAAATTTTATGTGTATTTTTCCACAATAAAAATAATTTTTAAAATTATATATATAGATTTATATATAAATATAGAAATTTATATGTATATCTTCTGAAAATTATGGAGATAAGGACTTTGGGGTATATAGTAGTCAATGATGTATCTAACATCACCATTATTAATAGTTATTCTTTAGATTTCTACTTACTGTTTGAATAGAGAAAATGACTTTAATAAAAGTATAATTCTGCTCACTCCATGTCTTAGATTGCCTGAGATATTTGGTTATTTTCTAACCTTAATTTTATAGGCTATTAGACAAGCTATGCATAATATTCTTTGATAGTGGTAGTCACCATGACTGCCATGACTGAAAGATGGATTCACTTATATATAAATAAAAAGGAATAAATGTGTAAAACTGTTACATACAAACAAAATACTTGATAACTTCTTGCAATGCACAGTGTTTAAGAGAGAAAAATCACTGCGCTGTATGGCTATTATGTAAAAGGACATTGTATAAAAATTATAGCAAAGATTATATGTGTGTGTATAGGAGTGATTAGTGTTAAGTACCCTAACAATGTGAATTACATTTTCAATTAAACAGAATTAAAGCATTTGTATATTAGTTTCCTTTTTTGAGGTCTGAACAGATTTTCCTGAAATTGTATTGGCAAAGTTTAAATATACATGGCATAAAAAGTGAGTTATGTTTCTTCAATCCAGTGTTCTCAAAATATGGTCCCTGGACTGGTGGCATGAGCATCACCAAGAAACATGATTGAGAAACCGGAAAAGAGGGGTCAGCAATGTGCTTTTTAACCAGGCCTTCTAGGTGATCATGATGCACCTTTGAAAACTATGGTCTTATCTTATTCAATGGAGACAAATGAAGAGTTAAAGTTTGAGCTGAAGAGTTAGATAGAAGGATGTGTTTTGTGGGATCTTTGCAAGCCAGAGCAATAACATTTCTCTGGAAAATGACTCTGCTTTTCAACTATATTGAGGAACATTGAGTTTGGTTCAAGAACCAGAAGAACATAAAGTTTGTAAGTTTTATCTTCCATGGAAACACACTTTGTATTAGTATACATTCCTGCAGAAAGATAGTGTAGACTAAGCATAAAGGACAATGGCATCACAAGAATTAATCTTAACTCTGCATAAAATCTCACAAGTTGAGCATTCTCACAAGAAATCTGGGGGCAAAGGAAAAGACCCCTAACCATTTTCTGTTTTTCAGCCCTTCTTCGCGCACCCTCTTTCTGCCAATAAATCCTTTATCTGTTTAGCTAAATAAATCTAAGTCTCATAGCTGTTCATGGCTTCCTCCTCCCACTTCATGACCATCAAGAACACTGCAAAATGTCACTGATGAATTTGGGTAATTTCATAGGCCAATGAACAATTTGCGATCTTAATGATTTAAACTTTCTATCCTTCAACTTTATCTGAAATTGAGAATAATTCCATTTTGTTATATGCTATCATAATATTACTGACCCACATCTATTATTTCTTATCCTTTTGTAGAATTACAATGTTATCTTACATGAACATAGAATATATGGTAGTAACATTAAGACTGATGGTTAATTTGGTCTTTTGAGAAAGCATTAATTTATACACAATTTTCACATCAAAATAGTAAAAATTCAGTAAAAAATATGATTAAGTTAATGTTTAAAAACACTATTAAAATGAAAACTGATAATAGTTTTGTACCACTTATGTTTATGTCTAATCTTTTTTGTAATTAATGACAGACTAGAACACATCAAATGTTCTGAGTGAGAAATAACTATGTTGATAATGCCAGAAATACATTTCATTCCTTTAATACACTGGAAACTTTAAGTTTCTAAATACAAAAAAAAAAAGAAAAGAAAAAAACTAGTTGGAGTGTATTATAGAATGCGGCCAAAGCAAATAGTCAAGTACTCCCCCAAGTCCAGTTGTTTTATGCCATTGCTGTGAATTGTGACATTCCATTTTACTCTTATCTTGTAGATTCCCCTGGTATTTAGCAGTGGAGGTAATTTTCCATCTCTGTAGTTAGTTTATAAGCTTCTCTTGCCACTTCCAAAATTGCACTATTTCGTCTGTCACAAACAGCTGGGCTGAGTAAGAAAATAATACTGGTCGATTAAAAAAATGCAATCTAGAAATGTGAACTATTTGATTACACTAAAATAGAAAGTTTAAACTAATCATTTGCTAATCTTCTCACATCTTCTTTGAAACAGCTTTTGATGAAAAGGTTAGCAGAAACATCAATTTTGCGGGTTCTGAACGGTTGGTTTGCTGGGAAAACATACACAGTATTTTCTAAATGTGTTGTTAAGTAAACTACGGTTGATTTCAGTGAAATTATTTTGGTTTACAAGAGGGATTCTACATAAATACTCACAAACTGAGCACCATTCCTTTCAACATCAAACTATATTTGAGTTAGTTTAGTGTTAGTCATATAAAAAATGTAAACAAAACAATTCTAAAATTACTAAATTTGGATCTAAAAATGTAAAATGTTCTTGTGTATCTAAATTGCTCATTGCCTTATGTTACTAAGGAAGAACTGTTGAAAAACTCATTTCTTATAATGAGTTTCTTAGGATCAAGTGTAAATTAAAATGCACAAGAGATATACTGCTTATGCTCTTTTAGTTGTGAAGTTAGCTTCCCCACATACTGTCTGCCAGGCTTTGAAAAGCAGAGGTTCCTACTTTAAACTTTATGTTAACCACTGCCAAATATAAGAGTGGCATATGTCTCTCAAAGCACTGAATAATATGAATAAAAGTGAAATACAAACCACATAGGAAGAAATAGAAAAAAAAGGGAAATACAAATAAGAAAAATACAAATATGGAGTCAGTAATATCAAACATGTAAATTACAGCTGTAAACATGAAGGATTTCAGCTCCCCTATTAAAAGAGCACTATTAAATTGAATGTTGTAAAGGTCTAAATATACACTATGCACAAAATAAACACCTAAGAGAAAAGAATAGAGATGTATAAAAATAAAAGAATAAACAGCGAAAGAAAAATAAAGTAGAAGTAGCAAAATATATCTCAGGCAAAGTACAATTTAAGATAAAATTAGGCACGGTGGCTCACACCTGTAATCCCAGCACTTTGGGAGGCCGAAGCAGGTAAAACACTTGAGTCCAGGAGTTTGAGAGCTGTCTGGTCAACATGGAAAGACCCTGTCTCTGCAAAAAACTACAAAAATTAGCCAGGAGTGGTGGTGTGTGCCTGTAGTCCCAGCTACTGGGGAGGCTGAAGCACGAGAATTGCTTGAACCGGGGAGGTGGAGGTTGCAGTGAGCCGAGATCGGGCCACTGCATTCCAGCCTGGGTGACAGAGCGAGACTCTGTCTCAGAAAAAAAAAAAAAAAAAAAAAAGATAAAAGATAAAATCACCCAAGAGAGTAAGTAAAGCTGGTTATTTAATAATGGTAAAATTTACAACACTGAATAGTACATGTTATTCATAAAATTATACAGGTCAAATAATATAACCTCCAAATATATGGAGCAATGTTTGAATTAAGTAATAGGATTTGTTGCAAGTTTTTTTTTTTTTTTCCCTCAGTGGGGAGCAGATTCTGAAATAATTTAATGTTCAGAATACTTACTGAGGGTCCTCAGAGGGGAGGGAGGAGAGGGAGGATTGAGCAAAAAAGTCAAGTTAGATTCAGGCCTCAAAACTTCAGTCAACATTACAGGAATTTGTAGAGCTGGAATGGTATCTCAGAGTTGTTGATCTCGAGTTAGATTTTATATCACCACTTGGACCAGTTACTGGATGTGAGCTACGACCTAAGATCATGACTGGACAAAGCAGCCATCCACATCTGAGGCAATTCTGAAGGGGCTGTAGCTAAAGCCTTTTTGCCAACAGCACTCCCTGCATCTGAAGGAACAAGCCATACTGGGTGAAATCAAAGCACGTGTAAAGGACGACTGACACCCAGACCATGGTTTATTCAATAAATCATTTTATTTTGCACGTATTTTATCTGCATAGTTTCATGTTTTCTTCAACTATTTTCTCAGAATTGAATAATGCCAATAATACCTTCACTTGTATTTATATAGATAAATTAAATTTTCACACTGTTGAGAGAATTTTGAACTTTATATTCTCTAGATGTGGAGTGCAAAGGTTCAACACATACTGAAGCAAATTGGTGTCCACTGAATAGTGTATGCCTATATAATTCCTTAAATATCCCCAAAGATGTGTATTTTTTAAAATGTTCACTAGATTTATTATTTAGTTAACATTTACTGAAGTATAGAATGCAAAGTAAAAGAAACAGGGTTAATTTGAATACATCACAATTGAGTAGTGTTTGAATTAAGGAAAAGATATTCTGAAATTTAGTGCCATCTTTTTTTTGCCCAGTCAATACGGAGGTATATATTTTGGAGAAACAAAAAAAAATGCAAACACCAAACATCGTTGCTAAATATTTCAAATGAGAAAAGTACTGGAAAGTTTAAGCTTTATAGGTAATGCGATGGCTTCTCTAAGTGTTGTTAAATACCTATTATTACAGAAACACAATCTTGGCTTCCCATACCTGCAGATGACATGACCTCATGCTTCTGGTCAGCTTCTCTGGCCTACAAGATGAACTGGCAGTGGGGCTGCAGACACCAGTACTCACAAACACACCCCTCACCCTTGGGGATGAGCTCCCTCCTGAGACATGTGATTAATACCCTTCTCCGGGAAAGTGTTCATGGGACCCTAAAAGCCAAGGATGGAGAACCAGTGACTTTTAAGTCTGTGGCAATAGATACCACACAGAAAGACCGGGCCTTGCTAGAAAACCATAAAAAGAGGCCTCAGTGGATAAAGTCACAATTGCCCATCTCCTGGAGTTGTGATTTATGCTTTGTGGCAGGGTTGTTGTCTTCTGAACAGTAGTTCAATTAATATATCTTCACCCATAGAAAGATACCAAATTTTTCCTCGCAGTTGGGATGATGAGAACAGCATTTAGAAAGAAGAAGCAGGTTGCCAGGCACAGTGGCTCATGCCTGTAATCCCAGCACTTTGGGAGGCCAAGGTGGACGGATCATCTGAGGTCAGGAGCTCTGAGACCAGCAAGGTCAACATGGCGAAATTCCGTCTCTACCAAAAATACAAAAATTAGCCGGTTGTGGTAATGAGCGCCTGTAATCTCAGCAACTTGGGAGGCTGAGGCAGGAGAATCGCTTGAACCCAGGAGGTTGCACTGAGCTGAGATCATGCCAATGCACTCCAGCCTGAGCGTCAGAGCGAGGCTGTCTCTAAAAAAAAAAAAAAAAAAAGAAAAGAAAAAAGAAAGAAAGAAGCAGGTTAATAATTCTTCAGTTCACTTAACCCTTTGAAGAATTGAAATACAAGGAAGATAGGCAATGTAGCAACAACGGGATTAAAGAAAAAGAAATAAAAGGAAACCAAAAAGGCAATAATAATATCTTGGTAGATTAAAATTATTATTTACTGTAATTATCATAATAAATTCTTGTTATTAAATTAATTCTTTAAAGTGTGCTAAAGATCCACTACACTGAAAACTACAGAATTTTTCTGAGAGAATCCAAGTGAGATCTACAGGCATGGAGAACAAGAACTATGTTAAGGAATTGCAGAACATAAGATTTTAAAATATCAATTATTCTAAATTGAACTACACACTTAAAATAATCCCAATCAAAGTTCCAACTGGTATTTGTGTAGAAATCAATAAGGATAATAAAAATTATATAAAAATGCAAAGACACATATAAAGATAGAAAGAAAGAAAAGAATAGCATCCAGAATACATCTTCATGTACAGAATCACTAATTTATAACAAAGATCCCTATGCAATTCAATGTGGAAAGAAAATCTGGGAGACACTGGATATGCATTTAGAAAAAAAATGAATTTTAGCTCTCCCACATGCCATATCCTGAAATTAATTCAAGATGGATTTTATACTAATATGTGAAAGATAAGACCACAGAGTCTATAGAAGAAAACATTGGAGATTATTTTATAAGTAGTTCTTAAACTAGATTCAAAAAGCACTAAACATATGTGAAAAAATTCATCAGACTTCATCAATACTCAGAATTGTGGCTTAGCAAAAGACATTGCTAAGTAAATGAAAAGACAGGTTAAGTCAGGCTGAGACTGACTAAGAACTCAGATCTATACTATATAAAGGACTTTAACAAATTAATCAGCAAGCACATAAAAAAGCTGGTCAAATGCTTGAGCTGACACTTCATCCAAATGTCACAAGTGAAACGTCAATTAAAACCATGAGACACCATTACAACCCATGAATTGCAAACTTTTTTAAAGTTCTATTTTGTTTTTAATTGACATAAAAGTATACATTTTTGGGGGACGGTGTGATGTTTCCATATATGTATGCATTGTGTAATAATCAAATCGGGTAATTAGCATATACATAATATCAAACCTTTATTATTTCTTTGAGAACATTCAAAATCTTCTCTTTGGGTTATTTGAAATATGCAATACATTCTTTTTACCTATAGTCACCTCACAGAGCCATAAAACACCAGAACTTACTCTTTGTATGTAACTGTATCTTCATTCCTGTTGACCAGCCTCTGGTAACCACTATTCTACTCTCTACTTTACACGATTAACTTTTTAATATTTCACATGAGTGAGATGAAGTGGTATTTGTCCTTCTGTGTTGGTTTATTTCACTGAACAATGTCCTCTAGCTTCATCCATGTTGCGTCAAATGACAGGATTTCATTCTTTTTTATGGATGAATACTATTCCTTTGTGCATATATACAGAAATCCATTTATCCATTAATGGACAGTTAGGTAGATTCCTTATCTTGGTTTTGTGAACAGTGCTGCAATAAACGTTGGAGTACACATATCTCCTCAACATACTGATTCCCCTTTCATTGGGCATATACCCAGTAGTGGGATTATTGGCTCATGTTACAGTTCTGTTTTTAATTTGTTGAGAAACCTCAATGCTGTTGTCCATAATGGCTGTACATTCCCACCAACAGTGTATAAGAATTCCCCTTTATCCACATCCTTGCCAAGATTTGTTATATTTCGTCTTTTTGATGATAGCCATTCTAACTGGGATGAGGTAATATCTCCCTATAGTTTTGATTTGTATTTTCCTGATGATTAGGGATTTTGAGTATGTTTAACACACCTATTGGCCATTTGTATGTCTTTGGTTGAGAAATATCTTTTAAGATATTTAGCCCATTTTAAAATTAGATTACTTTTTTTTTTTTTTGCTATTTAGTTGCTAGAGTTTCTTATATATTCTGGATATTAACCCCTTATCAGGTACATTGTTTGCAAATATTTTCTCTCATACTCTAGGTTGCTTTTTCACCCTGTTGAATGATTCCTTTGCTGTGCAGAGGTTTTTTTGTTCAATGTAATCCCATTGGTCTATTTTTGCTTTGCTACCTAAGCTTTTGAGGTCTTATCCAAAAAAAAGTTTGCCCACACCAATGTCATGAAGTGTTTCTCTTATGTTTTCTTCTAGTAGTTTCATAAATTGGGGTTTTATATTTAAGTCTTTAATCAATTTTGAGTGGATTTTTGTATATGGTGAGAGACAGGGGTCTAGCTTCATTCTGCATGTGGATATCAGGTTTTCCCAGCACCATTTAATGAAGAGACTATCCTTTCTCCAATGTGTGTTTTCGGCAGCCTTTTTGAAAATCAGTTGATTGTTAATGCATGAACTTATTTCTAGGTTTTCTAGTCTGTTCCGTTGGTCTTTGTATCTGTCTTTATGCCAGCACCAGGCTGTTTTGGTTACTATAGCTTTGCAGAATATTTTGAAGTAATGAAGTGTCATGCCTCTAGCTTTGTTCTTTTTTCCTTTTCTTTTCTTTTTTTTTTTTTTTTTTTTGAGAGGAAGTCTCACTCTTGCCCTTGCCCTTGCCCTTGCCCAGGCTGGAGTGCAAAGGCACAATCCCAGCTAACTGCAACCTCCACCTCCCAGGTTCAAGTGATTCTCCTGGCTCTGCCTCCTGAGCAGCTGGGATTACAGGCATGCAAAACCACACCCAACTAACTTTTGTATTTTTAGTAGAGATGGAGACGGGGTATTGCCTTGTTGGCCAGGCTGGTCTCAGCTTCCCAAAGTGCTGGGATTACTGGTGTGAGCCACCACACCCTGCCTAGCTTTGGTCTTTTTGCTCAAGATTGCTTTGAGTATTCCAGGTTTTTTGTGATCCCATACAAACATTAATATCTTTTTTTTTTCTATTTCTGTGAAGACTGTCATTGGTATTTTAACAGGGATTTCACTGACTCTGCAGATCCCTTTGGATAGTATGGATATTTTAACATTAATTCTGCCAATCAATGAACACAGGATTTCTTTTTATTTGATTCTGTCCTTTTCTATTTCTTTCATCAGTGTTTTACATTTTTCATTGAAGACGTATTTTGTCTCCTTGGTTAAATTTATTCCTAGGTACTTTTTTATTTTTGTAGCTATTTTAAATGGAATTGCTTTTATTGATTTTTTTCAGATAGTTTACTTGGCGTATAAAAATGCTACTTTTTTGTATGTTGATTTTTTGTCCTGCAACTTTATGAAATGTATTAGTTTTAATAGTTTTGGTAGAATTTTTAGGGTTTTCTATATATAACATCATGTTGTCTGCAAGTAGGAAACATTTGACTTTCTCTTCCAGTTTATGTGCTCTTTATTTCTTTATCTTGCCTAATTGCTCTGGCTAGGACTTACACTACTATATAGAATAGAAGTAGTAAAAGTGAGAACCCTTGTCTATTTCCAGATCTTAGTGGAAAAGCTTTCTACTTCTCCCCATTCAGTAGGATGTTAGCTGGGGTATGTCACGTATGGCCTTTGTTGTGTTGAGGTTTGTTCTTTCTATACCTAATTTGTTCAGAGTTTTACCATAAAAGGGTGCTGAATTTTGTTAAATGATTTTTCCCATGTTTGAAATGATTATGTAAGTTTTGTCCTTGATTCTATTAATGTGACATCATGTTTATTGATTTGGGTATGCTGAATTATTCTTACATCCCTGAGATTAATTCCACTTGATTATGTTGAAAGATCTTTTGAATGTGTTGTTGAATTTGGTTTGTTAGCATTTTGTTGAGGATTTTTGCATCTATGTTCATCAGGAGTATTGGCCTGTAGTTTCCATTTTGTTGTGCTTTTCTCTGTTTCTTGTATTAGAGTAATTAATGATGGCCTCAAGCGATTGGTTGGGAAGAATTCCCTCCATTTCAGTGTTTTGGGATAGTTTGAAAAAAATTAGTATTTGCCATCAGGTTCTGGGCTTTTCTTTGATAGGAGACTTTGTTACTGATTCAGTCTCATTACTTACTATTGATTTGTTTACCTTTTTTTATTTCTGTGTAATTCAATCTTAGTAGATTGTCTGTGCCCAGAAATTTGTCCATTTCTTCAAGATTTTTTCAATTTATTGGCATATAGTTTTACATAACGGTCTTGTAAGATCCTTTATATGTCTGAGGCATCAGTTGCAATGCCTCCTTTACATCTCTGATTTTATTTTTTGAGTTACTTCTTTTTATTCACAGTCTAGTTAAAGGTTTGATTATTTTGTTTATGTTTTCAAAAAACCAAGTCTTTGTTTTATTGATCTTTTCTATTTCATGTAGTCTGTATTTTCTTTCTTTTCTCAATTCTCATTTACTTTAAAAATTTTTTAAATTATTTTTTAACCCATTGGTTGTTCAGAAGCATGTTGTTTAATTTTCATGTATTTATATAGTTTCCAAAGTTCCCCTTATTATAGATATCTAATTTTATTCCATTGTAGTCTAAAAGATACTTGGTATCATTTTAATCTTTTAAAATGTGTTGAGACTTTTTTTGTAGACAGATATGTGATATATCCTGGAGAATGCTTCATATGCTTTTGCGATGAATGTATATTCTGCAGCTGTGGGATGGAATGTTCTGTAAATTTCGGTTAGGTCAATTTGGTCTAGAGTGTGGTTTAACTTCAGTGTTTCTCCGGTAATTTTCTGACTGAATAATCTCTCCATTGCTGAAAGTAAGGTATTGAGGTTCCCCATTATTATTGTATTGCAGTCTATCACACCTTTTAGCTGTATTAATATTTGCCTTATATATTTGGATGTTTCAATGTTAGATGTATATATATTTATAATTGTTACATCATCTTGATGTTTCCATTCATTTAATACTATGTAATAGCCTTCTTTTTATCTTTCTAAAATATTTGGCTTAAAGTGTATTTTGTGTAGGTACAGCTATTTCTGCTTTTTTTTTTTTTTTTTGGTTTCCGTTTACATGAACTAACATTTTTCCATGTTTACCCTCAGTCTGTGCACATCCGTACAGTTGAAGTGAATCTCTTTTAGGTGATTTTAAGTGTTAGAAAGGTTGTGAGCAAATAGAACTCCCCTTCATTTCTCATAAGAGGGTAAATTTTTACAACCTCTTTGAAAAATTATTTTGCATTTTTAATAAAGTTAAATGCATGCCAAAACCATCATCCAAGAATTACACTCTTTGGTGTATACATAAGAAATCCAAAGATAATGACACATACAATAATGTTAATCAAAGTTTTTAAAAAACTCTGAATTGGAAACAACCCACATTTCAATCAATAAGAGAATGGATATGAGGATTATGGTTTTTATTTTTTGTTTTGTTGACAAACGGGGATTCAGCATAACAATGCAAGGGATATATTGCTCATAAAAGAGAATACTGAAAAATTTGAAAACTAGATTGAATAAAATATCAGACACAAAAGTGTACATATTTCATGATTCCCTTTATATAAAATTCAAGGACAGGCAAAACTAATCAATGGTAACACATGTGAGAATAATATTACTTTGAAGAGGCAGAATTTTTCTGTATTTATTTTCTTGAGCAGGATGTTAGTTTCCCAGAGATATGATTATATGAGAAATTGGGTTATGGACTTCTCCAGTGTTTATATATGTGCATAATAAAAATTTGGCTGGAGCCATAAGAGGGCAGAGCATGACAGCGAAATAGAAGCTTCCACCAATCATCCCCCCCTGCAGAAACACGAAATTTTAACAACAAACTACAGACACAAACGTACCAATACAAGAACCAAAAATCTGGATAGCAATCATAGTACCTTGTTTTAACTTCATATTGCTGAAAGAGGCACCGAAGAAGGTTGGAAGGACAGTCTTGAATTACTGATGCGCCTCTCCTCCATTCCCCAGCAGTGGTTTTGCGGTGTGGAGGGAGAATCTGTGTTCTTGGGGGAGGGAGAGCACAATGACTGTGGAAATTGGCAATGAACTCAGTGTTGCCCTATCACAGCAGACAGCAAAGGTTTGCTGGGCTCAGCTGGTGCCCACCCCGAGAGGCAGCATTTGACCAAGCTCTTGCTAGAGAGGAATCACCCATCCCAGTGGTTGAAACTTGAGTTTATCAGCAAGCTTCACCATGAAAGGTCAAAATGCACTGGGGCCATAAGTAAAATTGAAAGGCAGTCTAGGACAGAAGCATTTCAATTCCTAGGCAAGTCCTAGTGCTGGGCTGGGCTTAGAGCTAGTGGACTAGGATGACATGGGACTTAGAGAGACACCATCTAGCGTGTCTATAGGAGTGCTTTAACCAACCCTTTCCCAACCTCAGGCAGTGCAACCTGCAGCAACAAAAGTGACTCCTTACTTCTACTTAAGGAGAGAAGAGTGAAGAGTAAAGAGGATTTTGTCTTGCATCTTGGATACCAGCTCAGCCGCAATAGGATAAAGTAATGGGCAGGGTCATGAGGCCTCCAATCAAGGCCCTAGCTCCCAGACACCATTTCTAGACACACTGTGAGCCAGAAGAGAACCCACTACCTCAAAGGAAATGACTCAGTTCAAGCAGGATTCATCACCTGCTGACTAAAGAGCCTTTGGCCTTGAATAACCAACAGTGACACCCTGGTAGTATAAAAAGGAAGAAATTAAATCATACCACCAGAGAAAATCCCCTTCACTAAAAGGAATACAAGAAGGAAGAAATGAAGAAAGAGAAGACCACAAAACAACCAGAAAACAAATAACGAAATTTCAGGAGTAAGTCGTTACTTATCAATTATAACATTGAATTGAAATGGACTAAACTCTCCAATCAAAAGATAAACAAGATCCAATGATCTTTCAAGAAACACACTTCACCTATAAACATACACAAAGAATGAAAATAAACAGATGGAAAAGGACATTCCATGCCAATTGAAACCAAAGAAGAGCAAAAGTAGCTATACTTATATCAGCCAAAATAGATTAAAAGGCAAAGCCTGTAAGATGAGACAAAGAAGGTCATTATTTAATAATAAAAGGCTCAACTTACCAAGAGGACATAACAATTGTAAATATATATGAACCCAATGCTGGAGCACCCAGATATATTAAGCAAATATTATTGGAGCTAGAGAGAGATGGACCTCAATAAAATAATAGCTGAACACTGAAATACCCCACTTTCAGCATTGGACAGACCATCCAGATAGAAAACCAACAAAGACAAATCAGAATTAACCTGTACTATATAATCAATATACCCAATAGATATTTACAAAATATTTCATCCAATGGCAGTAGAATATACATTATCCTCCTCAGCACATGAATCGTTCTCAAGGATAGACCCATATGTTAGGTCACAAAACAAGTCTTAAAACATTCCAAAAATTTATAATAATATCAAGAATTTTTTCTGACTACACTCAAATAAAACAAGAAATCAATAACGGGGAATTTTGGAAAACATACAAACACATGAAAATGAAACAATATGCTCCTAAATAACCAATGGATCAATAAAGAAATTTAGAAGAAAATTGAAAAAAATCATTTAAAAAACGATCATGGAAATACAACATACCAATACCTATGGGATACAGCAAAAACAGTACTAAGAGGAAATTTATAGTTATGAATGCATACTTCAAAAAAGAAGAAAACTTTCTAACAAATAACCTAATGATGCATCTTAAAGAACTAGAAAAGCAAGAGCAAACCAAACTCAAAACTAGTGGAAGAAAATAAGTAATACAAATCAGAGAAGAGATAAAGGAAACTGAAATGAAGACTACAATACAATAGATTAATGAAATGAAAACTTGTTGTTTTGAAAAGTTAACCAAAATTCACAAACCTTTAGCCAGACTAAGAAAAGAAGAGAGAAGAACCAAATAAAATCAGAGTTTAAGGAGACATTACAACTGACACCACAGAAATTCAAAGGATCATTTGTGGCTAGTATGAGTAATTATACGCCAATAATTTGAAAATCTAGAGGAAAAGGATAAATTCCAAGATATATACAACCTAACAATATTGAACTATGAAGATATCCAAAACAGGAACAGACCAATAAGAAGTAATGTGATCAAAGCTGTAACAAAAAGTCAGATGGTAAAGAAAGGCCCGAGACCCTGTGGCTTTACTGCTGAATTCTACTAAACATTTAAAAAATATATATCCATCCTGCTCAGACTAATCTGAAAAATAGAGAAGGAGGAAATACTTCCAAACTCATTCTATGAGTCCAGTATTATCCTGATACCAAAACCAGATGAAGACACATCAAATAAAGGATAACTACAGCCCAATATCTCTGATAAATTTTGACACAAAAATCTTCAACAAAATAATTCAATAATACATTAAAAAGATCATTCATCATGACTGTGTGATTTATCCAGGGATGCAAGGATGTTCAACATACACAGATCAATCAATGCATACATGTTAACAATAGAATGAAGGACAAAAACCATATGATTATCTCAACTGATGCTGAAAAAGAATGCAATAAAATTCAACCTTTCATGATAAAAATCCTCAAAAAGCTGGGTATAGTACAAACACATTTCAACATAATAAAACCCATATACAACAGACTCATAACTAGTATCATACTGAATCTGTAAAAACTGAAAGCCTTTCCTCTTAGATCTGAACCATGACAAGGATGCCCAATTTCATCACTGTTATTTAACATAGTATTAGAAGTCCTAGATAGCGCAACCAGACAAGAGAAAGAAATAAAGACCCTCCAAATTGAAAAAGAAGAAAACAAATTATCTTTGTTTGCCGGTGATATAACTTGTCTTTGGAAAAACCTGAAGATTCCACCCCAAAAACTTTTGATAAAAAAAAAATTCAGCAAAGTTGCAGGATACAAAATCAACATACAAAAATCACTAGCATTTTTATATTCCAACAGTGAACAATCTGTAAGAGAAATAAAAAGTAATCCCATTTACAATAGCCACTCATGAAATTAAATACTTAAAAAAGTGAAAGATCTCTACAACTAAAAGTATGAAATATTGAAAAAGAAATTGAAGAGGACACAAAAATACGGAGAGAGATTCAATTTTCATAGATTTGAAGAATCAATATTGTTAAAATATTTATACTATGCAAAGAACTCTACAGACTCAATGCAATCCCTATCAAAATACCAATGACATTCTTTACAGAAATAGAACAAATAATCCTAAAATTTATATGGAACTACAAAAGAGCCAGAATAGCCAAAGCTATCCTAAACAAAAAGAACAAAACTGGAAGAATTATATTACATTATTTCAAATTATGCTACAAGATTATAGTAACCAAAAGAGCATTGTACTGGCCTGAAAACAGACACATAGCCCAGTGGAAACGAATAGAGAACCCAGAAACAAATCTATACACCTACAGGGAACTAATTGTCATCAAAGGCGCTAAGGTCATACATTGGGGAAAAGATAATCCCCTCAATGAGTGATGCTGGAAAAACTGGATGTCTATATGCAGAAGAATAACACTAGACCTGTATCTCTCACCATATACAAAAATAAAATCAAAATGGATTAAAGATGGAAATCTAAGACCTCAAGCTATAAAACTACTAGAAGAAAATGTTGAAGAAACTCTCTGGAATATTGGTTTGGGCAAAAATTTATTGAGTAATACACAGTCAACCAAAGCAAAGAAATAAACAAATGTGATCACATCAAGTTAAAAAGCTTCTGCATAGCAAAGGAAACAATCGACAAAGTGAAGAGACAACCCACAGAACGGGAGAAAATCTTTGCAATCTATCCACTGAGAAGGGATTAATAACCAGACTATATAAGGGGCTCAAACAACTCTATAGCTAAAAATCTAATAATCAAATTAAAACATGTGTAAAAATTTTGAATAGAATTTTTTCAAAATACATACAAATGGCAAACAGGCATATGAAAAGGTGTTCAATGTCACTGATCATCAGAGAAATGCAAATCAAAGCTACAATGAGATATCAACTCACCCCAGTTAAAATGGCTTTTATCCAAAAGACAGGCAATAACAAGTGCTGACAAAAATGTGGAGAAAGGGAACCCCCATACACTGTTGGTGGAAATGTAAGTTAGTAAAATGACTGTGGAGAACAGTCTGAAGGTTCTTCATAAAACAAAAAATAGAACTACCATAGGATCCAGCAATCCCACTGCTACGTATATACCCAAAAGAAAGGAAGTCAGTATATCAAAGGGATGTCTGCACTCCCATGTTTGTTGCAGCACTGTTCTCAATAGCCAAAATTTTGAAGCAACAGATGAATGGATAAATAAAATGTGGCACATAAATACAATGGAGTATTATCCAGCCCTAAAAAAGAGATTCTGTAACTTGCAACAACATGAATGGAACTGAATATCATTATGTTAACTAAAATAAGCCAGTCACAGAAATACAAACTTTTCATGTTCTCATTTATTTGTGGGAGCTAACAAATGAAACAATTGAACTCATGAAGATGGAGAGTAGAAGGATGGGGAGGGAGAAGTGAGGATGGTTTATGGGTATATAAGTAGTTATTATAGGAAGAATGAATAAGACCGTGTATTTAGTATCACAAATGGATGGCTGTAATCAATTATAATTTAATTGTGCATTTAAAAATAATCAGAAGAGTATAATCAAATTGTTTGTAACACAAAGGATACATGATTGAGGGGATGGATACCCCATTTACCAAGATATTATTATGATTGCATGCCTGTATTAAGGTATCTCATGTACCCCATAAGTATATTCACCTACTATGCACCCACAAAAACTAAAAGTTTTTTTAATTAAAAGCTTAAGATTACAATTAAATTATGACTAGAGATTGAGCCATAAAAACAACTCCTAACAAAATGTATTTTTTTTGAAAAAGGGATTTGGCTAACATTTCGAAAAAATTTCTTCTTGTCTTTTTCTTTGTCCCAACCAGATATACAAAAATCAAACAAATGTTATTAATGCAAATAAGATAATTGAGGATCTTCCCTGAAAAACGGTGGTGAAATAAGGAAAGTTTATGTCTTATTTGCACCAACTTCAAAGTCAGTAACCACATGTTTCTGCCCTCATTTAAGAGAAGGCTATTCCCACGGTGCCCCTTGCATTCTCTGACATATCTGATTTCAGAAATATATCTCTTTATCAGTCAGTTACAGTTAACCTGAAGTTCTATTAAGATGGTCTCTCTCATATTCAGTATGCCTTGCATGGGCAGTACCAAACAAATTTCCATCAACATTGATAACTGTTAATTCCAATTAGCAGCTATTCCAGCCATATTACTGCATAGGGTAATTTGATACATGATTCCTACTTTCAGATGAAAGAAGGCTCAGAGATAAAGCTGTTCTTGTACTTGTCATTATTTCTGATCCCGATCCTTTACAGTCTTTCTATTTCCTAAATAGCCCTTTCCATTTTGGCAAATATCTGTGCCCTGGTACTTTTTATAGCTACTTTTATCAGCACTGTACTCATTTATGTTTTTATTTTTTTGTCTGATTTCTCCCTCAATATTTTCTGCCTTCAGATTTCATCTGGCCCATCTAATGCTGCACCTCTGCTTATTTTGTATTTAAATACTTCTCATTCAATTTTATATTACATTTGGATTCAGGATGAAAGAAAATCAGTCCATTAACTACAGATCATGATTGCAATTTAGCCTTAAACTAAATTAATAACCTACTTAGCTTTAAAACAAAACAAAACAAAACACAGAACTGTTGTTCAGAAATTTATCTTACTATGCGTTTTACTAGCTATATTAAAAATATCTCTATTAGAGACTTATACAGATTCTGATGTATTCTATCAAAAATATATAGATGAGGGATTATATTGCCATTTCCTCAGGTCTTTAAGGAATTAAGAAGTATATAGACTAATGAATGACTAAAAAAACATGATACATATACACAATGAAATATTATTCAGCCATAAACAATAAGGAACACCTGCAACAGCATGGATAAACCTGGAAGACATCATGCTGAATAAACTAAGCCAGGCACAGAAAGACAAATACTGTATAATCTCACTTACATGTGCAATCTAAGAAAGCTCAACTCATTAAAGTAGAGTAGAAGGTGATTTCAGGAAGTGGGAAGGTGGGGGACGTGGAGAGATGCAGGTAAAACAGTGCAAACTTTCAATTGCTAGATGAATAAATTCTAAAGCTGTATAGCATGGCAACTAGAGTTAATAATACTGAATTGTTTACTTAAAATTTGCTAGAGTAGATCTTAACTGTCTTCAGCACCCCTCCCCCAACACATAAAATGGCAACTATGTGGGGTGATGGATGTGTAAATTGATTGTGGTAATCATTTCACAATTTAGACACAGACTCAATAATCACATTGTATATTTGTAATATATTGAAATTTTGTCAGTTATACCTTAATAAGGCTGAAAAATAAATATAATGATCTAAACATGTTTTAAAAAATGTATACAGACTTTTCACCAGTTACTCAATCCCCACTTGGTAAATCTCAAATGATTATACACTGTATTCAAAACTAGTAAATGTAGGTTTTACTTCTGGCATGAATACTAAATTGCAATATGATCTTATACAAGCTACTTTATGTGCATGAGCAATTTTTTTAATTAGTCAAATGAGTCCATAGTCATATTCTACTCATTGCATATTAAGAGAATGCAGATGCCTATCCAAAAAAGAATGATCAGGAAAGTACTCTCAGAAATACGCTATCATGTAATATACAAATAGTATTCACAGATTTTAAAAGGCAAAGTCAGTGAGTATTTTATGTCAAATTCATATTTAAATATATAATGGTGGCCGAAGACAGTATCACTAATATATTCCAAGTATTTTTGCATAGGTAATATTAATTAAAATTCAATTTCAAACCAAGGGGACATCATTTTGTGTCAATATGGCTCAAAACTAATTATATTACTTGGGATTTTAAAAAATAAAAGATTATAAAATTATTAGCAAGCATATTATCCTTATTTATAGGCTCAACAATAAATGACATATTTGGCTTAGAGTATCTTTCCAGTTTTATTTGAAATATTAAGGAAATATATCTCAATCAACTCTTCGCTGGGATCTCCACATGTCTACAAGAAAAAAATCTGTAATCAATGAAAACATATCTGTCTGGATTCAATAACTAGAACTTCGGTGTGATTATTAAAATAGTTTAATTATGAATTTAGCTTTATTCTTCAAGAAGAAATAATAAAAGAATATGGTAGGCTGAACATCAGATAGCAGTGAACTTTAATTGCAAGGTAGGTATTTTGCAGTGTTTGTCTTTCTGAGAAATATTTTACTGTGATTAGGTAGAATTCTTAGGATATATCATCACTAGTTATTGTATAATTGTATTATTTGTGTGTATATTTATGTTAATATTTTGCTTGCTTTGATTTGCTTTGGTTCACTTAGAATAGTCAAATTTTATAAAGTTGTCAGAATTACTCAGTGCAATGGTCAGTTTTATGTGTCAACTTGGCTACACCATGGTACTCAGTTTTTAGTCAAACAGTAGTCTAGATGTTGCAATAAAGTTATCTTTTCGATGTGATTAACATTTAAATCAATAGACTTTGAGGAAGACAAGATTACTCTCCCAAATGTGAGTGGGTTTCATCCAGTTGGTTGAAGGCCTTGAAAGGAAATTTGCCTTTAGATTGCCTTTGAGCTAGAGACTAAAACATCAATTCTTTCCTGGGATCTCAAGCCTGTCAACCTGACCAGGAGATTTTGAACTTTCTAGTCCTAATAATAAAATAAAATAAATCAATCTCTCTCTCTCTCTCTCTCTCTCTCTCTCTCTCTCCCTCTCTCTCTGTCTGTCTCTCTATCATCTGTCTATCTCTCTCCCTCTCTTCCTTGAGACACACACACACACAAACACACACACACACACACTACACCCCATATTGGATATTGGTATTGTTATTTGGGAGAACCTCGACTAATACTAATGGCTAATACACTAATACATACGTGTCTGCCAGACAGAGAGAGAGGAGAAGGAGGGAGAGAGATGGAGACAGAGACAGAAGTAGAGCAGCTATTCTTGTTTATTTGATCTGTTTCTTTGTAGCAGGAAATATTCAACATTCATAACTTCGTGCACAGAGCAAAAAAATTAGTTGAAATGAAGACAGAACTGATTGTAAACTGTGTTATTTCCATTCCAATAAGTTCTTATAGGATTATTAGTGAGTATTTAAAGAAATCTACCAGCCATAATCAAAGCTATCAAAAGGAGGAATCCAATATATCAAAAAAGGAAAATAAACGTGATAACGACAGATTTTCTTTCCAAAACAAGTAAGTAAAAGCCAAAGTAAATAGAATATCCTATGCCATGGCAGCAGGTAAATGCTTACTACGTTTTTCTAAGAATAAATGTTCTGCACACATTGATAATTTATATATTTTTGGTATGAACATCTGTGGTTTAATCATTGTTTTTGCAGTAGAGCAAATGTAAAGCATATTTTACCTTAATTAAATCATTAAAGAGAAAATAGCCAAAAGCAAAAGGCTTTTGAGAACGCTGATTTTAACCACATCACTAGGAATAGAACAGTACCTTGTTCTCTTTATAGCTGTGTTATAGCTCCCTGAGTAATTCAATTGCAGTACAGCATTGAAGCCTATCTGCATAGTATTAACTGTAGTTAAGCTTTCCAGTCTCTAGAGGTCTCTGTACATCACTTTTTCACTCACTGCCATCCTTGCAGGAAAACAGACACTTCAGCTTTGTCTGGACAGACTGCAGCTCTCCAAGGAACTTAAATGTTTCACTACTGTGTTTTTCCCCATCCTCATATATTCTAACATAAATCAAATTATAAGGCTTTAGGTACAGCCAAAACAAAAGAGAAAAACGTTTTCTATTTATTTTTAAAATTTTTACAAGGAGAATGTTTCCTTTTTGTGATTATCTCAGGTGTCCCTATTCTGAAACTGCTTTGGCTACCTTGTTTCCGAAAGTGTACATAGCACTCATGATTCTGTATAGTATTATATATAGTGCACAGGGTTTAATTTGACAAATATTATTTTCATTTATAAGTGCTTTAGGATGAGAAAGACATTTATTAATGCCACAGTTCTTCGTGAAATTACCTCGAATGCAGCATGAATATTCAATTCAACACTTGAAGATGATCGGCTCTTTCATTAACATTCTCATTTTTTACCAAAACTTTGGCACACCATCAGGGAATAAAACTTGCATATAAATTAGCATTTGCCACTGTGACTCAAATCCTGAAAACGGCAAATAAAGTAGAAACTTGTCTTCAAGGCTTAAGTTTCATTTTGCTTAGTTTCTTTAATAAGATTGGACAAACCCCTCCCCCTAGGATTCTGGTTTATGGGGAAAGCTGCGTCACGTTGTGTGACTTGCAAAGCTGGTCATATCTGTCATTTGGGGTTGGGGACCAGCAGGAGGCAAGCAGCATATTTTGTTATAGTAAGCAAAAAACATGAGTCAATGGGAGATCTAACAGTGCTGGGGCAAAGTTTTGACCAGAGTTCTATGCTATTGAAAAATGCTATTTTGGACATATGTAAAGTTATTTTCTAATTTTTGGTGACACTCAATATTTATGATCAAGTATCTCTTTGATATCAAAAGTTAAAGCTTAGGATATACTGGACACTAAGAATAATACATATATAAACTCATCTAATCCTCATAACAATTCATCTTGTAGGTGGTATTATTAATAACTCCATTTTAAAGGTGAAAAAACTGAGGCAGATAAAGCTTAATAAATTTTCTCTTAGGGCTGTGGAAGTAAATGATGGAGCTGGAATTTAAACTCAGTCTGTTTTCAGAACCTGGACCCTTAACACCTAGATTCAACCACCTCTCAGGTAGATATATCCTTCCACAAATGAGGAGAGACATGGAATCAACCAATTGAATCAGCTGAAGGAAGTACCTTGCCAAGTTTACGGTTGAGACCAGAGCCAAAAAAGAGAGAGCAAAAAACAGTGCAAAAACTTCAGAGGCTTTCTAATCAATAGCATCTCTGACAAAATGGCTATTTGATACAGGTATTGTGCCATTAACTATAGACTTTTCTCTGCTTGGAGCAAAATATTAAAGTAGTATTCCTTCTAACGTCTTTTTTCTTTTTTTTTGAGACGGAGTCTTGCTCTGTCGCCCAGGCTGGAGTGCAGTGGCGCTATCTCGGCTCACTGCAAGCTCTGCCTCCCAGGTTCATGCCGTTCTCCTGCCTCAGCCTCCCAAGTAGCTGGGACTACAGGCGCCCGCCACCATGCCCAGCTAATTTTTTTGTATTTTTAGTAGAGACAGGCTTTCACCGTGTTAAGCCAGGATGGTCTCGATCTCCTGATCTCGTGATCTGTGCTGGGATTACAGGTGTGAGCCACCGCGCCCAGCCTCCTTCTAACATCTTACTGCAGAAGAGATGTCATCTATTTTTTTCCTTTCTATAGAAGATAAAAGAGATTGAGAAAGAGAAAGGGAGATGTAGAGAGATTGGTGCCACATCTACACCTGTTTCATTGGTCTGTTTCTTTGTAACAGGAAATATTCAACATTCACAATTTAGAGTACGGAGCAAAAAAATAATTAAAATAACTACAAAATTGATAATATTTGTAAGTGTGGGATATCAATATTTTGTGATAGAAAAAACAAAGGCATGAGTTAGCCAAAGTTCAAATAAAAACTTTCACCTTTGCTTTTTGTGTGACCTTTGGTGACTTCCTTAGTTTAATTCCTAGACCTCTCTTCTATAAAATGGGAAAAAATATTAATAACAGTGCCTCCCTGATAGCATTGTGAAGATGAAATAAAATAAAATTGTAGCAGAATGCCAAGTAATCAGTATTAACTTTGATACTACTGTGTTGATAATGGTAATATCTTACATTTAGTATTTATAATTAAGCTTGTTATTCGTCATGTGAACACCTGTCACAATCTTCTACTTGTTCCTGTTCCCAAGATGTTCTTGCTGATTCTCAGTAGATGACTTTACAACTTATTTTAATGAAAAGGCTCAGGTGCCACCAAGGAATTTAGAATATGGCCTCATATTCAGCAAGTTCCAAAATGTTCTGCCACAGCCTTTGCTCTTGTTTCTCTCACATTCTGGTTCGAGTTAATGTGAAATTTCCCACATCCTTGGGGATGATTACTGATCTTAAAACTAATTCTGGTCCCTCTGATACACCAAAATATCCATGGACAAAAATACATAAAACAATTTTACTCCACAAATGAACTTTACTTAAATTAGCAATATTACTATGCTCCAGGCTTTAAATCTAAAAATCGTCTAAACCATTTGACTGTTGAGTCGTCTTAATTACTTTCAATTATCATAAAATTTTGATGCTTTTTTAAATGAAATATTTTATTTTCTCATTTTCTCCACACTAGCAGAAACTGTTCACATGCAGTTTATTACTACCTCAAAAACACAAATTGAAATGATGCCTTACTTAGATAAGAAGTATTAATTAAAGACCTGATATTTGGCCAATTAACACTTTCTGGGTACTGGCAGCTATAAAGACAAATCTAATATAAAAGTTTAGTTCTTGTTCTCAAGAAGTTTAAAATTTATGTTCAGAGACAAAAACTACAAATACAGTAAGCTATGAAATAATATAAGTTCTAAAAGAAAGTAGACTAAGGGAAAAATTCATCATTACTATTGAATGGAAGCTTTACTTTAAATCTCAGGCAGTAAGCAAAAGTTTTTATTTTGGCCTCACAATATAGATAAAAGTTGGACAAGCATAACTGAAGATCAGATTTCTCCATGAAGAATGCCATGTAAACTAAAGCTTGGTAGAAAAACCATGGCTGCACGCTGTTTAGCTATGAAAAATACCTTTACTATTCTATTTTGAAGCAAATTTGAAAGCCAAAAAACTAGATAATTTTAAGGTAGGTAAACATGCTTTCATTCATTTGTTTTGCTATTATCTCATGAAGCTAGTAGAAACATGAAAGATCACACTGTCTAGTACTTACAAAATAAACCTCCTCCACGCATGAACACAGTTCCCCAAAAAGACATTTGGGGGAAAGATGAAGTCTCTTTAGGAATTTAAAAATTACAAAAAGAAAAACATAACCTGTCCAGTGTCTGTAAATTGCTGCAGAGTTCATAACATAATCTAAATGAATGTGATTGCCATATTTGTGTATTTCTAATATATGGAAATATTGAGACAGATTTCATCCAAAAGTTGCATAAATTTTCCTGAAAATATGCTAACATTTAAAATGGAATAAAATGAAATGAAAAGATAGATAGTCATGTTCATCTTATGTGTGAAAATAAACTCCATCATTGCCCTCTCTCTGTACAGCCAGGATGTAAGATCCTGCTTATACATATTAAATTTACATACTTTTCTATTCTGGCACTTGCCCATTATTTGGCACCGCAGGGTGTCTTAAATAACTCTGGCCTAATTTAAAGAAAATGTGTTTAATGATCTCTACAAATTCTTTCAAAATATAGAACTCTGAATAATCTTTTACATTTACTATAATCAAAAGATATTTAAGTAGATAACAATCAGTCATCTGTAAGATCTCAAGTTTCTGCAATGTTAGTTTTTATTTATTTGACTTTGGTTTTGTTCTTACTCCTCCATCCCTTGCAATTTAATCTTTAAAAAACCTATTTGGACATCTCTGATATTAATATTTCTCTCAGAAAATATGATTTTCTGTGCAGGCAAATTGGATTTTCAATGATATTATTAATCTTTCTACAATTTCCCAGTCTTCTGGCTCTGATTTCTTTAATTTATAAACCACTTGTATTTTTTCTATGTCCTTGACATACGAAACAGATAGATTTTCTATTATAAATTGTGAGCTTTGCAAAGCAAATGTGAATAGCGATTACCTATAACCTTGCAATCTTTACATATGCACACCCACAAAGAAATTTAAATATGATTTCTTAAATTTACCACAGAAAATGTATGACTTGAAAAGAGCAGTTATCTCCACCCTTCACTTTACCCACACACATGCACAAATTATCTTGGTTAAATTTTCTCACAGATTTTAAATTTTCTAAACACAGAAGACAAGAGTGAGGTAGGGAGCAGGCTGGTTTGGGTAAGTAGATAATAGTAGGTAAGTAGATTACAATCAGATTTGTGGAGTATATTTTAAATTGACTTTAATTTTACATGTGTTTTAACTCTTTCCAGATATTTATTACATAAGCAATATAAGTATGTTGAGCAGATGAGCACTTTTAATGTATAGGGACACGTAAATGCACACTCTTCAAATGCTGATTAAATTGAAGCCAATAACAAAAATTCCCATGAAATCCCGCCACCTTATATACCTACTTCCAGAATTGGTGCCTACATAATTCTGATCATCCTCCTATTGATAAGGATGAACCCTCTGTTCTTAAGATTTTCCTCTCCTCTAGATCCCATTCTACCTTACCTACTTAAGAACATTGCTCCAAAGATTCATGTGTCTTTGGTCTGTTTTAATATCTCCCCTCCGTACTAGTAATTCTTATGAATTAAAAATGTCATTATTCTCTTTATAAATGAAAAAGAAAAAGAGAGGCTTCTCTTGACCTCACATTCTCCTTCCTATTTATGGTAACTTCTTAAGTGTTATACTCTCCATCTCCTATTGGATTATTATTTTCCCATTCTCTTTTGAGACTATTGTAACAGCTTCCATCAGCCACACTTCCACCAGAATTCGTTTGTATATTGCTGTGTATGATTCTTTTACAAATCATCGGGGACTATCAATATTGCTAATTCTAACCATCTGTTTTCTGTCAGCAATCTACTTGATGTATAAACATTATTTCACCCAGTAGATTACTCCCTCCTTCTTTAACCACTTCCTAGACTTGACTGACCTTGGTTTCTGCTGACCATACTCCTGTCCTTGTTTCCTCTGACATCACCAGCCACTTCAAGCTTCTCTCCCTCGTTCTTCCTCCTTTTCTTTGCCTCTTTTCTACATATACTAACTCATTGGGTAATCTGATTCAGTGTTAGGGCTTTGAATACCATTTCTATGTAGACAACTTTCAAATTTATAACTCCAGTATAGACTTATCTGAATTCTGTCCATATATATTTAAATGCCAGGAAACAGATGCAAACACACACACACACACACACTCCTAGATAACTAATAAGCAAATTACACTTGACATCTTCAAAACTGAACTTCTCACCTTTATGAGATGCACTTGCTGTCAAAGTCTTTCCATGACACAAATGGCAATGTCATTCTTCTATTTGACTAAGCCAACATCCTTGAATTGTCTCTAATAACCGCTCTTTCTTTCATATCCTCATCAAATCTTTCAGAAAAATTTTCAAAAATAACCAGAATCAAATCATTTTTTCTCATCTCTACTACGTAAAAGCCACCATCATCTCTTACTTGGATTATTGTCATGCCTTAAAGCAATATCCTAATCAGTTTACAGTCTAGACTCATCACGGTGCTCAGAATCTATAGTGATGGTGACAGAATCTAATTTAGCACATCATATATCTGCACAAAACTGTTCAACATCTTTGTTTGATTTATTAAGCCAAATGATCTCATGATGTCCTAAATGCTAACAAAAGCTGGGTTTCAGTTAGCTTTTTTACCTCATCTACTACTCTGTCTTTGGCACTATTTCTCCAGTCACAGTAACTCCCTTCTTGAGCTCACTAGCTAGCAATGTCCCAGTCTGGACTGTTCCCCTGAAATCTGCAGGACTCACTTGGCCTAGGGACATATACCCTTGCTGAATATCCAACTTTTTAATTTACATTTCCTTAATGTATATGCCTCTGTTATTTTACTGAGATTCAGAATTTAAATTTCTTTCAATCTACATAATAAAGAATTCGGCAAAAGAATAAAATGGTGTTTTAAGTGCTCATTTAAACTTTGAAGTTTTTATAAAATTGGAACACAAAGAGAAGAGCTGGAATAACTAAACTCTGTAAATTTAACATCTCAGAAATATCAATCAAAATGGAATTTCAATGTTAGAGGCTTACTGTGTGCCAGGGGGAGGCGGGAGGCATAAATTAATAATCAATGGGCATAGATTTGCTTTCCAAATACTCTTTTTATTGTTGCCATGTAACGCTAGAAATCTTCCACAACTGTTAGATTAATTGCCAGAATTTCAGAGTTTAGAAGGCACAATCTCTTTCTCGCCTCCATCATAAATCAACCTTGTCTTTATAAAAATAATGTTAATAAATGACTATAAAAAATTACTCCAGCCTTTGAGAGGGGGTAGCCATAGCATTGATGGATAAAGACCAAGAACCAATGATATATACAACACATTTCAAGACCTGTTAAGACCTTGCTTTCCTTAGTGCTTATTCTTGCCTACAGAATAAAGTGTACACATATAAATAATGAGACAGATTCAGTCAAACTGAGACACAGAGTTTGAATAATTCTTCAGTCAGAAAGGAAGGCCACTTGAAAATATTTTTGACTATACAAATTAGTTGAGCCTTGAGGCTTGTAGGAAAATAATGGTATAATATTCTCATAAGTGTAGCTAATAAAAGAAGGATTAAGAAGTACAAATGGCATGGTGAGCTTACCAGATCTCCATATAAATTAACTGATTCATGGGTAGAATTTCAGAAGAAAACAGAACATAATTATTACTGATTCACTATCCTCATGTTGCTTATTGAATGTGGGGATGGGTGGTGCTGATAGTATGCAAACATACAGTAATAAGATGTGTAAGAATAGCTCTAATTTCCCTAAGAATGGAATAATTCTGGCATTACATAATCAAAATAAAATATGGCTTGTGATTAAATTATCTAGACTATTATGTATAGAACTCTTAATTCCCTTTAACAAAACTCAAAAAAAAATTCACATGTATTATAAAAGTCTAAAAATGCAACTGCATATGAAATTTATGAAATCCTATACTTTTAAGAACGGAAAGAGCAGTGAAGTGGCAAATCCTATATTTTATTCTCTCTCCTTGTGTGCTGCTTATTCAAGTAGATACATGTTTTATTCTTTAATAAATAAATACCTACATGCAACAGAAATAAATGTTTTAATCTTACTATCAAATGGCTTTTTCATCCTTGTTTTCTCCCTCCCATTTTTCCTTTATCTTCAACTATATTTTTATAATTTGAATCACAAATATGTATGTTTTCAGATACTGTCAGGTATAGGATAACTGACAGTAGAAATAAGAAAAGTCATAGCTTATGGCTCTCTAGAGCTTGTTAGTATAAAAATATAATAATAATGCATATTTTGTCAGCCTATTCCCTAGCATGTTTTTGTTACAAATAAATAAATTAAGATGGGAGTGTGATTTATTTGAGCAAATATGTGATGTCAAATATATTCTAGGGAAAAAATAATGATCAGTGAAACTCCATTATTCTTAAGAAACCAAAATCCAAAATAAAAATGAAAGGAAACTATAAGTAACTGTATTTTGCTTACATTCAACCTAATTATTTGTTTACCATGGATATAGTTTTAGAAACTAAAATTCACAAATTTATTTTATGAAGGCAGAAAGCTACTGATGTACTCAGGGTTGGAGAAGGTTTTGCTTTTTTAGGTTTGGCCTATTCATATACAGTGCTTCCTAAGCAAGTCAAGAGCAATAATTATGAAACATGAAAATAAACATTTAATTGCTTATAGTAATACATAATTGCAAGCACAAGACATAAATATTCTGTTTCTATGTTCCAGATTTATACAGAGACCTAATAAAGTACATAAAATAAAAAGCTAAAGACCTACCTTTGAATTATGATAGAATAATGAAGAATAGTGGAAATCTACAACTGTGGAACAGATAGAGAAGGCAAATAAGATATTTCTAGAAAATCAGACTACTTTTTTAAAATTGAAATTTTGTTGTATGAGAACCACCAAGTACCAAACATCCAAAGTTATATAATTTTTATCAAATCAAACCAAAAAGTAAATAATTGAGTATCTATTATATGAAAAGCCTGTATTAGTTGATTACTTAGAATGAATTTCTTCCCTTCATGATTTATTCCCCAACAATCAGACATCTGCATAGCCATACAATTAAGATTTTAAAAGAGCTATAAGAAAATGGTAATAAACAATTATGAGAGAATAAGAGAAAAATTAATTTTAATTCAGATTCTATGGTTATATCTGGAATCACAGCCAATACAACTTTCAGCCAAACAATGAAAGATCATACCAAGTACTAGGATGAGTGTGCTTTCTTCTGTGAATAAAAAGGAAACAAAGATTTATTTAGGTTTGTGATATGAAAAGTGATCTACTTTTAATATGTCAATACAGAGGTCATGTGGAAAATGAACTAGAGAAGAGAATGACAAGATGCAGAAAGACAGAGTAGAAAGTATACAGTTAATTCAGGAGATGGTTGGGCCAAAACTGAAGCAATTGAATTAGGTGTAGAAAATAGGAAAATAATAGAAGTTCCCCATGGATCTAGCCATATTCCTTTATTCTTCTTCTGTATATGCAACTTGATCATTTCACAAATACCACTGAGGCACTTTCTTCCATGAATGCTGATGACCCTGAAAATGATATATCTATTATAAGCCACATTTCAATTCCAGACCCAACTGTATGTTGGGAAGTTATACCTAAGAAAACACTCTAGGTGGCAAAAATTTATGTTTCTTGCCGAATCTTGTCGCTCCTCACATTTGCATTTCTATTCTTCGTACTGAAATAAAAGTAACTTTTCTCTGTATAATCATCTACTTAAAGTAGTAATTAAATTAGGTGTGGAAAAGTCATCTATTAACCAATCAGAAACTTAATACCACAAATGACTACTTTTTCATCTTTGCATCTTTAAAAACAATCATTAGTGTTAACATTTAGGAAAGATTCCCAGAGGAAAAAAATAAGAGTCATCTTCAAGTCAACTCCTTAGCAAATGTAAACAATCATGATTTTGACTAAATAGTCTGATCCAAAATATTTTACACCTCTTTTTTATAACTGAGGTTTTTTTTGCAAAATATGCTGCTAGAATTTCTAGCCACTAATAGGTAGTGAAGCAATCTTGATAAGAAAGAGAAAAAAGACAAAAGTAAAGATGCAAAGGAATAATTATTAGTATAAAAGAGAAGAGCCCACAGCACATCTGCCACTATTGATTCTTGTTTTAGGAGCACACATATATTAATTTAATTTTAAAATGATGTTAAATGTTATAAAGAATACAGGTTTCACTTGGAGAGGCACTCTACAAAAGTCTCTAAGACAGCATATAGAAAATTATTCTTACTTGTTAGTCTCTGCTTCACTCAACCTAAATACAGAAATGTGGTCTGGCAGTCAAAATATATTACAAAAACATCACATCTTTGTTATTATGAGCCATAAACAAACAAACAAACAAATTAGAGTATATCCATTATACCAATGTTTTCTGTTATTAACAAGCATTACACACTATTAAATGAGCTTTTATGTATTAAGAAAATAGATCTAAATTTTATCATAACTTTTATAAATAATATATTTCTAAATGCATATCAGAGTCAAATATAAGAAAGCTAGAAAAAACATTTATCAACATTAAAAATAATGATATACTTATCCGATTCTAAAACCACATTTCAGCATTTCTAAAATCAGTGTACATTTTGAATAGATTTTTCTACTTTGAATACAGGACTGTATATTCTTTGTTAGATACTTTTTAATTGATAGTTCATCTTACAATCAGTGGTATCTTAAAATTTATAAAATACAAAATAATAAATTTCCTAAATATATCTTGACTTTTAAACAATGTATTCATCAAAGGTTTCTATTATTTTATGCATGCACTTCCTTTATTATTTTCTTTCACTATGAAACACCAACTAGTTTAAGAACAGTGAATACAAGGAATTTTAAGATTTATCGCCTGAAGCATGATAATAATTTGTAACTTTGCCTCAAAGGAATTAAGTTTATGAGATGTAAGTTTTATATCAGTTTCCCATTTCCACTCATTTTATAAGTAATAACATAAAATGCAATAGAATATTCAAATAATTTCACAAATGCTGCTGTACAAAGAAGCTAGCAGGCAGCAGTACCATTTGATGACACAAAATGATCATTCATTGGCTGGAATATCACAGTCAGAATTTAGTGTAAAAATAATAGATTAAGAGTGCCGATGCTTAGTCTATGGAAGTTTTGGCTCTATAACATTTAGCATATTGAAATGAATGTCAATACATAAGATATTATTCCAATTTAACATTTAGCTCTTTTTAAGTGCCATGTGCTAATATGTTACTGTTTTTGACATACATGGAACCTGGAGATTATTAGAGGCAAGTATACATAGAAAATATTTTTTAAATGGTACACCAGGGGCACCATATAGATGCCAGCTACTGTGCATGCCAGCTAATCATCAACCTTGATAATGAGAAATAAATGGCTGCCTCATTACTACTACGGGAACTAATGGCATCAAATATATATATATATATATATATATATAAATATAAATGTATAGGACTGTGTATATATATACACACACACACACAGACACACTTCTTTTCCTCAGTAATTAATCCATGCTTACTATGTGAATTTATGCATAATATTTTAAAGTTGTGTAGTGAGTTTAATTATAGTTTCTGTATAACAGATATAGAGGAAAACAAATACTGAGGAATTTTGCAACATGCTTTATGTCATAATTGTCTAAAAACAAGGCAGACATTGCAACTTAATGCTTTAAATTCAGGTTGAGTGTACTTTTCACCTCTCTAAAAAAAGCAGTAGTTTAGTAGCAGCAGTTTGCTTAGAATTATACACACTTTAGATTTCTATAATATAAAATTCAGCAATACGTGCAAAACCATATTGACATGGTTTGGCTCTGAGTTCCCATCCAAATCTCACCTTGAACTCTAATAATCCCCACTTGTCAAGGGCAGGGTCAGGTGGAAATAACTGAATCATGGGGGTCGTTTCCCCCATGCTGTTCTCATGATAGTGAGTGAGTTCTCGGGAGATCTGATGGTTTTATAAGATGCATTCCCCTTCCCTCCACACTCATTCTCTCTCCTGCCGCCTGGTGAAGAGTTGCCTTCCATCATGACTGTAAGTTTCCTGAGGCCTCCCCAGCCATGTGGAACTGTGAGTCAACTAAACCTCTTTTCTTTATAAGTTACCCGGTCTCAGGTATGTCTTCATTAGCAGCATGAGAACAAACTAATATACATACACTTACTAAGTGTATTCATGTAAAAAAATATGGGAGTGCAGTAGTTAATTATTCAGGTCTAAAGTTAGATTGCCTTGGTTTAAGTTTTCTCAGTGCTAATCATTATGTAGTGCATGATCTTGGTTAAATCCCTACACCTATCAAAGTCTCAGTTTTCTCATGTACAAATTGGTACAGTTATCCCTACCTCATAGAACTGTTACTAAAAGCAAGAGAGATAATAAATAGCACTTACTAAAGTGTCTGTTACATAAGACATGCTCAGGCCGGGCACGGTGGCTCATGCCTGTAATGCCAGCACTTTGGGAGGCCAAGGCGGGTGGAATAACCTGAGGTCAGGAGTTCAAGACCAGCCTGGCCAACATGGTGAAACCCATCTCTACTAAAAATACAAAAATTAGCTAGGTGTGGTGGCAGGCACCTGTAATCCCAGCTACTCAGGAAGCCAAGGCAGGAGAATCGCTTGAAATAGGGAGGTGGAAGTTGAAGTGAGCCGAGATCTTGCCATTGCACTCCAGCCTGGGTGACAGAGTGAGACTCCATCTCAAAAAAAAGAGAAATGCTCAGAAATTGTTATCTGTTATGGATTGTTATCACCTGTAAAAATAGAAGACTTATACAAATACTGAAATACAGATTCTGAAATTATGAAATTATGAAACTGTAATTACTGACTTGTAATCTTGGCCCTGACATTTATTAACAGTATAAATTTCAGCAATTATTTTACTTCTGTAAACGTTGGACTGCTTTTTTCTAAAATAGACACAATGATGTTTGTCTTGCAACTATACAGAGTTATTTTGAAGGTCAAATGAGTCCAGGATGATGACAGCATATGCAACCTCTATAGTTCTGCAAGATACAAAATGAAAAACATAAACTTGGAAAACTGGAGAGTCATAGAAGCAATAGAGAACTTCCAAATCACCTAAAATAATAATGTAAGAGTAAATTTTAGGAACCAACAAACTTCATAAAATCTTTACCCAGCTTTTCTAACTGAATATATATTTCATTAACCCTAAAACTAAAAGGAAAAGGTTAAAAAAATTCCAGTAAAACAAAATTAAGCCAAGAACACATACAACTTGCAAACTAAACAAAACACAATTTTACTTGTGTGTCCCCAGCACCCTCATTCCACTTATTAATATTTTTTCAATGTGAATAATTTTTATCTGCCCCTGGATAAAAATTTTGGTGTACCTATGTCTTTTCCTTTATCCTTAGGAATAACAGGTCCTATGATAATTTACATTTCACATAATTTCAATTGTGAAATTAGAATGAACAATGACAAATATAAGTTAAAACACAGAATCTGACTTCCAGTTAAAATTTTTCCCCTTTGAAAAGGAGACCTTTTCAAGTTTGCTCCACCTAGAATGGGGAAATGGTCATTCTTTATATCTTTCCTCTTTCACTCTTTCCTCGGTCGTTTTTTGTTATCATTTTGTTGACTCTCAACTCCAAGTCAGCGGAAGAAGAAGGTGCTATAAGTTTAGGACAGTTCTTGCCTATCTGAATAGTTTGGCCATTTCTGTGCTTGGCAGATGAATAAAGTTACACTTTCTCCTGGGTGGAGCCTACTGGACAATTCTTTCCCAAACTCTCTTGACCAGGAAGGTTGCACTCCCATCCTGGTGGTCATTTACAAATCCTTCTATACCTTCTGTGTATTCAGCAATTTATACGCAGATTCCTTCAAGAGAGGACTCCTTGTCCCTCTGGAGTCCTAGGAAATAAAAGCCAAGACAACCCCAAGCCAAGAGGTAACCTCACCAGTTACTTCTCTCTTCTCTCTCTCTCTTTCTGGTTTCAAATCTGGCCCGTGCAAAACACTTACTCATCTGTTACCAAAGTAAGCTAATAGAGATGGACTCTAAGATGTGACCACACTCCTTACTTCTGCTACTAAAGCCAGTCCTATGAATTTCGTGAATCAAATCATTCTCCGGTTTACATTCTGCTTCAGCCATCTTACTTTTATCAAGCCCAAATTTTTCATCTCTTCCAATTGCAGCAGGCAGGTCAAAGTTTCCAAGTAGTTCCATTGCCTATCGGCAAGAAGGTAGCACCATTCTTCCATGCCACTCTGGGACTCCTCTCTGCCAATAAATCTCCTCCATATTCCAGCCACTCCTCTTACAGAACCCTAAGCTAGCTAAAGTTTCTTAAACCATTTCCTCTTAATTTACATGGGAACATTTTTCTTACGCTCCATTCTAATATCTGCTGTTGTACAGCTGAACTTGAGACAGGAAAGAGCCATTCTAACATCCTATTACCTGTGGATAAACCTGCTTGCAACATACAGAGAGAAGCTTGCAGGTGCTGAAGTGTCTCTTCAATATGAAAGCATATGCCATAAGCATAGTTCAGCCCAGGTTTCTAACAAAGAATTTCTCCCGTGGAAAGCATGATATGGTATCACAGCAAATCAGCTAAGGAGAGGAGATTGACAGAAGAAGTAATTTCCTCATAGATGAAATAAGGTTCCAAAAGGAAAAAATTCAGTAGAGGTTTACTGAGTGGAAGGCAGAGAATACATTACATATTTTATACATAAGCCAAATTTGTATGACATAAGTTTGTCTGTGTGCAAACCATTAGACCGATCCTGTAACTACACATGTACCTGTATTGACTATCATTGCACTCTCTGCTGGATCCAGCACACACAGAAAGCAACCAAACACACTCCTAAATTTTGCCAGAGTTTTCTCAAAGACAATCTCAACTGTCTCCTCTGGGACTAGATTTTATGTCCCAAGTGCCACACCAGTCCCTGGGCTTTCACTTTTACTTTTAACTGCTTAATCCAATAGTCATTCCCTCACCAAGTGAGAGATTAAAAATAAATATGGCAAACGAGGAATGAATATTAGGGATCAATCTTGCAATGGGAACTACTCCTAGAAGCTCTCTTTTTCTTAATAAAATATCAGTATGCCATTAAAATTTATTTCCAGCTTTGAATTAGCCAATACAAAAGCAATCAATTCAGTCTTCACAAAGTGAGGGACTTCAACCACTCTTCAATTTGGCCTCCTTTTGATGCTGGCAAAACATCAATCAGTCAATCGATACAGAAAGTAAGAGAGCATAAAAGCCCAGCAGAAATAATAACTAACACACATTTGTTTGGGATTTTTATTTGTTTGATTATTTGCCTGTTCGTTGTGTATTTGCTTGTTTCTGAAATAAAGGGTAATGTAACTGTTTCTTAATAAGAAGCAAGATACAAATGAAAGGAGATGTTCATGCAACCAACACAAAGACTAAAACAAGAATTAAGGTGCAATCATGTAGAACAAGGCAACAGAAGATGGAGTAAACCAGGACAAAACAAATAAAGAACATCAGGAACCAAATGTGAAATCTGACTCCAAAGATACATGCAACTAGAGAGTGATATTAATCTTTGTGTGTGTGCGTGTGTTTGTTTGTTTGTTTTTTGAGACAGAATTTCACTCTTGTCACCCAGGCTGGAGTAGAGTGACACAATCTCAGCTCACTGCAACCTCCGCCTCCCGAGTTCAAACTATTCTCCTGCTTCAACCTCCTGAGTAGCTGGAATTACAGGCACCCACCACCATGCCTAGCTAATTTTTGTATTTTTAGTAGAGACAGGATTTCACCCTGTTGGCTAGGCTGGTCTTGAACTCCTGACCTCAGGTGATCCACTCGCCTCGGCCTCCCAAAGTGCTGAGGTTACAGGCATGAGCCATCACACCCAACCAAGAGTGATATTAATCTTTACTAAGAAAACAAAGTAGACACAAGCACCACATTATTTAATTGTCTAACTGAATGTATGTCTTAATCATTTGCTAAAATTGTGTTGTTTTACCAAAGTATTATCGCTAATTCTATCCAAGGAATTATTTCCTTCTTATGGCAACCTTGATTAAAGCAAGCAAACAAAACATCATGATATAGAAATTCCTAACCATCTGTAGAGACCCTTCATGATCCAAGAAAGGGAGGGATTAGTTTCACCAGCTAACAAAAGTAGCTTAGCCTTACCCACACATGCCCTCAATCACAAGTTAAACTCTTTCTTTACTTTAAAAATATTTTTGCTGAAATATTATTGTTTTTGCAGGTGTGAAATAGCAAACAGCTGTGAAAAAATAATTGCATTCCTTTCAAAGTTTCAGACTTACTCTTGGCTTTGATCTTAAATGATCAAATCCTTGAAGAGGACATGTGCAAATATTTTAAACCTAATTTATAATATCCAGTTTCTATTTGAGAGAAGAGGAAATTAATAAATAACATTCTACAAAATTATTTTATAGTTTTCAAAATTAATAAAATAGCCAGACAATCTTTGTTGTAACTATTTTAACAAGGCAGGAGGGTATTACAATGGGCTCATTTTGATTATTAAATCTTATAAAAACTTTAGATCTCGTTTCTGTTCTCAGAAGATAGGATTATTTTTTCTTTTCTACATCATTTGGTTTGTTTATTCGTATTATCCGGGTTCTTTTAAAATGAAGGTGAAAGTGGCCAAGTCATTCTGGTTAGCACAGGTGATAAAATAGTATTCTAAGTGAAATATTATTTATTACCAAATGAAAAGAAATAAGAGACCAGGAGAGCATTTCAACAGGTCTCATGAAAAATTCAAACATCTTTCAGGGTACAAGGGTAACTTTTCCATTATTGTTACTCAGCACATCTATTTTGATTCCTTTCTCCCTGGTCTCTTCCTATTAAAGATTACTTTCACATATTCCAAACACAAAACACAAACCTCCACTGTGAGGATCTGATTGTTTCCATTAGTAATTTCCCAATTTCATGCATATTTGTTGGATATTATTTTCAGACCTCGCAGCTGGCTCATTTATAGATAATTGCCTGTGGTTCATTTGTCCTGATGTCTTCTCCAATAAACTATAAGCCTGAGATATGGAATTCAGAGAAGGCAGAGTAACCAATATACGAGGAATCGTCCACAGCTGATTTGCCATCACTTGTGTCTTACTCTGGTCTTAGACCTCTATGGTCTTCCAGTTAGAAACAGTCACTGAGCAAATCATCTGCTGCAGTTCCTATGCTGCAAGAATGGAATACTTTTAGAAACAAATACATAAATCCTGTTTTCAAAGAACTCCTGAGGACAGAGGAAAAGCTACTTAGAGGAAAGATAAGAACTACACTGGGGAGAGGGGAAATGCTGATAAACATACATGTATAAGGTTGAAAAAAAAAGGTAATGAACTTGTGAAAATTGCATAGAGAGCAAGATGGGGAGGAACTGTCCAAGGACTCACAGAGGTGATAATACTTAGAAAAAATGAGGTATGGATAGGGATGAGGGCCTGTGGGTGGCGTGATGGAAGTTATCTCAGAAATAATGAATTCAAGAAAATTCACAAGGCTTCAGTGGCTAGCAAGTAGACTATGGATGAAGAAATTGTGGAAGATGAATCTGAAAATAAATGTGGATAGAAATGAGAAGTTGAAGGACCTTGCGTACCACATGAAGGACTCTCAGTTTTTATCTTATAGAAATGGACAATATCATGATTTTATACAGAGATGCTATATTATTAAATGCATAGATTGATTTGACTTCAATAACCACCTTCTTAAATCTAAACGCTTGGTCTCGTTAATTGCTATGCTCCGCACTGCCCCTACACACGGGGGCATCTTACATCTGAGCCTTTATTTCAGCAGTTTGCTTGCCTGAAATACCCACCCCATTACTTTCTGTCAAACCAAGTCCTTTAATTATTTTGAAATATACGTCAGTGACATGCCTTAAATGTCACCTTCTCAGCTTTCTTTCTCTGTGCCCAACTTATTTTTTTCTGTTAAATAATTTATATATAACTTTTTAAGAATATTATTGATACTTGTACCTTGCAACATTGGGTGTTCAAATAATTACATAGAATATGATTGTTTAACTTTTATATGTGTCTGGAACAGCTCCAAATTTCATCAGCATCTTTAGTGGAAAAACTGCAGCATGCTTTGAATTTTTTCTTTAGAATGTGTTTTTTTTTAAATAAAATAATCACGATTGATTCTCTAAAAAAGAATCAGGTTGAGAAACTATTATGTAAGATTTTTTTCTCTATGTAAATTCACACAAAAACAAAAATTTTTTTTGTCATACTACGTATTTTGATTTTTGAAAGAGAGAGAGAGAAAAAAACCTACAAAGAAGGAAAACAAATAATTAGGAAAAATGAGCAGTTCACAAAGAGAAAAAACTAAATATTCAATAAGTATGTAAAAATATACTCAAGCACATTTGTAATGAGGAAAATAAAAATTAAAACTACAAGAAGACATCATTACACACTCAGCAAATTGCTTGCTTCTATGCACCCTAGTGGGATTGCAACTGGTAAAATCACTTTATGGAGCAATTTGGCCATACTCAGAAGTTTTGAGTGTGCTCTTAGTCTACACCCAATAATTCTTTCACATGTGCATGAGAAGACATGTACACAATATTTATTGAAATGTTTTTTGTAATATTTGTAAACAACCTAAATATCTTACCACACAAGAGATCTGAAACTATGGTATACTCATAAAATAGAATATTTTATGACAATTAAAATGAATTTAATTATTTGCAATTGTAATATTTTATGACTATTTAAATGACACATGTATCAACAGGAACAAACCAGATCTCAGAAGTTAAAGTTGCACAAACAGGAAAGTAGCTCAATAATATAATCAAATGGAGATCATTTATAAAAGTTCAAAAACATGTAAGACAATCTTAAATATTACTTCCACATGCAAATGAATTATCATTGGGGGAAAGACTACCAAATTCATAATTATTAATACCTATTAGGGGAGATGGAGGAAAGAACAGAGGCAAATGAAATTGAAGAAAAATAAACAGGAGAATAGGCTCAAGTTGATCTGTATTGTTTTATGTCTTTAACAAAACGTTCCGCTGGGTGTGGTGGCTCACACCTGTAATCCCAGCACTTTGGAAAGGTGAGGGGGGCGGATCACCTGAGGTCGGGAGTTCGAGACCAGCATGACCAACATTTTGTCTCTACTAAAAATACAAAATTAGTCAGGCGTGGTGGCACATGCCAGTAATCCCAGCTACTAGGGAGGCTGAGGCAGGAGAATCGCTTGAATCTGGGAGGCAGAGGTTGCAGTGAGCTGAGATCATGCTATTGCACTCCAGCCTGGGCAACAAGAGCAAAACTCTGTCTCAAAAAAAAAAAGTTGCAAAGTAAATGTGACCAAAAAAAATTATGATGTGAGGAAGAATTTAGGAGTTAGTATGTGATTTTGTGTCTTATTATGCATATATTTGTACACATTTGGAATATTGTATTATAAATGTTGATAATAAACTTATCATTTTTTGTATAAAATATGAATTTTCTTATTCAGTGACTGATATGGTCAGCAAATATTTTTCTTTGAAAGTGTCTTTTTAAAAAATCACAATATATTTCACATCTCAGCTACAATGTAAATGTATAAATTTATAGTAATTCAACTCTCCTTGCTAATTTGTTTTCTTCTACATTAAAAGTCATGAAAAAGAGATACCTACAGGAGTGTATAAACAGAAAATAAAAAAATCAGTTTTGTTGCAATATCTACAATTATTGATCCAAGAAGTTCAAGTTGCATTGGCAGATGAAGCCTCAAGAAGGTGAGATTAGAAGTATTCAAAGATTTATAATTTTCTTATTTGTAGCAGGGAGCGTATTAAAATCGAGGGGTTCTAAGCTCAAATATTTGATCAGTCCTTCCCACTATAAACACTTACCTTGATTGTTTTTGCCTAAGCATCACATATAAGATTTCTGCCATCGGTTTCATTTACTTGCCAACCAGATGGCCAGGTTGGGTCAAAGCATGGAAAAGAAAATGTCCCTGGAATTAAAATGTTTGAAGTTAGTTAGCATGCTATAATAAAGTTGGAATGAAATACTTGGGCATTTCTAACGTCACTAAATCTGCCTAAGATTTTTTTTCTTTTCTTTTTTTTTTTTTTGAGACAGAGTCTTGCTCTGCTGCCCAGGCTGGAGTGCAGTGGAGTGATCTTGGCTCACTGCAACCTCCGTCTCCCAGGTTGAAGCAATTCTCGTGCCTCAGCCTCCCCAGTAGCTGGAACTAAAGGTGCACGCCACCATGCCCGGCTAATTTTTGTATTTTTAGTAGAGATAGGGTTTCATCATGTTGGCCAGGCTGGCGTCGAACTCCTGATTTCAAGTTATCTGCCTGCTTTGGCCTCCCAATGTGCTAGGATTGCAGGCATGAGCCACTATGCCCAGCTTAAGACATTTCAGTGTATAAAAATCATCTTAAAAATTAACATTGTGTAAGAGATACTCAAATGGATCTACAAAATAAAATCAAAGAATGGTATTATGTTATAAAGCATGCAACAAGTTGTAACATTAGCTAGTTAGAATTCAAATAGATTTTATTTATCAATTTTAAAACATTTGAGGATTTTTGGGTGGACAGAGTCTTCTGAGAAAAGGAGCACTCTGTGAAAATAATTAACTTGGTACACAGAAAACTGTATATTTTCTCAATATAAAAAAACACAATAAGACTACACTTCATACCAATCACTTTAGCATACATGTTGAATATTTGATACAATTTTGAGTCTTATTAGTAGGAGTTGGGCTTGGATCCTTGAGGAAAAAAAAATGTTGACTTTCTTTACCACTTGGATAATCTTTTTCAAATCTACATATTTTGAACTCATTTATAATCATAGCATGGATAAAGTAATAAGTAACTGAAATAAAATTTAGTTCCATTAGTTTCCAAATGTCTTTCTGAACATTAGGGTAAAAATATATGTAGCAAGCTTAAGTTTATTTTTAAACTTGATTATGCCCTTTGCAGTAGTTTAATCAGAGCACAGATAAATTTAATAAGGTATTTTTAATTTTCTTCATAGACATTTAATTACACAATAATTAATATGTTCAATATCAAGATTTGGACCTTAATAAAAATTAAATTTGAAATTGTTTTGATGGAAGATTTCAACATATAGAATATATCCTATAATACATATATGAAGGTTTTTGTGAAGTTTTCATCTAGAAAATCATCATTATTATTATTTTTGAAACAGGATCTCACTATGCTACCCAACGCTGGACTCAAATCCTGGGCCCAAGCCATCCTCCTGCCTCAGCCTTGGGAGTAGCTGGGACTACAGACCCATGCACCATGCCCAGCTTATTAGAAAATCATTACTTTGCATGGGGAAAATATGGCTATTTCCCTAGCCAAATCATTACCCTTTGAATAACAACTTCAAAAATATAAATTCAACAAAGCAGTTGCTTTGATGATATATTAGAGCTAATATAATATATAATGAAATGAGCCATATATAATAAACTTTTTAGGGTGCTTGTGTTTTATTATTTCTTCCAAGAAAATATTAAAGAAGGTGAAGAAAACTAATGGACCATTACAACATTAACTTTAGTCTGGGAAATATGTACAAAATAAAATAAGCAAAAAAAAAAAAGAAAACACTATTTTGTCAGATTTCTCTGGCTTCTCTAGATAAAAGTTTTTCTGATTGGATGTTATTTACATTTAGATGAATAAGTGAATACACTTTCCTCTAGAATCAATTTAAATATAATACATAAAGTAACCTCTACATGCTAATTTCTGGATTTTAGGTAAGCTCAGTGGGTTAAAGTGTGGTGCTTGGCAAAACAGTTAACTTAATATTTCCATGACTGCATAATACATTCTCATGCATGAATAACTTAGCAAACATTTATTACTATTGCTGAAAAAAGGAAGAAAGTGTGCTATACTGTCAATTTTTACTAAGAAATATGTTACAAAAAATAATATTTTGAAGGAAGATACTGGAAACATGCAGATGTGCAAGATGATATTTAAAATTATTTTTATGGATAGCTTAAAAATTAGGAATATGGGAAAAGAAGAAGTCCCTTTTGTCAAATTCAAGTTAGAAGTACGTTTATTAAGTTATAGCAATAGCTCAGAGTCTATTGATTTTGGCAGTTGACAAGAAAAGTTGATTCATTCATTACTTCACTTAATACACATTATGAACACTTAATACAATTGTGTAGATAAAGTTTTAACATTGGGTTGCTTATCTTTTGGTAAAAAGCAGATACAAACACAGTTTGCCACAAACATTGCTTAGAGGAGGTACAAAGTTCAGTCATGAAGAAAAGAATTCCTGCAGAAACTTATCTGAAGTTGTGACCTGAAATATTAACAGGAATAGCCAACCAAAGATACGGGAGGCTCTGTGTGTGTGTGTGTGTGTGTGCATGTAAGAGATGGAGAAAAAGAGAGAGAGAAAGAGAATGAGAGGCAGACAAAGAGAGAGAGGAAAAACAGGGACAGAGAAAGAGGTGGCTTCATCTACTTGTTAAAAAGAGTGAGCTATTTTCATATTGCTAAAGCATAGAATCATAGAGTAAGGTGAAAGCTACTGCAAGGGTCTGTGAATCCATACGGATATGTGCATGGACTACCTGTAGAACAAATAATATGTTTTGGATCTCATATTTTTCAAATGAATGTAATGAAATGCAAATGTATTCAAAATTATTGCTGGATTCCTATTAGATTTATCATTTTTCCCCAAATGAACACTGAAAGGTCAATGGCTGTAAAGAAGTGGTACACATAATTGTGAAATTAAGATTCTCTGTGTTGAAAATGTGCCGAATCCCTAGCTAAATAACATCAATATCTAATTCCATACATTTAAAAATGCATCAAAGTGTCAGTAGCTATTGGTCTGAGTCTATTCAGACTGTTAACCACAAAAATACTACAGATTGGGTGGCTTATAAACAACAGAAATTTATTTCTCACAGTTCTCGAGACTAGGATGTCTGAGATTAATAGGCCCACAGATTTGGTGTTTGGTGACAGTGTTTCCCCGCTCATAGATGGCTGTATTTAGGTTGTGTCTTCACATGGCAAAAGGGGTGAGGGCCTCTTTTATAGCAGCACTAATCCCATTATAAGAGCTTCACGTTTATGAAATAATCATCCTCCAAAACTCATGTTCTTCTCACAGGTAAAATACATTTACTACATCCCCAAAGCCCAGAAAGTCTTAACTCATTCCAGCATCAACTAAAAAGTCTAATGTCTCATCGAAATGTCTCTAAATTAGCTATGAATGAGACTCAAGTTATGATTTATTCAGAGGCAAACTGCTCTCCAGCTCTGAACATGTGAAATCAAAAAGAATTCAATGGTGGAATCAGCATAGGATAGATATTTCCATTCTGAAAGATAAAAATAAGAAAAAAACAAAGGATTAATAGGTTTTGAACAAGTCCAAAACCCAATGGAGCAAACCCCATTAGTCCTTAAGGCTTAGAATAATCTTTGGCTCCATGCTCTGTCTTCCAGGACCACTGAAGCAGAGGTCCCTACCCGAACACATTGGGGAAGGGGACCTGCCTTGAGAACTTATTGGGCAGTAGTCCTCCTACTGCAGCTTTGTCAGGCAAAAGTTGAGTCCCCAAGGCCCCAGGCTGCCTCGGTGCCATGGCAGCTCTTTGTTGGGGACCCATCCTCACTGATCCACAGGAAATTGTTCCTTTCCTTTGAAATATAAGTTGAGGCAGCCATGCCCCTAGGCTTCTCTAGGTATGTATGATAAGTGGGGATGGTGCTGTACAAACTCTACCAAAGTTATGCCCTCTAGAAAGGCAGCCACTGCACCCTGCCACAGCTGCACCTGAAACAGCCAGAGAGTGTGGGGAGCTAAACCCTTTATGTGAAGTTATACCAGGCAGTTTATGCCAAGACTCAACGGGCACGAGCCCTTCCTTTGCATTCTTCCATTGAACAATAGCTCTTGTCTTCTGTTGGGAAGGCTGACTAAGCTCCTTGCCAAATACTCCTTCAGCCATAGCCTTAGTGTTTTCTCTTGAACAGGTGTTATCCTTTACATTATGGATAGGCTAATAATTTTGCCAAGCCTTTAAGTTTTGATGCCCTTTTAATTGACAATTCCGTCTTAAAATCATGTACCTCTTCTAACATTTTACTATAATCAGCAGGGAGAAGTTGCCTTAGTTTGTTTGGGATGCTACAACAAAATACCATAGACTGGGTAATTTATAAACAACAGAAATTTATTGCTCACAGTTCTGGAGGCTGCAAAGGCCAAAGCATTCACAGATTTCGTGTCTAGTGAGGGTTTGTTCTCTGTTTCAAGACAGCTCTTTCTTGTTGCATCCTCACATGGCAGAAGTAGAGGAAGCCTCAAATCTTTTTTAATAAGAAACTGATTCTATTTATGAGGATGGGGCCAATGACACCCAATCACCTCCTAAAGGCACCATGTTTTAATATCACCACAATGTGAATTAGATGTGAACAAGAATTTTGGAAGGACACAAATCTTCAGACCATAGCAGAAGCCAAGCTTCATCTTTAACATTTTGTTTAGATATTTTCTCAGCTAACTATCCAGTTTCATTGCTCTCAATTTCTACCTTTCACAAACACTAGGACACAGACACAATTCAACCAATTTATTTGCCACTTTATCATAAAGGTCCAGCTTCCAATGACAACTTCCTCATTTCTGTCTGAGACCTCCTATGGCTGAACTTTTCAATTCATATTTCTACCAACACTCTGTTCAAAATTACTAAGGTATTCTCAAAGATTGAGGATTTTTCTACATATTTCCACTTTTTCCCCTAAGCGTTCATGAGAATTGCCTTTAAAAACTGTTCACAGCAATGTAGACTTTTTGTAGTATGTACCTCAAATTCTTTCAGCCTCTATCCATCACTCAGTTACAATGCCATCCCTACATTTTTGGGTATTTGTTATAGCCACATCCCATTCCCAGAACTAATTTCTCATATTTTCTCTTTTCAGACTCTTATAACAAAACACATGGAATAGATGTATTAGTTCGTTTTCACACTTCTGATAAAGATGTACTCGAGACTGAGCAATTTACAAATGAAAGAGGTTTAATGGACTCACAGTTCCACTTGGCTGGGGTGGCCTCACAATCACGGCAGAAGGTGAAAGGCACGTCTCACATGGTGGTGGCAAGAGAGAATGAGAGCCAAGCAAAAGGGGATTCCCCTTATAAAACCATCAGATCTCGTGAGACTTATTCACTACCACAAGAACAGTATGGGGGAGCTGTCCCCATGATTCAATGATCTCCCACTGAGTCCCTCCCACAACACGAGGGAATTATGGGAGCTACAATTCAAGATGAGATTTGGGTGGTAACACAGTCAAACCATATCAATGCATGATTGAGAATCTTTCTCTGTTGAAAATATGAAGAATCTCTGGCAAATCCACAAATTGTTTAGAAAAAAATTAACAGACTAATCTCTGGTGGCTGGAGAAAGGAAAGAACACATTTGCTTCAGGTAATTTCAGGTTTTCTAACTGGAGCACTTTGTTCTATAAAATTAGGCCTAGTTTTAAGAAAGATTCTCACCTGCATTGTTGCCAAATTTTATTTTTTGTTAACAAAAAAGGAAAAAGTTCAAATGTGACAATTCCATGAATATGAGGAAAGCTGCAGGAGTATAGTGCCATGACAAATCCATCTATAGTAGAACCACTGGAAGGCGAATTTCAGCATTTGGGACAGATAGTTACAAGATACAGAAATAGGGATGACAGTAAATAATACACTGCTATAGATGAGTTTCTTCAACAGTTTCTTTCCCTCATATTGTATTTTTATACTATTCTTTGTCACTGGATGCCTTAGCCTCTGATTCAGCATGTTTTGCCTGCTTTTTCCTATGGGCTACTTAGAGCCTTTTTCATGACAGTATCAAAATAGGTAGCTTCAAACAATGGCTTTGGAGAAGGGACGCTTCTCAGAGATTTATTTACATATTGTTATCATGTAAACCATTTTTAGTCAGACTGAAGAGTAAAAAAAGAGAATATCCTGAAAGAGCATGGCATTATTTTCCCTCAATGAGTTTCAGGTGAGCAGTTGTCAAAAATCCAAAGTTAAAAATTGAGAGTCTCAGAGTATGTTGAAAAGTACCTTATCAGTTGAGAAAGTAAGAACTAATTTGAAAACCACATGTGTAATCCAGGAAACACATTTAGTTGTAGAGCATCCTTGGTGACCTTACTCACTACACAATGTGCTAAAGTCAGAGGTTATAAAACACAAAATTGTGACTGACTGGCATGTGGAAATGTCTGCTGACCTCATTTTTGCAAGGTAACAAATGACCGTATATAACAGTCTCATTTTGACATATCTAGGCTCTCAGATTTGCTCAGTATCCACCACATCTCTTGTGCTTATTAAAGCCAATAATAAGCAAAATCATCCCAGATGGAACCAAAGAAGCTGTACTAATCATTTGAGAAGTATATTCCCCACTTTGGTTTCTTTTTAATTTCTACCTTGTATGCAAAATCAGATTTCAGGAAGTAACATGGATGTCAATTGCTCTGTGATCTGCAGTTTTTAAATTTGGAGAACATGGCAATACATTCATAGCCAAAGAAAAACAACTTAGTCTTTTATATCAAGTATTACAAATTGCCAATATTTTATATATTAGCCATCTTCTCGACACCTTTTTATGAACTTCTCAGTTATTACAACAAGAATCAGAGGTTATTTCTCCATTAGAACCATAATTGTTTTAAACAAGAGTATGAAGGGGCCAGATAAAAAGGATGCCAATCATTGTAATAAACTATATGATTAAAGGGATGGCTGTATCATGCTATATTCACTAGATGATTAACCCAGTTTGAGAACATAAATACTGATAAAATTTGAATAACTTTATTTAAATGTCTTTTTTTATTTTTTGAGATTACCAGGCTGGAATGCAGTAGCACGATCATAGCTCACTGCAGCCTCGAACTCCTAAGCTCAAGTTATTATCCCACCTCAACCTCCTGAGTAGCTAGGACTACATCTATTTACCACCATGCCCACCTAATCTTTATTTTTCTCCTTTAGATTTGGCATCTGCCTACATTGCCCAGGCTGGTCCCAAACTCCTGGCCTCAAGCAAACCTCCTGCCTCACCCTCCTGAGTCAGTGTCATATTTTAGTAAGTGCAAAGAAAATGAATTCCATTGAAGTTGGTTATAAATACACTCATAAAGTTAACTACTACTATCTTTCATCTTTTAGAAAAACAAAAGAAGATTTTTCATATCTGAGATCTAGGAGGTTAAGTATTTTTTAAATAATCTTGGGCTTTTTAAGGTCATTCTAGAGACTGTCTTTTTCCATCAATCAATGGAAAGTCTACACCTTCTCTGTCTCAACTGAATCCTCAGCATTTTGCAATGTTGAAGTCGTAACAGTGGACTAGAGGCTGGAACAGCAGTGACATCAATCCTATTTTTTCTTCCAAAAACCTTCATTATTTTAAAGAAACAAAAAACAACTCAGGGTTTAAAGGTGATCATACAGTCTCCGAAAATCTCAATGTTAATAGCAGAGTAGTTGTGGCAGACCTTCTATTAACTGTGTGCCATATAAGCATAAATACACAGGGGTGTTGATGTCAATAGGACTAAAGAGAACCAGATATTGTGATGTTGTAACATTATCAAGTCAGGCAAGAACAACGAAGTCAAACACAAAATGTTAAAGTAAAAGGTATATTCAGTTTTTCTCCTGTCACCACTCCAACTACTACTTTGCATTTATACAGGCCTTTCTACAGTATTTATGATGGCTTTATCACCATCATTAAGCACGACTATTAGACCTTTGTGACTTGAGTCCTCCAACCTCATTTAACTTCTGAAACAGACTACTTTTAAAAACATTTTCACTGTTTTCATTTTGCTTCTCTGTTGAAGATGTTAGGAGGATGTATTAAGCAGCCATAAACAATAATGGGCAATTATGAATTAAAATAGCACACACAGAACAAATTATTCTCTTTACTGAACACTTAAAAGTAAGACCTAGGGCACTTTATTCCTGGTGTTGTATTAAAAAATTCTATAACAAACCTCATGTTATGGTATAATATAGAACAAATAACTCAGTTTTATTCCCCTCATAAGATTCAGCAACTGATCAATTTACCGTAATGTAAAAATGTGACATCATTGCAACTGTATTCCCCTGAGTTTGGATTAAGAAAATTAACAGTAATGAAGATACTTTAAACAGAGTGATCTTTAGCTATGCTTATTTTGAAAGCCTATGTGAAATTATTTCTTTTGGGTTGGCTAGGATATCAAGTTTGGTGGTTCTAATTGTTTTACAAGACTATTTCTCATTTAATTACTAAGAAGGGTTTGAAGAAGAAAATCTCACTTTGAATTTTACAGTCCTATATAAAGCAAAGTTCTAAAAAGAAACAAGCATCCCAGCCATTGGCAGACAGACCTCCAATCTGAAAGTGTAGAAATATTAGTTTATACCAGCTTTATTCCCTAAATTCTCCTCTCCTATCACTCTCCACATCAAAATCCATCTATCTAAATGTTTTCTAGAGATCTGTGTGCAGGCATACAAACAATTGCAGACAAGTTTATGTATTTTTCATGACACGTTATTATGGAAATTTCAGGAAATTGAAACAACTTTGGGAGATTTCTTGAAATTCAACATAACTTTCTTTCCTAAAATTTGACTCAAAAAAATGTATATGTCATCACACTCTCTAGTTTTACATGCTAGAAGGTATTGGTGCCATTTGTGAAAATTACAACTAACAAGAAAAGGGAAAGAGACAGAAATCTAAGAAATTATACATTTTTAAGGTTGAGTTAAATATTGCATATACACATCATTGTATGCTCAAATACATCACAAAAGTATAGAAACATGATTTAAATTACAGTTATATACCGATAATTATGAATTTGATTGCCACAATTATATACGCTCTCTATATATTATATATTACATATTCTATATTACATATTACATATTATATAATCATATTCTATATTACATATTACATATTATATAATCATATTCTACATAACATATTACATGTTACATATTACATAATCATATTCTATATTACATATAACATATTATATAATCATATTCTATATTACATATTACATATTATGTAATCGTATTATATATTACATATCATATAATTGTATTATATATTACATATTATATAATTATATATTACATATTATATAATTATATATTGTATATTATATAACTATATATTGTATTTTATATAATTAAATATTGTATATTATAAAATTATATATTGTATATTATAAATTATATACTTATATATTACATAATATATAATTATATATTATACAATTAATAATCATATAATATATAATATACAACATATACTATATACTATATAATATATAATATATGATATATAATATATAATTATATATTATATATCATATAATATATGATATATAATATATAATTATATATTACATATTATATATATGTTATATACTATATAATATATATGTTATATACTATATATGTTATATACTATCTAATATATGTTACATACTATCTAATATGTTACATACTATCTAATATGTTACATACTATATGTTACATACGATCTAATATGTTACATACTATCTAATATGTTACATACGATCTAATGTGTTACATACGATCTAATGTGTTACATACGATCTAATGTGTTACATACTACCTAATCTGTTACATACTATCTAATGTGTTACATACTATCTAATGTGTCACATACTATCTAATGTGTTACATACTATCTAATGTGTCACATACTATCTAATGTGTTACATACTATCTAATGTGTCATATACTATCTAATATGTTACATAATATCTAATATGTCATATACTATCTAATATGTTACATACTATCTAATAAAGATGTCATATACTATCTAATATGTTATATACTATCTAATAAAGATTTCATATACTATCTAATATGTTACATACTATCTAATAAAGATGTCATATACTATCTAATATGTTACATACTATCTAATAAAGATGTCATATACTATCTCATATGTTACATACTATCTAATAAAGATGTCATATACTATCTAATATGTTACATACTATCTAATAAAGATGTCATATACTATCTAATATGTTACATACTATCTAATAAAGATGTCATATACTATCTAATATGTTACATACTATCTAATAAAGATGTCATATACTATCTAATATGTTACATACTATCTAATAAAGATGTCATATACTATCTAATATGTTACATACTATCTAATAAAGATGTCATATACTATCTAATATGTTACATACTATCTAATAAAGATGTCATATACTATCTAATATGTTATATACTATCTAATAAAGATTTCATATACTATCTAATATGTTATATACTATCTAATAGAGATGTCATATACTATCTAATATGTTATATACTATCTAATAAAGATGTCATATACTATCTAAAATGTTATATACTATCTAACAAAGATGTCATATACTATCTAATATGTTATATACTATCTAATAAAGATGTCCTATACTATTTAATATGTTATATACTATCTAATAAAGATGTCATATACTATCTAATATGTTATATACCATCTAATAAAGATATTATATACCATATAATATTATATACTATCTAATAAAGACATTATATACTATCTAATATTACATAATATTTAATAAAGATATTATATACTATCTAATATTATATACTAACTATATAATAAAGATATTATTTACAATCAAATAAAGATATTATATACTATCTAATATTATATACTACCTAATAAAGATAGTATATAATATCTAATATTATATACTATCTAATAAAGATAGTATATACTATCTAATAAAGATAGTATATACTATCTAATATTGTATACAATCTAATAAAGGTAGTATATACTATCTAATATTATATACTATCTAATAAAGATATTATATAGTATCTAATATAGTTTGTACTATCTAAAAAAGATAGTGTATAATATCTAATATTATATACTGTCTAATAAAGACAGTATATACTATCTAACATTATATACAATCTAATAAAGATAGTATATACTATCTAATATTATATACTGTGTAATAAAGATAGTATATACTATCTAATATTATATACTGTGTAATAAAGATAGTATATACTATCTAATATTACATAATGTGTAATGAAGATAGTATATACTATCAAATATTATATACTGTCTAATAAGGTAGTATATACTATCTAATATTATATACCATCTAATAAAGATAGTATATACTATCTAATATTATATACAGTCTAATAAAGATAGTATGTACTATCTAATATTATATACTGTCTAATAAAGATACTATGTACTATCTAGTATTATATATTGTCTAATAAAGATAGTATATACTATCGAGTATTACATACTGTCTAATAAAGATAGTATATACTATCTAATATTATATACTGTCTAATAAAGATAGCATATACTATCTAATATTATATACTGTCTAATAAAGATAGTATATACCATCTAATATTATATATTATCTAATAAAGATATTATATACTGTCTAATATTATATACTAATAAAGATATATACTATCTAATATATATGATCTAATAAAGAAGATATTATATACTATCTAATATTATATATGATCTAATAAAGAATATATTATATACAATCTAATATATACTATCTAATAAAAATATTATATACTATTTAATAAAGATATTATATAGTATCTAATATTATATACTAATAAAGATATTATATACTATCTAGTATTATATACTATCTAATAAAGAAGATATTATATACTATCTAATATATACTATCTAATAAAGAAGATATTATATACTATCTAATATTATATACTATCTAATAAGGATATTAAATACTATCTAATATTATATACTATCTAATAAATATATTATATACTATCTAATATTATATACTATCTAATAAAGATATCATATACTATCTAATATTATATACTATCTAATAAAGATATTATATATTATCTAATATTATATACTATCTAATAAAGATAGTATATACTATCTAATATTATATACTATCTAATAAAGATATTATATACTATCTAATATATACTATCTAATAAACATCTGATATACTATCTAATATTACATAGTATCTAATAAAGATATTATATACTATCAAATATTATAAACTAATAAAGATATTATATACTATCTAATATTATACACTATCAAATAAAGAAGATATTATATACTATCTAATATATACTATCTAATAAAGAAGATATTATATACTATCTAATATTATATACTATCTAATAAAGATATTATATACTATCTAAAAAAGATAGTATATACTATCTAATATTATATACTAATAAAGATATTATATACTATATAATATTATAAACTATCTAATAAAGAAGATATTATATACTAGCTAATATTATATACTATCAAATAAAGAAGATATTATATACTCTCTAATATTATATACTCCCTAATAAAGATATTATATACTATCTAATATTGAATACTCTCTATTAAAGATATTATATACCATCTAATATTATATACTATCTAATAAAGATATTATATAATATCTATTATTATATACTATCTAATAAATATATATAATATCTAATATCATATAGTATCTAATAAAGATATTATATACTATCTAATATTATATACTATTTAATAAAGATATTATATACTATCTGTTATATACTATCTAATAAAGATATTATATACTATCTAATATTATATACTATCTAATAAAGACATTGTATACTATCTAATATTATATACTATCTAATAAAGATATTACATACTATCTAATATTATATACTATCTATCTAATAAAGATATTATATACGATCTAATAGACATATTATAAACTATCTAATATATATAATACCTAATAAAGATATTATATACTATCTAACATTATATACTATCTAATAAAGACATTATATACTATCTAATATTATATACTATCTAATAAAGATAGTATATACTATCTAATATTATAAACTAATAAAGATATTATATACTATCTAATATACACTACCAAATAAAGAAGATATTATATACTATCTAATATTATATACTATCAAATAAAGAAGATATTATATACCCTCTAATATTATATACTCTCTAATAAAGATTTTATATACTAATATTGTATGCTCTCTAATAAAGATATTATATACCATCTAATATTATATACTATCTAATAAAGATATAATATACTATCTATTATTATATACTATCTAATAAATATATATACTATCTAATATTATATACTATCCAATAAAGATATTATATACTATCTAATATTATATACTATCTATCTAATAAAGACATTATATACGATCTAATAGAGATATTATATACTATCTAATATATATACTATCTAATAAAGATATTATATACTACCTAATATTATATACTATCTAATAAAGACATTATATACTATCTAATATTATATACTATATAATAAAGATATTATATACTATCTAATATTACATACTATCTAAGAAAGACATTATCTACTATCTAATAAAGATAGTATATACTATCTAATATTATATACTGTCTAATAAAGATAGTATATACTATCTAATATTATATACTGTCTAATAAAGATAGTATATACTATCTAATATTATATACTGTCTAATAAAGATAGTATATACTATCTAATATTATATACTGTCTAATAAAGATAGTATATACTATCGAATATTATATACTGTCTAATAAGGTAGTATATACTATCTAATATTATTTACTGTCTAATAAAGATAGTATATACTATCTAATATTATATACTGCCTAATAAAGATAGTATATACTATCTAATATTATATACTATCTAATAAAGATAGTATGTACTATCTAATATATACTATCTAAAAAAGATAGTATATACTATCTAATATTATATACTATCAAATAAAGATAGTATATACGATCTAATATTATATACTATCTAAAAATATATTATATACTATCTAATATAGTATACTATCTAATAAAGATATTATATACTATCTAATATTATATACTATCTAATAAATATATTATATACTATCCTATATTATATACCATCTAATAAAGATATTCAATACTATCTAATATTATATACTATCTAATAAAGATATTGTAAATTATCTAATATTATAAACTACCTAATAAAGATATTATATGCAATCTAATAATATATACTATCTAAGATAGATATTATATTATATCTAATATTATATAATATCTAATAAAGATATTGTATACTATCTAATATAATATACTATCTAATAAAGATATTATATACTAATATTATATACTATCTAATAAAGACATTATATACTATCTAATATCATATACTATCTAATAAAGATATTATATACTATCTAATATTACATACTAAGAAAGATATTATATACTATCTAATAAATATAGTATATACTATCAAATCTTATATACTATCCAATAAAGATAGTATATACTATCTAATATTATTTACTGTCTAATAAAGATAGTATATACTATCTAATATTATATACTGCCTAATAAAGACAGTATATACTATCTAATATTATATACTATCTAATAAAGATAGTATGTACTATCTAATATATACTATCTAAAAAAGATAGTATATACTATCTAATATTATATACTATCAAATATAGTATATACGATCTAATATTATATACTATCTAAAAATATATTATATACTATCTAATATAGTATACTATCTAATAAAGATATTATATACTATCAAATATTATATACTATCTAATAAATATATTATATACTATCCAATATTATATAACATCTAATAAAGATATTCAATACTATCTAATATTACATAATATCTAATAAAGATATTGTAAACTATCTAATATTATATACTACCTAATAAAGATATTATATGAAATCTAATAATATATACTATCTAAGATAGATATTATATTCTATCTAATATTATATACTATCTAATAAAGATATTGTATACTATCTAATATAATATACTATCTAATAAAGATATTATATACTAACTAATATTATATACTATCTAATAAAGACATTATATACTATCTAATATAATATACTATCTAATAAAGATATTATATACTATCTAATATTACATACTAAGAAAGATATTATATACTATCTAATAAATATAGTATATACTATCTAATCTTATATACTATCCAATAAAGATAGTATATAATATCTAATATTATATACTATCTAATAAATATAGTATATACTATCTAATACTATATACTGTCTAATAAAGATAGTATATACTATCTAATATTATATACTGTCTAAAAAAGGTAGTATATACTATCTAATATTATATACCGTCTAATAAAGGTAGTATATACTATACTATCTAATAAAGGTAGTATATACTATCTAATATTATATACTATCTAATAAAGGTAGTATATACTATCTAATATTATATACTATCTAATAAAGGTAGTATATACTATCTAATATTATATAATATCTAATATAGATAGTATATACTATCTAATATTATATACTATCTAAAAAAGATATTACATACTATCTAATATTATATACTATCTATTAAAGATATTATGTACTATCTAATATTATATACTATCTAATAAACATATTATATACTATCTAATATTATATACCATCTAATAAAGATATTCTATACTATCTAATAAAGATATTCTATACTATCTAATATTATATACTATCTAATAAAGATATTATATGCTATCTAATAATATATACTATCTAATAAAGATATTATATGCTATCTAATATTATATACTATCTAATAAAGATATTATATACTATCCAATATAACATACTATCAAATAAAGATATTATATACTATCTAATATTACATACTATCTAATAAACATAATGTATACTATCTAATATTATATACTATCTAATAAATATATTATATACACTCTAATATTATATACTATTATCTAATAAAGATAATATACTATCTAATATTATATACTATCTAATAAACGTATGATATACTATCTAATATTATATAGTATCTAATTAAGATATTATATACTATCTAATATTATATACTATCTAATAAAGATATTATATACCATCTAATATTATATACTATCTGATAAATTTATTATATACTATCTAATATTATATAATATCTAATAAAGATATTATATAGTATATAATATTATATACTATCTGTCTAATAAAGATATTATATACTACCTAATAGAGATATTATATACTATCTAATATTATATACTATCTAATAAAGATATTATATACTATCTAATAAAGATATTATATACTATCTAATAATATCAACTAATAAAGATATTATATACTATCTAATATACACTATCAAATAAAGAAGACATTATATACTATCTAATATTATATACTATCTAATAAAGAAGATATTATATACTCTCTAATATTATATACTCTCTAATAAAGATTTTATATACTATCTAATATTGAATGCTCTCTAATAAAGATATTATATACCATCTAATATTATATACTATCTAATAAAGATATAATATACTATCTATTATTATATACTATCTAATAAAGATATATACTATCTAATATAATATACTATCTAATAAAGACATTATATACTATTTAATATTATATACTATCTAATAAAGATACTATATACTATCTAATATTACATACTATCTAAGAAAGATATTATATACTAACTAATAAAGATAGTATATACTATCTAATATTATATACTGTCTAATAAAGATAGTATATAATATCTAATATTATATACTGTCTAATAAAGATAGTATATACTATCTAATGTTATATACTGCCTAATAAAGATAGTATATACTATCTAATATTATATACTGTCTAATAAAGATAGTATATACTATCTAATATTATATACTGTCTAATAAGGTAGTATATACTATCTAATATTATTTACTCTCTAATAAAGATAGTATATGCTATCTAATATTATATACTATCTAATAAAGATAGTATATACTATCTAATATTATATACTATCTAATAAAGATAGTATGTACTATCTAATATATACTATCTAAAAAAGATAGTATATACTATCTAATATTATATACTATCAAATAAAGATAGTATATACGATCTAATATTATATACTATCTAAAAAAGATATTATATACTATCTAATATTATATACTATCTAATAAAGATATTATATACTATCTAATATAATATACTATCTAAAAAAGATACTATATACTATCAAATATTATATGCCATCTAATAAAGATATTCTATACTATCTAATATTATATACTATCTAATAAAGATATTGTATACTATCTAATATTATATACTACCTAATAAAGATATTATATGCTATCTAATAATATATACTATCTAATAAAGATATTATATTCTATCTAATATTATATACTATCTAATAAAGATATTATATACTATCTAATATAATATACTATCTAATAAAGATATATACTATCTAATATTATATACTATCTAATAAAGACATTATATACTATCTAATATTATATACTATCTAATAAAGATTTTATACACGATCTAATATTACATACTAAGAATGATATTATACACTAATAAATATAGTATATACTATCTAATATTATACACTATCCAATAAAGATAGTATATAATATCTAATATTATATACTATCTAATAAACATACTATATACTATCTAATATTAAATACTAACTAATAAAGATGGTATATACTATCTAATATTATATACTCCCTAATAAAGGTAGTATAGACTATCTAATATTATATACAATGTAATAAAGATAGTATATACTATCTAATATTATATACTACCTAATAAAAATATTATATACTATCTAATATTATATACTATCTAATAAAGATATCATATACTATCTAATATTTTATACTATCTAATAAAGATATTATATACTATGTAATATTATATACTATCTAATAAAGATAGTATATACTATCTAATATTATATACTATATAATAGAGATATTATATACTATCTAATATTATATACTATCTAATAAAGATATTATATACTATCTAATATTATATACTATCTAATAAAGATAGTATATACTAATATTATATACTATCTAATAAATATATTATATACTATCTAATATTATATACTATCTATTAAAGATATTATACAGTATCTAATATTATATACTACCTAAGAAAGATAGTATATAGTATCTATCTATCTAATATCATATACTATCTAATAAAGATATTATAAACTAATATTATATATTATCCAATAAAGATATTATATACTATATGTGTATCTAATATTATATACTATCTAATATAGTATATACTACCAATTACTATATGCTATCTCAAAAAGATATTATATAATATCTAAGAAACAGAGTATATACTATCTAATATTATAAACTATCTAAGAAAGATAGTATATACTAACTAATCTTATATACTATAAAAAAAGATAGTATATATTATCTAATAATATATAATATCTAAGAAGGATAGTATATACTATCTAATATTACATACTATCTAACAAGGATAGTCTAAATTATCCTATAATATATACTATCGAAGAAGGATAGTATGTACCATCAAACATTATATACTATCTAAGAAGGATAGTATATACTATCCAATATTATATACTATCTAAGAAGGATAGAATATACTATCCAATAATATATACTATCTAAGAAGGATAGTATATACTATCCAATATTACATACTATCTAAGAAGGATAGTATATGCTATCCAATATTATATACTATCTAAGAAGGATAGAATATACTATCCAATAATATATACTATCTAAGAAGGATAGTATATACTATCCAATATTACATACTATCTAAGAAGGATAGTATATGCTATCCAATATTATATACTATCTAAGAAGGATAGTATATAGTATCCAAGTTATATACTATCTAAGAAGGATAGTATATACTGTCCAATATTATATACTAAGAAGGATAGTATATACCATCTAATATTATACACTGTCTAAGAAGGATAGTATATACCGTCCAATACTATATACTATCTAAGAAGGATAGTATATACCGTCCAATATTACATACTATCTAAGAATGTTAGTATATACCGTCCAACATTATATACCATGTAAGAAGGATAGTATAAACCGTCCAATATTATATGCTATCTAAGAAGGATAGTGTATACCATCCAATATTATATGCTATCTAAGAAGGATAGTAGATTCCATCCAATATAATATGCTATCTAAGAAGGACAGTATATAAAATCCAATATAATATGCAATCTAAGAAGGATAGTATATACCATCCAACATTATATGCTATCTAAGAAGGATAGTATATACCATTCAACATTATATGCTATCTAAGAAGGATAGTATATACCATCTAACATTATATGCTATCTAAGAAGGATAGTATATACCACCCAATCTTATACACTAACTAAGAAGGATAGTATATACCATCAAATATTACATACAATCTAAGAAGGATAGTATATACCATCCAATATTATATACTATCTAGGAAGGATTGTATATACCATCCAATATTGTATACTATCTAAGAAGGATTGTATATACCATCCAATATTGTATACTATCTAAGAAGGATAGTATATACCATCCAATATTATATACTATCTAAGAAGGATAGTATATACCATCCAATAATATATACTATCCAAGAAGGATAGTATATACCATCCACTATTATATACTATCTAAGAACGATAGTAAATACCATCCATTATTATATGCTATCTAAGAAGGATAGTATATACCACCCAATATTATATACTATCTAAGAAGGATAGTATATACCATCCAATATTATATACAATCCAAGAAGGATAGTATATACCATCCAATATTATATACAATCCGAGAAGGATAGTATATACCATCCAATATTATATACTATCCGAGAAGGATAGTATATACCATCCAATATTATATAATATCCGAGAAGGATAGTATATACCATCCAATATTATATACTATCCGAGAAGGATAGTATATACCATCCAATATTATATACTATCTAAGAAGGATAGTATATACCATCCAACATTATATACTATCTAAGAAGAATAGTATATACCATCCAACTTTATATATTATCTAAGAAAGATAGTACATACTATCTAATATTATATACTATCAAAGAAAGATAGTATATACTATCTAATATAATATACTGTCTAAGAAAGATAGTATATACTCTCTGATATTATATACTATCTAAGAAAGATAGTATATACTATCCAATAGTATATACTATCTAACAAAGATAGTATATACTATCTAATATATACTATCTAAGAAATATAGTATATATTATCTAGTTTTATATAGTATCTAATAAACATAGTATATACTATCTAATATTGTATACTCTCTAAGAAAGATAGTATATATTTCCTAATATTATATACTCTCTAAGAAAGATAGTATGTACTATCTAATATTATATTCTATCTAAGAAAGATAGTATATACAGTCTAATATTATATACTATCTAAGAAAGATAGTATATACTATCTAATATATACTAAGAAAGATAGTATATACTATCTAATATTATATACTATCTAAGAAAGATAGTATGTACTATCGAATATTATATACTATCTAAGAAAGATAGTATATTCTATCTAATATTATATAATATCTAAAAAAGATAGTATCTACTATCTAGTATAATATACTATCTAAGAAAGACAGTATATAATATCTAATATTATATACTAAGAAAGATAGTATATACTATCTAATATTATATACTGTCTAAGAAAGTTAGTATATACTATCTAATAAAGATAATATATACTATCTAATATTATATACTATCTAAGATAGTATATACTATCTAATATAATATACTAAGAAAGATAGTATATACTATCTAATATTATATACTATCCAAGAAAGATAGTATATACTAACATTATTTACAAAGAAAGATAGCATATACTATCTAATATTGTCTACTATCTAAGAAAGATTGCACATACTATCTAATATTCTCTACTATCTAAGAAAGATAGTATGTACTATCTAATATTATATACTATCAAAGAAAGATAGTATATACTATCTAATATATACTATCTAAGAAACATAGTATATACTATCTAATATTATATACTATCTAAGAAAGATAGTATGTACTATCTAATATTATATACTATCTAAGAAAGACAGTATATACTATCTAATATTATATACTATCTAAGAAAGACCCTATATACTAATATTATATACTATCTAAGAAAGACAGTATATACAATCTAATATTACATACTATCTAATAAAGGTAGTATATAGTATCTAATATTTTATACTATCTATAAAGATAGTAAATACTACCTAATAAAGATAGTATATACTATCTAATAAAATATACAATCTAATAAAGATATTATATACTATCTAATATAATATACTATCTAAGAAAGATAGTATATACTATCTAACATTATATACTATGTAATAAAGATAGTGTATAGTATCTAATATTATATACTATCTAATAAAGATAGTATATATTATCTAAGAAAGATACTATATACTACCTGATAAAGATAGTATATACTATCTAATAAAGATAGTATATACTATCTAATATTATATACTAAGATAGTATGTACTATCTAATATTATGTACTATCTAAGACAGTATATACTATCTAATATTATATACTATCTAACAAAGACAGTATATACTATCTAATATTATATACTAAGAAAGGTAGTATGTACTATCTAATATTATATACTATCTAAGAAAGATAGTATGTACTATCTAATATTATATACTACCTAAGAAAGATAGTATGTACTATCTAATAGTTTATACTACCTAAGAAAGATAGTATGTACTATCTAATAGTATATACTACCTAAGAAAGATAGTATGTACTATCTAATAGTACATACTACCGAAGAAAGATAGTATGTACTATTTAATATTATATACTCTCTAAGAAAGATATTATGAACTATCTAATATTATATACTCTCTAAGAAAGATAGTATATACTATCTAATATTATATACTACCTAAGAAAGATAGTATATACTTTCTAATATTATATAATCTCTAAGAAAGATAGTATACACTATCTAATATTATATACTACCTAAGAAAGATAGTATATACTTTCTAATATTATATACTCTCAATGAAAGATAGTATATACTATCTAATATTATAAAATCTCTAAGAAAGATAGTATATACTATCTAATATATACTCTCTAAGAAAGATAGTATATACTAATATACTCTCTAAGAAAGATAGTATATGCTATCTAATATTATATACTCTCTAAGAAAGATAGTATATACTATCTAATATTATATACTATCTAAGAAAGATAGTATATACTATCCAATATTATATACTATCTAAGAAGGATAGTATATACTATCCAATACTATATACTATCTAAGAAGGATAGTATATACTATCCAATATTATATACTATCTAAGAAGGATAGTATATACTATCCAATATTATATACTATCTAAGAAAGATAGTATATACTATCCAATATTATATACTATCTAAGAAGGATAATATATACTATCCAATATTATATACTATCTAAGAAGGATAGAATATACTATCCAATATTATATACTATCTAAGAAGGATAGAATACTCTCCAATACTATATACTATCTAAGTAGGATAGTATATACTATCTGATATTATATAATATCCAAGAAGGATAGTATATACTATCTGATATTATATACTATCTAAGAGGGAAAGTATATACTATCCAATATTTTATACTATCTAGGAAGGACAGTATATACTGTCCAATATTATAAACTATCTAAGAAGGACAGAATATACTATCCAATATTATATACTATCTAAGAAGGACAGTATACACTATCCAATATTATATACTATCTAAGAAGGACAGTATACACTATCCAATATTATATACCATCTAAGAAGGACAGTATACAGTATCCAATATTATAAACCATCTAAGAAGGATAGTATATACTATCCAATATTATATAACATCTAAGAAGGATAGTATACACTATCCAACATCATACACTATCTAGGAAGGATAGTATACACTATCCAACATCATACACTGTCTAAGCATAGTATACACTATCCAACATCATACACTATCTAAGAATGATAGTATACACTTTGCAATATCATATATTAAGAAGGATAGTATACACTATACAATATCATATTCTAAGAAGGATAGTATACACTATCCAATATCATATACTATCTAAGAAGGATAGCATACACTACCCAACATCATACACTATCTAAGAAGGATAGCATACACTATCCAACATCATATACTATCTAAGAAGGATAGCATACACTATCCAACATCATATACTATCTAAGAAGGATAGTATACACTATCCAAAATCATATACTATCTAAGAAGGATAGTATACACTATCCAAAATCATATACTAAGAAGGATAGTATACACTATCCAACATCATATACTATCTAAGAAGAATAGTATACACTATCCAAAATCACATACTATCTAAGAAGGATAGTATACACTATCCAAAATCATATACTATCTAAGAAGCATAGTATACACTATCCAACATCATACACTATCTAAGAAGGATAGTATACACTATCCAACATCATACACTATCTAAGAAGGATAGTATACACTATCCAATATCATACACTATGTAAGAAGGATAGTATACACTATCCAACATCATACACTGTCTAAGAAGCATAGTATACACTATCCAACATCATACACTATCTAAGAATGATAGTATACACTTTGCAATATCATATATTAAGAAGGATAGTATACACTCTCCAATATCATATACTATCTAAGAAGGATAGCATACACTACCCAACATCATACACTATCTAAGAAGGATAGCATACACTACCCAACATCATACACTATCTAAGAAGGATAGCATACACTATCCAACATCATATACTATCTAAGAAGGATAGTATACACTATCCAACATCATATACTATCTAAGAAGGATAGTATACACTATCCAACATCATATACTATCTAAGAAGGATAGTATACACTATCCAACATCATATACTATCTAAGAAGGATAGCATACACTATCCCACATCATATACTATCTAAGAAGGATAGTATACACTATCCAACATCATATACTATCTAAGAAGGAAAGTACACACTATCCAACATCACATACTATCTAAGAAGGACAGTATACACTATCCAATATCATATACTATCTAAGAAGGACAGTATACACTATCCAATATCATATACAATCTAAGAAGGACAGTATACACTATCCAATATCATATACTATCTAAGAAGGACAGTATACACTATACAATATCATATACTATCTAACAAGGACAGTATACACTATCCAGTATCACATACTATCTAAGAAGGACAGTATACACTATCCAGTAACATATACTATCTAAGAAGGACAGTATACACTATCCAATATCATATACTATCTAAGAAGGACAGTATACACTATCCAATATCATATACTATCTAAGAAGGACAGTATACACTATCCAATATCATATACTATCTAAGAAGGACAGTATACACTATCCAATATCATATACTATCTAAGAAGGATAGTATACACTATCCAATATCATATACTATCTAAGAAGGATACTATACACTATTCAATATCATATACTATCTAAGAAGGATAGTATACACTATCCAACATCAAACACTATCTAAGAAGGATAGTATACACTATCCAACATCATACACTATCTAAGGAGTATAGTATACACTATCCAACATCATACACTATCTAAGAAGGATAGTATACACAATCCAACATCATATACTATCTAAGAAGGATAGTATACACTATCCAATATCATATACTATCTAAGAAGGATAGTATACACTATTCAATATCATATACTATCTAAGAAGGATAGTATACACTATACAATATCATATACTATCTAAGAAGGATAGTATACACTATGCAATATCATATACTATCTAAGAAGGATAGTATACACTATCCAATATCATATACTAAGAAGGATAGTATACACTATCCAATATCATATACAATCCAAGAAGGATAGTATATACTATCCAATATCATACACTATCCAAGAAGGATAGTATACACTACCCAACATCATACACTATCCAAGAAGGATAGTATACACTACCCAACATCATACACTATCTAAGAAGCATAGTATACACTACCCAACATCATACTCTATCTAAGAAGGATAGTATACACTACCCAACATCATACACTATCTAAGAAGGATAGTATACACTATCCAATATCACACACTATCTAAGAAGGATAGTACACACTATCCAACATCATACACTATCTGAGAAGGATAGTATACACTATCCAACATCATACACTATCTGAGAAGGATAGTATACACTATCCAACATCATACACTATCTGAGAAGGATAGTATACACTATCCAACATCATACAATACCTGAGAAGGATAGTATAAACTATGCAACATCATACACTACCTGAGAAGGATAGTATACACTATCCAACATCATACACAATCTGAGAAGGAGAGTATACACTATCCAACATCATATACTATCTAAGAAGGATAGTATACACTATCCAACATCATATACTATCTAAGAAGGAAAGTATACACTATCCAACATCATATACTATCTAAGAAGGACAGTATACACTATCCAATATCATATACTATCTAAGAAGGACAGTATACACTATCCAATATCATATACTATCTAAGAAGGACAGTATACACTATCCAATATCATATACAATCTAAGAAGGACAGTATACACTATACAATATCATATACTATCTAAGAAGGATAGTATACACTATCCAACATCAAACACTATCTAAGAAGGATAGTATACACTATCCAACATCATACACTATCTAAGGAGGATAGTATACACTATCCAACATCATACACTATCTAAGAAGGATAGTATACACAATCCAACATCATATACTATCTAAGAAGGATAGTATACACTATCCAACATCATATACTATCTAAGAAGGATAGTATACACTATTCAATATCATATACTATCTAAGAAGGATAGTATACACTATACAATATCATATACTATCTAAGAAGGATAGTATACACTATGCAATATCATATACTATCTAAGAAGGATAGTATACACTATCCAATATCATATACTAAGAAGGATAGTATACACTATCGAATATCATATACAATCCAAGAAGGATAGTATAAACTATCCAATATCATACACTATCAAAGAAGGATAGTATACACTACCCAACATCATACACTATCTAAGAAGCATAGTATACACTACCCAACATCATACTCTATCTAAGAAGGATAGTATACACTATCCAACATCATACACTATCTAAGAAGGATAGTATATACTATCCAACATCATACACTATCTAAGAAGGATAGTATACACTATCCAACATCATACACTATCTAAGAAGGATAGTATACACAATCCAACATCATATACTATCTAAGAAGGAGAGTACACACTATCCAACATCATATACTATCTAAGAAGGATAGTATACACTATAAAACATAATATACTATCTAAGAAGGATAGTATACACTATCCAACATAATAGACTATCTAAGAAGGATAGTATACACTATCCAACATCATACACTATCTAAGAAGGATAGCATACACTACCCAACATCATACACTATCTAAGAAGGATAGTATACACTACCCAACATCATACACTATCTAAGAAGGATAGTATACACTACCCAACATCATACACTATCTAAGAAGGATAGTATACACTACCCAACATCATACACTATCTAAAAAGGATAGCATACACTACCCAACATCATACACTATCTAAGAAGGATAGTATACACTACCCAACATCATACACTATCTAAGAAGGATAGTATACACTATCCAACATCATACACTATCTAATAAGGATAGTATACACTATCCAACATCATACACTATTTAAGAAGGATAGCATACACTATCGAACATCATACACTATCTAAGAAGGATAGTATACACAATCCAACATCATATACTATCTAAGAAGGATAGTATACATTATCCAACATCATATACTACCTAAGAAGGATAGTATACATTATCCAACATCATATACTATCTAAGAAGGATAGTATACACTATCCAACATCATATAATATCTAAGAAGGATAGTATAAACTATCCAACATCATATACTAAGAAGGATAGTATCCACTATCCAACATCATACATAATCTAAGAAGGATAGTATACACTATCCAACATCATATACTGTCTAAGAAGGATAGTATACACTATCCAACATCATATACTAAGAAGGATAGTATACACTATCCAAAATCATATACAATCTAAGAAGGATAGTATACACTATCCAACATCATGTACTATCTAAGAAGGATAGTATACACTATCCAACATCATATACAATCCAAGAAGGATAGTATACACTACCCAACATCATATACAATCTAAGAAGGATAGTATACATTATCCAACATCATATAAAATCTAAGAAGGATAGTATACACTATCCAACATCATATACTATCTAAGCAGGATAGTATACACTATCCAATATCATATACTATCTAAGAAGGATAGTATACACTATCCAACATCATATACTATCTAAGAAGGATAGTATACACTATCCAATATCATATATTATCTAAGAAGGACAGTATACACCATCCAATATCATATACTATCTAAGAAGGAGAGTATAAACTATCCAATATCATATACTATCTAAGAAGGACAGTATACACTATCCAATATCATATACTATCTAAGAAGGATAGTATAGGCTATCCAAAATCATATACTATCTAAGAAGGATAGTATACGCTATCCAACGTCATATACTGTCTAAGAAGGATAGTATACGCTACCCAACACCATACACTATCTAAGAAGGATAGTATACGCTACCCAACATCATACACTATCTAAGAAGGATAGTATAAACTACCCAACACCATACACTATCTAAGAAGGATAGTATACACTGCCCAACATCATACACTATCTAAGAAGGATAGTATACACTACCCAACATCATACACTATCTAAGAAGGATAGCATACACTACCCAACATCATACACCATCTAAGAAGGATAGTATACACTACCCAACATCATACACCATCTAAGAAGGATAGTATACACTACCCAACATCATACACTATCTAAGAAGGACAGTATACACTACCCAACATCATACACTATCTAAGAAGGATAGTATACACTATCCAACATCATACACTGTCTAAGAAGGATAGTATACACTATCCAAAACCATATACTATCTAAGAAGGATAGTATACACTATCCAACATCATATACTATCTAAGAAGGATAGTATACACTATCCAACATCATATACCATCTAACAAGGATAGTATACACTATCCAAAATCACATACTATCTAAGAAGGATAGTATACACTATCCAACATCATATACTATCTAAAGAGTATAGTATACACTATCCAATATCATATACTATCTAAGAAGGATAGTATACACTATCCAATATCATATACTATCTAAGAAGGATAGTGTACACTATGCAATATCATATACAATCTAAGAAGGATAGTATACAATATGCAATATCATATACTATCATAGAAGGATAGTATACACTATCCAACATCATACACTATCTAAGAAGGATAGTATACACTATCCAACATCATATACTATCTACGAAGGATAGTATACACTATCCAACATCATATACTATCTAAGAAGGATAGTATACACTATCCAACATCATATACAATCTAAGAAGGATAGTATACACTATCCAACATCATATACTATCTAAGAAGGATAGTATACACTATCCAACATCATATACTATCTAAGAAGGATAGTATACACTATCCAACATCATATACTATCTAAGAAGGATAGTATACACTATCCAACATCATATACTATCTAAGAAGGATAGTATACACTATACAACATCATATACTATCTAAGAAGGATAGTATACACTATCCAACATCATATACAATCTAAGAAGGATAGTATACACTATCCAAAATCATATACTATCTAAGAAGGATAGTATACACTATCCAACATCATATACTATCTAAGAAGGATAGTATACACTATCCAACATCATATCCTATCTAAGAAGGATAGTATACACTATCCAACATCATATACTATCTAAGAAGGACAGTATACACTATCCAAAATCATATACTATCTAAGAAGGATAGTATACACTATCCAACATCATATATTATCTAAGAAGAATAGTATACACTATCTAACATCATATACTATCTAAGAAGGACAGTATACACTATCCAACATCATATACTCTCTAAGAAGGAAAGTATACACTATCCAACATCATATACTCTCTAAGAAGGACTGTATACACTATCCAATATCATATACTATCTAAGAAGGACAGTATAGACTATCCAATATCATATACTATCTAAGAAGGACAGTATACACTATCCAATATCATATACTATCTAAGAAGGATAGTATACACTATCCAATATCATATACTATCTAAAAGGACAGTATACACTATCCAATATCATATACTATCTAAGAAGGACAGTATAAACTATCCAATATCATATACTATCTAAGAAGGATAGTATACACTATCCAATATCATGTACTATCTAACAAGGATAGTATACACTATCCAATATCATATACTATCTAAGAAGGATAGTATACACTATCCAATATCATATACTAAGAAGGATAGTATACACTATCCAATATCATATTCTAAGAAGGATAGTATACACTATCCAATATCATATACTATCTAAGAAGGATAGTATACACTATCCAATATCATATACTATCTAACAAGGATAGTATACACTATACAATATCACATACTATCTAAGAAGGACAGTATACACTATCCAATATCATATACTATCTAAGAAGGATAGAATACACTATCCAACGTCATATACTATCTAAGAAGGATAGCATACACTATCCAACATCATACACTATCTAAGAAGGATAGTATACAGTACCCAACATCATACACTATCTAAGAAAGATAGTATACACTACCCAACATCATACACTATCTAAGAAGGATAGTATACACTACCCAACATCATACACTGTCTAAGAATGATAGTATACACTACCCAACATCATACACTATCTAGGAAGGATAGTATAAACTACCCAATATCATACACTATCTAAGAAGGATAGTATACACTACCCAACATCATACACTATCTAAGAAGGATAGTATACACTATCCAACATCATACACCATCTAAGAAGGATAGTATACACTATCCAACATCAAACACTATCTAAGAAGGATAGTATACACTATCCAACATCATACACTATCTAAGAAGGATAGTATACACTATCCAACATCACACGCAATCTGAGAAGGATAGTATACACTATCCAACATCATACACTATCTGAGAAGGATAGTATACACTATCCAACATCATACACTATCTGAGAAGGATAGTATACACTATCCAACATCATACAATATCTGAGAAGGATAGTATACACTATCCAACATCATACACTATCTGAGAAGGATAGTATACAACATCCAAAATCATACACAATCTGAGAAGGATAGTATACACTATCCAACATCATATACAATCTAAGAAGGATAGTATACACTATCCAACATCATATACTATCTGAGAAGGATAGTATACACAATCCAACATCATATAATATCTGAGAAGGATAGTATAAACTATCCAACATCATATACTAAGAAGGATAGTATCCACTATCCAACATCATACATAATCTAAGAAGGATATTATACACTATCCAACATCATATACTATCTAAGAAGGATAGTATACACTATCCAACATCATATACTAAGAAGGATAGTATACACTATCCAAAATCATATACAATCTAAGAAGGATAGTATACACTATCCAACATCATGTACTATCTAAGAAGGATAGTATACACTATCCAACATCATATACAATCCAAGAAGGATAGTATACACTACCCAACATCATATACAATCTAAGAAGGATAGTATACATTATCCAACATCATATAAAATCTAAGAAGGATAGTATACACTATCCAACATCATATACTATCTAAGCAGGATAGTATACACTATCCAACATCATATACTATCTAAGAAGGACAGTATACACTATCCAACATCATATACTATCTAAGAAGGATAGTATACACTATCCAATATCATATATTATCTAAGAAGGACAGTATACACCATCCAATATCATATACTATCTAAGAAGGAGAGTATACACTATCCAATATCATATACTATCTAAGAAGGACAGTATACACTATCCAATATCATATACTATCTAAGAAGGATAGTATAGGCTATCCAAAATCATATACTATCTAAGAAGGATAGTATACGCTATCCAACGTCATATACTGTCTAGGAAGGATAGTATACGCTACCCAACACCATACACTATCTAAGAAGGATAGTATACGCTACCCAACATCATACACTATCTAAGAAGGATAGTATAAACTACCCAACACCATACACTATCTAAGAAGGATAGTATACACTGCCCAACATCATACACTATCTAAGAAGGATAGTATACACTACCCAACATCATACACTATCTAAGAAGGATAGCATACACTACCCAACATCATACACCATCTAAGAAGGATAGTATACACTACCCAACATCATACACCATCTAAGAAGGATAGTATACACTACCCAACATCATACACTATCTAAGAAGGACAGTATACACTACCCAACATCATACACTATCTAAGAAGGATAGTATACACTATCCAACATCATACACTGTCTAAGAAGGATAGTATACACTATCCAAAATCATATACTATCTAAGAAGGATAGTATACACTATCCAACATCATATACTATCTAAGAAGGATAGTATACACTATCCAACATCATATACCATCTAACAAGGATAGTATACACTATCCAAAATCACATACTATCTAAGAAGGATAGTATACACTATCCAACATCATATACTATCTAAAGAGTATAGTATACACTATCCAATATCATATACTATCTAAGAAGGATAGTATACACTATCCAATATCATATACTATCTAAGAAGGATAGTGTACACTATGCAATATCATATACTATCTAAGAAGGATAGTATACAATATGCAATATCATATACTATCATAGAAGGATAGTATACACTATCCAACATCATACACTATCTAAGAAGGATAGTATACACTATCCAACATCATATACTATCTACGAAGGATAGTATACACTATCCAACATCATATACTATCTAAGAAGGATAGTATACACTATCCAACATCATATACAATCTAAGAAGGATAGTATACACTATCCAACATCATATACTATCTAAGAAGGATAGTATACACTATCCAACATCATATACTATCTAAGAAGGATAGTATACACTATCCAACATCATATACTATCTAAGAAGGATAGTATACACTATCCAACATCATATACTATCTAAGAAGGATAGTATACACTATACAACATCATATACTATCTAAGAAGGATAGTATACACTATCCAACATCATATACAATCTAAGAAGGATAGTATACACTATCCAAAATCATATACTATCTAAGAAGGATAGTATACACTATCCAACATCATATACTATCTAAGAAGGATAGTATAAACTATCCAACATCATATCCTATTTAAGAAGGATAGTATACACTATCCAACATCATATACTATCTAAGAAGGACAGTATACACTATCCAAAATCATATACTATCTAAGAAGGATAGTATACACTATCCAACATCATATATTATCTAAGAAGAATAGTATACACTATCTAACATCATATACTATCTAAGAAGGACAGTATACACTATCCAACATCATATACTCTCTAAGAAGGAAAGTATACACTATCCAACATCATATACTCTCTAAGAAGGACTGTATACACTATCCAATATCATATACTATCTAAGAAGGACAGTATACACTATCCAATATCATATACTATCTAAGAAGGACAGTATACACTATCCAATATCATATACTATCTAAGAAGGATAGTATACACTATCCAATATCATATACTATCTAAAAGGACAGTATACACTATCCAATATCATATACTATCTAAGAAGGACAGTATAAACTATCCAATATCATATACTATCTAAGAAGGATAGTATACACTATCCAATATCATGTACTATCTAACAAGGATAGTATACACTATCCAATATCATATACTATCTAAGAAGGATAGTATACACTATCCAATATCATATACTAAGAAGGATAGTATACACTATCCAATATCATATTCTAAGAAGGATAGTATACACTATCCAATATCATATACTATCTAAGAAGGATAGTATACACTATCCAATATCATATACTATCTAACAAGGATAGTATACACTATACAATATCACATACTATCTAAGAAGGACAGTATACACTATCCAATATCATATACTATCTAAGAAGGATAGTATACACTATCCAACGTCATATACTATCTAAGAAGGATAGCATACACTATCCAACATCATACACTATCTAAGAAGGATAGTATACAGTACCCAACATCATACACTATCTAAGAAAGATAGTATACACTACCCAACATCATACACTATCTAAGAAGGATAGTATACACTACCCAACATCATACACTGTCTAAGAATGATAGTATACACTACCCAACATCATACACTATCTAGGAAGGATAGTATAAACTACCCAATATCATACACTATCTAAGAAGGATAGTATACACTACCCAACATCATACACTATCTAAGAAGGATAGTATACACTATCCAACATCATACACTATCTAAGAAGGATAGTATACACTATCCAACATCAAACACTATCTAAGAAGGATAGTATACACTATCCAACATCATACACTATCTAAGAAGGATAGTATACACTATCCAACATCACACGCAATCTGAGAAGGATAGTATACACTATCCAACATCATACACTATCTGAGAAGGATAGTATACACTATCCAACATCATACACTATCTGAGAAGGATAGTATACACTATCCAACATCATACAATATCTGAGAAGGATAGTATACACTATCCAACATCATACACAATCTGAGAAGGATAGTATACACTATCCAACATCATATACAATCTAAGAAGGATAGTATACACTATCCAACATCATATACTATCTGAGAAGGATAGTATACACAATCCAACATCATATAATATCTGAGAAGGATAGTATAAACTATCCAACATCATATACTAAGAAGGATAGTATCCACTATCCAACATCATACATAATCTAAGAAGGATACTATACACTATCCAACATCATATACTATCTAAGAAGGATAGTATACACTATCCAACATCATATACTAAGAAGGATAGTATACACTATCCAAAATCATATACAATCTAAGAAGGATAGTATACACTATCCAACATCATGTACTATCTACGAAGGATAGTATACACTATCCAACATCATATACAATCCAAGAAGGATAGTATACACTACCCAACATCATATACAATCTAAGAAGGATAGTATACATTATCCAACATCATATAAAATCTAAGAAGGATAGTATACACTATCCAACATCATATACTATCTAAGCAGGATAGTATACACTATCCAACATCATATACTATCTAAGAAGGATAGTATACACTATCCAACATCATATACTATCTAAGAAGGATAGTATACACTATCCAATATCATATATTATCTAAGAAGGACAGTATACACCATCCAATATCATATACTATCTAAGAAGGAGAGTATACACTATCCAATATCATATACTATCTAAGAAGGACAGTATACACTATCCAATATCATATACTATCTAAGAAGGATAGTATAGGCTATCCAAAATCATATACTATCTAAGAAGGATAGTATACGCTATCCAACGTCATATACTGTCTAAGAAGGATAGTATACGCTACCCAACACCATACACTATCTAAGAAGGATAGTATACGCTACCCAACATCATACACTATCGAAGAAGGATAGTATAAACTACCCAACACCATACACTATCTAAGAAGGATAGTATACACTGCCCAACATCATACACTATCTAAGAAGGATAGTATACACTACCCAACATCATACACTATCTAAGAAGGATAGCATACACTACCCAACATCATACACCATCTAAGAAGGATAGTATACACTACCCAACATCATACACCATCTAAGAAGGATAGTATACACTACCCAACATCATACACTATCTAAGAAGGACAGTATACACTACCCAACATCATACACTATCTAAGAAGGATAGTATACACTATCCAACATCATACACTGTCTAAGAAGGATAGTATACACTATCCAAAATCATATACTATCTAAGAAGGATAGTATACACTATCCAACATCATATACTATCTAAGAAGGATAGTATACACTATCCAACATCATATACCATCTAACAAGGATAGTATACACTATCCAAAATCACATACTATCTAAGAAGGATAGTATACACTATCCAACATCATATACTATCTAAAGAGTATAGTATACAATATCCAATATCATATACTATCTAAGAAGGATAGTATACACTATCCAATATCATATACTATCTAAGAAGGATAGTGTACACTATGCAATATCATATACTATCTAAGAAGGATAGTATACAATATAGAATATCATATACTATCATAGAAGGATAGTATACACTATCCAACATCATACACTATCTAAGAAGGATAGTATACACTATCCAACATCATATACTATCTACGAAGGATAGTATACACTATCCAACATCATATACTATCTAAGAAGGATAGTATACACTATCCAACATCATATACAATCTAAGAAGGATAGTATACACTATCCAACATCATATACTATCTAAGAAGGATAGTATACACTATCCAACATCATATACTATTTAAGAAGGATAGTATACACTATCCAACATCATATACTATCTAAGAAGGATAGTATACACTATCCAACATCATATACTATCTAAGAAGGATAGTATACACTATACAACATCATATACTATCTAAGAAGGATAGTATACACTATCCAACATCATATACAATCTAAGAAGGATAGTATACACTATCCAAAATCATATACTATCTAAGAAGGATAGTATACACTATCCAACATCATATACTATCTAAGAAGGATAGTATACACTATCCAACATCATATCCTATCTAAGAAGGACAGTATACACTATCCAACATCATATACTATCTAAGAAGGACAGTATACACTATCCAAAATCATATACTATCTAAGAAGGATAGTATACACTATCCAACATCATATATTATCTAAGAAGAATAGTATACACTATCTAACATCATATACTATCTAAGAAGGACAGTATACACTATCCAACATCATATACTCTCTAAGAAGGAAAGTATACACTATCCAACATCATATACTCTCTAAGAAGGACTGTATACACTATCCAATATCATATACTATCTAAGAAGGACAGTATACACTATCCAATATCATATACTATCTAAGAAGGACAGTATACACTATCCAATATCATATACTATCTAAGAAGGATAGTATACACTATCCAATATCATATACTATCTAAAAGGACAGTATACACTATCCAATATCATATACTATCTAAGAAGGACAGTATAAACTATCCAATATCATATACTATCTAAGAAGGATAGTATACACTATCCAATATCATGTACTATCTAACAAGGATAGTATACACTATCCAATATCATATACTATCTAAGAAGGATAGTATACACTATCCAATATCATATACTAAGAAGGATAGTATACACTATCCAATATCATATTCTAAGAAGGATAGTATACACTATCCAATATCATATACTATCTAAGAAGGATAGTATACACTATCCAATATCATATACTATCTAACAAGGATAGTATACACTATACAATATCACATACTATCTAAGAAGGACAGTATACACTATCCAATATCATATACTATCTAAGAAGGATAGTATACACTATCCAACGTCATATACTATCTAAGAAGGATAGCATACACTATCCAACATCATACACTATCTAAGAAGGATAGTATACAGTACCCAACATCATACACTATCTAAGAAAGATAGTATACACTACCCAAAATCATACACTATCTAAGAAGGATAGTATACACTACCCAACATCATACACTGTCTAAGAATGATAGTATACACTACCCAACATCATACACTATCTAGGAAGGATAGTATAAACTACCCAATATCATACACTATCTAAGAAGGATAGTATACACTACCCAACATCATACACTATCTAAGAAGGATAGTATACACTATCCAACATCATACACTATCTAAGAAGGATAGTATACACTATCCAACATCAAACACTATCTAAGAAGGATAGTATACACTATCCAACATCATACACTGTCTAAGAAGGATAGTATACACTATCCAACATCACACGCAATCTGAGAAGGATAGTATACACTATCCAACATCATACACTATCTGAGAAGGATAGTATACACTATCCAACATCATACACTATCTGAGAAGGATAGTATACACTATCCAACATCATACAATATCTGAGAAGGATAGTATACACTATCCAACATCATACACTATCTGAGAAGGATAGTATACAACATCCAAAATCATACACAATCTGAGAAGGATAGTATACACTATCCAACATCATATACAATCTAAGAAGGATAGTATACACTATCCAACATCATATACTATCTGAGAAGGATAGTATACACAATCCAACATCATATAATATCTGAGAAGGATAGTATAAACTATCCAACATCATATACTATCTAAGAAGGATAGTATACACTATCCAACATCATATACTATCTAAGAAGGATAGTATACACTATCCAACATCATATACTATCTAAGAAGGATAGTATACACTATCCAACATCATATACTATCTAAGAAGGATAGTATACACTATCCAACATCATATACTATCTAAGAAGGATAGTATACACTATCCAACATCATACACTATCTAAGAAGGATAGTATACACTATCCAACATCATACACTGTCTAAGAAGCATAGTGTACACTATCCAACATCATACACTATCTAAGAATGATAGTATACACTTTGCAATATCATATATTAAGAAGGATAGTACACACTATCCGATATCATATACTATCTAAGAAGGATAGCATACACTACCCAACATCATACACTATCTAAGAAGGATAGCATACACTACCCAACATCATACACTATCTAAGAAGGATAGCATACACTATCCAACATCATATACTATCTAAGAAGGATAGTATACACTATCCAACATCATATACTATCTAGGAATGATAGTATACACTATCCAACATCATATACTATCTAAGAAGGATAGTATACACTATCCAACATCATATATTATCTAAGAAGGATAGTATACACTATCCCACATCATATACTATCTAAGAAGGATAGTATACACTATCCAACATCATATACTATCTAAGAAGGAAAGTATACACTATCCAACATCATATACTATCTAAGAAGGACAGTATACACTATCCAATATCATATACTAAGAAGGATAGTATACACTATCCAATATCATATTCTAAGAAGGATAGGATACACTATCCAATATCATATACTATCTAAGAAGGATAGAATACACTATCCAACATCATATACTAAGAAGGATAGTATACACTATCCAAAATCATATACAATCTAAGAAGGATAGTATACACTATCCAACATCATGTACTATCTAAGAAGGATAGTATACACTATCCAACATCATATACAATCCAAGAAGGATAGTATACACTACCCAACATCATATACAATCTAAGAAGGATATTATACATTATCCAACATCATATAAAATCTAAGAAGGATAGTATACACTATCCAACATCATATACTATCTAAGCAGGACAGTATACACTATCCAACATTATATACTATCTAAGAAGGACAGTATACACTATCCAACATCATATACTATCTAAGAAGGATAGTATACACTATCCAATATCATATATTATCTAAGAAGGACAGTATACACTATCCAATATCAGATACTATCTAAGAAGGAGAGTATACACTATCCAATATCATATACTATCTAAGAAGGATAGTATACACTATCCAATATCATATACTATCTAAGAAGGATAGCATAGGCTATCCAATATCATATACTATCTAAGAAGGATAGTATACGGTATCCAACATCATATACTGTCTAAGAAGGATAGTATACGCTACCCAACACCATACACTATCTAAGAAGGATAGTATACGCTACCCAACATCATACACTATCTAAGAAGGATAGTATAAACTACCCAACACCATACACTATCTATGAAGGATAGTATACACTGCCCAACATCATACACTATCTAAGAAGGATAGTATACACTACCCAACATCATACACTATCTAAGAAGGATAGCATACACTACCCAACATCATACACCATCTAAGAAGGATAGTATACACTACCCAACATCATACACCATCTAAGAAGGATAGTATACACTACCCAACATCATACACTATCTAAGAAGGATAGTATACACTACCCAAAATCATACACTATCTAAGAAGGATAGTATACACTATCCAACATCATACACTGTCTAAGAAGGATAGTATACACTATCCAAAATCATATACTATCTAAGAAGGATAGTATACACTATCCAACATCATATACTATCTAAGAAGGATAGTATACACTATCCAACATCATATACCATCTAACAAGGATAGTATACACTATCCAAAATCACATACTATCTAAGAAGGATAGTATACATTATCCAACATCATATACTATCTAAAGAGAATAGTATACACTATCCAATATCATATACTATCTAAGAAGGATAGTATACACTATCCAATATCATATACTATCTAAGAAGGATAGTGTACACTATGCAATATCATATACTATCTAAGAAGGATAGTATACACTATGCAATATCATATACTATCAAAGAAGGATAGTATACACTATCCAACATCATACACTATCTAAGAAGGATAGTATACACTATCCAACATCATATACTATCTACGAAGGATAGTATACACTATCCAACATCATACACTATCTAAGAAGGATAGTATACACTATCCAACATCATATACAATCTAAGAAGGATAGTATACACTATCCAACATCATATACTATCTAAGAAGGATAGTATACACTATCCAACATCATATACTATCTAAGAAGGATAGTATACACTATCCAACATCATATACTATCTAAGAAGGATAGTATACACTATCCAACATCATATACTATCTAAGAAGGATAGTATACACTTTCCAACATCATATACTATCTAAGAAGGATAGTATACACTATCCAACATCATACACTATCTAAGAAGGATAGTATACACTATCCAACATCATACACTGTCTAAGAAGCATAGTGTACACTATCCAACATCATACACTATCTAAGAATGATAGTATACACTTTGCAATATCATATATTAAGAAGGATAGTACACACTATCCAATATCATATACTATCTAAGAAGGATAGCATACACTACCCAACATCATACACTATCTAAGAAGGATAGCATACACTACCCAACATCATACACTATCTAAGAAGGATAGCATACACTATCCAACATCATATACTATCTAAGAAGGATAGTATACACAATCCAACATCATATACTATCTAGGAATGATAGTATACACTATCCAACATCATATACTATCTAAGAAGGATAGTATACACTATCCAACATCATATATTATCTAAGAAGGATAGTATACACTATCCCACATCATATACTATCTAAGAAGGATAGTATACACTATCCAACATCATATACTATCTAAGAAGGAAAGTATACACTATCCAACATCATATACTATCTAAGAAGGACAGTATACACTATCCAATATCATATACTAAGAAGGATAGTATACACTATCCAATATCATATTCTAAGAAGGATAGTATACACTATCCAACATCATATACTATCTAAGAAGAATAGTATACACTATCCAACATCATACACTAACCAAGAAGGATGGTATACACTACCCAACATCATACACTATCTAAGAAGCATAGTATACACTACCCAACATCATACTCTATCTAAGGATAGTATACACTATCCAACATCATACACTATCTAAGAAGGATAGTATACACTATCCAACATCATACACTATCTAAGAAGGATAGTATACACTATCCAACATCATATACAATCTAAGAAGGATAGTATACACTATCCAACATCATATACTATCTAAGAAGGATAGTATACACTATCCAACATCATATACAATCTAAGAAGGATAGTATACACTACCCAACATCGTATACAATCTAAGAAGGATAGTATACATTGTCCAACATCATATACAATCTAAGAAGGATAGTATACACTATCCAACATCATATACTATCTAAGAAGGATAGTATACACTATCCAACATCATATACTATCTAAGAAGGATAGTATACACTATCCAACATCATATACTATCTAAGAAGGATAGTATACACCATCCAATATCATATATTATCTAAGAAGGACAGTATACACTATCCAATATCATATACTAACTAAGAAGGAGAGTATACACTATCCAATATCATATACTATCTAAGAAGGACAGTATACAGTATCCAATATCATATACTATCTAAGAAGGATAGTATAGGCTATCCAATATCATATACTATCTAAGAAGGATAGTATACGCTATCCAACATCATATACTGTCTAAGAAGGATAGTATACGCTACCCAACACCATACACTATCTAAGAAGGATAGTATACGATACCCAACATCATACACTATCTAAGAAGGATAGTAGAAACTACCGAACACCATACACTATCTAAGAAGGATAGTATACACTGCCCAACATCATACACTATCTAAGAAGGATAGTATACACTACCCAACATCATACACTATCTAAGAATTATAGCATACACTACCCAACATCATACACCATCTAAGAAGGATAGTATACACTACCCAACATCATACACCATCTAAGAAGGATAGTATAAACTACCCAACATCATACACTATCTAAGAAGGATAGTATACACTACCCAACATCATACACTATCTAAGAAGGATAGTATACACCATCCAACATCATACACTGTCTAAGAAGGATAGTATACACTATCCAAAATCATATACTATCTAAGAAGGATAGTATACACTATCCAATATCATATACTATCTAAGAAGGATAGTATACACTATCCAACATCATATACCATCTAAGAAGGATAGTATAAACTATCCAAAATCACATACTATCTAAGAAGGATAGTATACACTATCCAACATCATATACTATCTAAAGAGTATAGTATACACTATCCAATATCATATACTATCTAAGAAGGATAGTATACACTATCCAATATCATATACTATCTAAGAAGGATAGTGTACACTATGCAATATCATATACTATCTAAGAAGGATAGTATACACTATGCAATATCATATACTATCAAAGAAGGATAGTATACACTATCCAACATCATACACTATCTAAGAAGGATAGTATACACTATCCAACATCATGCACTATCTAAGAAGGATAGTATACACTATCCAACATCATATAATACCTACGAAGGATAGTATACACTATCCAACATCATATACTATCTAAGAAGGATAGTATACACTATCCAACATCATATACAAACTAAGAAGGATAGTATACACTATCCAACATCATATACTCTCTAAGAAGGATAGTATACACTATCCAACATCATATACTATCTAAGAAGGATAGTATACACTATCCAACATCATATACTATCTAAGAAGGATAGTATACACTATCCAACATCATATACTATCTAAGAAGGATAGTATACACTATACAACATCATATACTATCTAAGAAGGATAGTATACACTATCCAACATCATATACAATCTAAGAAGGATAGTATACACTATCCAAAATCATAAACTATCTAAGAAGGATAGTATACACTATCCAACATCATATACTATCTAAGAAGGATAGTATACACTATCCAACATCATATACTATCTAAGAAGGATAGTATACACTATCCAACATCATATACAATCTAAGAAGGATAGTATACACTATCCAAAATCATATACTATCTAAGAATGATAGTATACACTATCCAACATCATATATTATCTAAGAAGGATAGTATACACTATCTAACATCATATACTATCTAAGAAGGACAGTATACACTATCCAACATCATATACTCTCTAAGAAGGAAAGTATACACTATCCAATATCATATAATATCTAAGAAGGACAGTATACACTATCAAATATCATATACTATCTAAGAAGGACAGTATACACTATCCAATATCAAATACTATCTAAGAAGGACAGTATACACTATTCAATATCATATACTATCTAAGAAGGATAGTATACACTATCCAATATCATATACTATCGAAGAAGGACAGTATACACTATCCAAAATCATATACTAACTAAGAAGGACAGTATAAACTATCCAATATCATATACTATCTAAGAAGGATAGCATACACTATCCAATATGATGTACTATCTAACAAGGATAGTATACACTATCCAATATCATATACTATCTAAGAAGGATAGTATACACTATCCAATATCATATACTAAGAAGGATAGTATACACTATCCAATATCATATTCTAAGAAGGATAGTATACACTATCCAATATCATACACTAAGAAGGATAGTATACACTATCCAATATCATATACTATCTAACAAGGATAGTATACACTATACAATATCACATACTATCTAAGAAGGATAGTATACACTATCCAATATCATATACTATCTAAGAAGGATAGTATACACTATCCAACGTCATATACTATCTAAGAAGGATAGCATACACTATCCAACATCATACACTATTTAAGAAGGATAGTATACAGTACCCAACATCATACACTATCTAAGAAAGATAGTATACACTACCCAACATCATACACTATCTAAGAAGGATAGTATACACTACCCAACATCATACACTGTCTAAGAATGATAGTATACACTACCCAACATCATACACTATCTAAGAAGGATAGTATACACTACCCAACATCATACACTATCTAAGAAGGATAGTATAAACTACCCAACATCATACACTATCTAAGAAGGATAGTATACACTACCCAACATCATACACTATCTAAGAAGGATAGTATACACTACCCAACACCATACACTATCTAAGAAGGATAGTATACACTACCCAACATCATACACTATCTAAAAAGGATAGCATACACTACCCAACATCATACACTATCTAAGAAGGATAGTATACACTACCCAACATCATACACTATCTAAGAAGGATAGTATACACTATCGAACATCATACACTATCTAAGAAGGATAGCATACACTATCCAACATCATACACTATTTAAGAAGTATAGCATACACTATCGAACATCATACACTATCTAAGAAGGATAGTATACACAATCCAACATCATATACTATGTAAGAAGGATAGTATACATTATCCAACATCATATACTACCAAAGAAGGATAGTATACACTATCCAACATCATATACTATCTAAGAAGGATAGTATACACTATCCAACATCATATAATATCTAAGAAGGATAGTATAAACTATCCAACATCATATACTAAGAAGGATAGTATACACTATCCAACATCATATATAATCTAAGAAGGATAGTATACACTATCCAACATCATATACTACCTAAGAAGGATAGTATACACTATCCAACATCATATACTAAGAAGGATAGTATACACTATCCAACATCATATACAATCTAAGAAGGATAGTATACACTATCCAACATCATATACTATCTAAGAAGGATAGTATACACTATCCAACATCCTATACAATCTAAGAAGGATAGTATACACTACCCAACATCCTATACAATCTAAGAAGGATAGTATACATTATCCAACATCATATACAATCTAAGAAGGATAGTATACACTATCCAACATCATATAGTATCTAAGAAGGAGAGTATACACTATCCAACATCATATACTATCTAAGAAGGATAGTATACACTATCCAACATCATACAATATCTGAGAAGGATAGTATACACTATCCAACATCATACACTATCTGAGAAGGATAGTATACAACATCCAAAATCATACACAATCTGAGAAGGATAGTATACACTATCCAACATCATATACAATCTAAGAAGGATAGTATACACTATCCAACATCATATACTATCTGAGAAGGATAGTATACACAATCCAACATCATATAATATCTGAGAAGGATAGTATAAACTATCCAACATCATATACTAAGAAGGATAGTATCCACTATCCAACATCATACATAATCTAAGAAGGATAGTATACACTATCCAACATCATATACTATCTAAGAAGGATAGTATACACTATCCAACATCATATACTAAGAAGGATAGTATACACTATCCAAAATCATATACAATCTAAGAAGGATAGTATAGACTATCCAACATCATGTACTATCTAAGAAGGATAGTATACACTATCCAACATCATATACAATCCAAGAAGGATAGTATACACTACCCAACATCATATACAATCTAAGAAGGATAGTATACATTATCCAACATCATATAAAATCTAAGAAGGATAGTATACACTATCCAACATCATATACTATCTAAGCAGGATAGTATACACTATCCAACATCATATACTATCTAAGAAGGATAGTATACACTATCCAACATCATATACTATCTAAGAAGGATAGTATACACTATCCAATATCATATATTATCTAAGAAGGACAGTATACACCATCCAATATCATATACTATCTAAGAAGGACAGTATACACTATCCAATATCATATACTATCTAAGAAGGATAGTATAGGCTATCCAAAATCATATACTATCTAAGAAGGATAGTATACGCTATCCAACGTCATATACTGTCTAAGAAGGATAGTATACGCTACCCAACACCATACACTATCTAAGAAGGATAGTATACGCTACCCAACATCATACACTATCTAAGAAGGATAGTATAAACTACCCAACACCATACACTATCTAAGAAGGATAGTATACACTGCCCAACATCATACACTATCTAAGAAGGATAGTATACACTACCCAACATCATACACAATCTAAGAAGGATAGCATACACTACCCAACATCATACACCATCTAAGAAGGATAGTATACACTACCCAACATCATACACCATCTAAGAAGGATAGTATACACTACACAACATCATACACTATCTAAGAAGGACAGTATACACTACCCAACATCATACACTATCTAAGAAGGATAGTATACACTATCCAACATCATACACTGTCTAAGAAGGATAGTATACACTATCCAAAATCATATACTATCTAAGAAGGATAGTATACACTATCCAACATCATATACTATCTAAGAAGGATAGTATACACTATCCAACATCATATACCATCTAACAAGGATAGTATACACTATCCAAAATTACATACTATCTAAGAAGGATAGTATACACTATCCAACATCATATACTATCTAAAGAGTATAGTATACACTATCCAATATCATATACTATCTAAGAAGGATAATATACACTATCCAATATCATATACTATCTAAGAAGGATAGTGTACACTATGCAATATCATATACTATCTAAGAAGGATAGTATACAATATGCAATATCATATACTATCATAGAAGGATAGTATACACTATCCAACATCATACACTATCTAAGAAGGATAGTATACACTATCCAACATCATATACTATCTAAGAAGGATAGTATACACTATCCAACATCATGTACTATCTAAGAAGGATAGTATACACTATCCAACATCATATACAATCCAAGAAGGATAGTATACACTACCCAACATCATATACAATCTAAGAAGGATAGTATACATTATCCAACATCATATAAAATCTAAGAAGGATAGTATACACTATCCAACATCATATACTATCTAAGCAGGATAGTATACACTATCCAACATCATATACTATCTAAGAAGGATAGTATACACTATCCAACATCATATACTATCTAAGAAGGATAGTATACACTATCCAATATCATATATTATCTAAGAAGGACAGTATACACCATCCAATATCATATACTATCTAAGAAGGAGAGTATACACTATCCAATATCATATACTATCTAAGAAGGACAGTATACACTATCCAATATCATATACTATCTAAGAAGGATAGTATAGGCTATCCAAAATCATATACTATCTAAGAAGGATAGTATACGCTATCCAACGTCATATACTGTCTAAGAAGGATAGTATACGCTACCCAACACCATACACTATCTAAGAAGGATAGTATACGCTACCCAACATCATACACTATCTAAGAAGGATAGTATAAACTACCCAACACCATACACTATCTAAGAAGGATAGTATACACTGCCCAACATCATACACTATCTAAGAAGGATAGTATACACTACCCAACATCATACACAATCTAAGAAGGATAGCATACACTACCCAACATCATACACCATCTAAGAAGGATAGTATACACTACCGAACATCATACACCATCTAAGAAGGATAGTATACACTACCCAACATCATACACTATCTAAGAAGGACAGTATACACTACCCAACATCATACACTATCTAAGAAGGATAGTATACACTATCCAACATCATACACTGTCTAAGAAGGATAGTATACACTATCCAAAATCATATACTATCTAAGAAGGATAGTATACACTATCCAACATCATATACTATCTAAGAAGGATAGTATACACTATCCAACATCATATACCATCTAACAAGGATAGTATACACTATCCAAAATCACATACTATCTAAGAAGGATAGTATACACTATCCAACATCATGTACTATCTAAAGAGTATAGTATACACTATCCAATATCATATACTATCTAAGAAGGATAATATACACTATCCAATATCATATACTATCTAAGAAGGATAGTGTACACTATGCAATATCATATACTATCTAAGAAGGATAGTATACAATATGCAATATCATATACTATCATAGAAGGATAGTATACACTATCCAACATCATACACTATCTAAGAAGGATAGTATACACTATCCAACATCATATACTATCTACGAAGGATAGTATACACTATCCAACATCATATACTATCTAAGAAGGATAGTATACACTATCCAACATCATATACAATCTAAGAAGGATAGTATACACTATCCAACATCATATACTATCTAAGAAGGATAGTATACACTATCCAACATCATATACTATCTAAGAAGTATAGTATACACTATCCAACATCATATACTATCTAAGAAGGATAGTATACACTATCCAACATCATATACTATCTAAGAAGGATAGTATACACTATCCAAAATCATATACTATCTAAGAAGGATAGTATACACTATCCAACATCATATATTATCTAAGAAGGATAGTATACACTATCTAACATCATATACTATCTAAGAAGGACAGTATACACTATCCAACATCATATACTCTCTAAGAAGGAAAGTATACACTATCCAATATCATATAATATCTAAGAAGGACAGTATACACTATCAAATATCATATACTATCTAAGAAGGACAGTATACACTATCCAATATCAAATACTATCTAAGAAGGACAGTATACACTATTCAATATCATATACTATCTAAGAAGGATAGTATACACTATCCAATATCATATACTATCGAAGAAGGACAGTATACACTATCCAATATCATATACTAACTAAGAAGGACAGTATAAACTATCCAATATCATATACTATCTAAGAAGGATAGCATACACTATCCAATATGATGTACTATCTAACAAGGATAGTATACACTATCCAATATCATATACTATCTAAGAAGGATAGTATACACTATCCAATATCATATACTAAGAAGGATAGTATACACTATCCAATATCATATTCTAAGAAGGATAGTATACACTATCCAATATCATACACTAAGAAGGATAGTATACACTATCCAATATCATATACTATCTAACAAGGATAGTATACACTATACAATATCACATACTATCTAAGAAGTATAGTATACACTATCCAATATCATATACTATCTAAGAAGGATAGTATACACTATCCAACGTCATATACTATCTAAGAAGGATAGCATACACTATCCAACATCATACACTATCTAAGAAGGATAGTATACAGTACCCAACATCATACACTATCTAAGAAAGATAGTATACACTACCCAACATCATACACTACCTAAGAAGGATAGTATACACTACCCAACATCATACACTGTCTAAGAATGATAGTATACACTACCCAACGTCATACACTATCTAAGAAGGATAGTATACACTACCCAACATCATACACTATCTAAGAAGGATAGTATACACTACCCAACATCATACACTATCTAAGAAGGATAGTATACACTACCCAACACCATACACTATCTAAGAAGGATAGCATACACTACCCAACATCATACACTATCTAAAAAGGATAGCATACACTACCCAACATCATACACTATCTAAGAAGGATAGTATACACTACCCAACATCATAAACTATCTAAGAAGGATAGTATACACTATCCAACATCATACACTATCTAAGAAGGATAGCATACACTATCCAACATCATACACTATTTAAGAAGTATAGCATACACTATCGAACATCATACACTATCTAAGAAGGATAGTATACACAATCCAACATCATATACTATGTAAGAAGGATAGTATACATTATCCAACATCATATACTACCAAAGAAGGATAGTATACACTATCCAACATCATATACTATCTAAGAAGGATAGTATACACTATCCAACATCATATAATATCTAAGAAGGATAGTATAAACTATCCAACATCATATACTAAGAAGGATAGTATACACTATCCAACATCATATATAATCTAAGAAGGATAGTATACACTATCCAACATCATATACTACCTAAGAAGGATAGTATACACTATCCAACATCATATACTAAGAAGGATAGTATACACTATCCAACATCATATACAATCTAAGAAGGATAGTATACACTATCCAACATCATATACTATCTAAGAAGGATAGTATACACTATCCAACATCCTATACAATCTAAGAAGGATAGTATACACTACCCAACATCCTATACAATCTAAGAAGGATAGTATACATTATCCAACATCATATACAATCTAAGAAGGATAGTATACACTATCCAAAATCATATAGTATCTAAGAAGGAGAGTATACACTATCCAACATCATATACTATCTAAGAAGGATAGTATACACTATCCAACATCATATACAATCTAAGAAGGATAGTATACACTATCCAACATCATATACTATCTAAGAAGGATAGCATACACTATCCAACATCATATACTATCTAAGAAGGATAGTATACACTATCCAACATCATATACTATCTAAGAAGGATAGTATACACTATCCAACATCATATACTATCTAAGAAGGATAGTATACACTATCCAAAATCATATACTATCTAAGAAGGATAGTATACACTATCCAACATCATATATTATCTAAGAAGGATAGTATACACTATCTAACATCATATACTATCTAAGAAGGACAGTATACACTATCCAACATCATATACTCTCTAAGAAGGAAAGTATACACTATCCAATATCATATAATATCTAAGAAGGACAGTATACACTATCAAATATCATATACTATCTAAGAAGGACAGTATACACTATCCAATATCAAATACTATCTAAGAAGGACAGTATACACTATTCAATATCATATACTATCTAAGAAGGATAGTATACACTATCCAATATCATATACTATCGAAGAAGGACAGTATACACTATCCAATATCATATACTAACTAAGAAGGACAGTATAAACTATCCAATATCATATACTATCTAAGAAGGATAGCATACACTATCCAATATGATGTACTATCTAACAAGGATAGTATACACTATCCAATATCATATACTATCTAAGAAGGATAGTATACACTATCCAATATCATATACTAAGAAGGATAGTATACACTATCCAATATCATATTCTAAGAAGGATAGTATACACTATCCAATATCATACACTAAGAAGGATAGTATACACTATCCAATATCATATACTATCTAACAAGGATAGTATACACTATACAATATCACATACTATCTAAGAAGGATAGTATACACTATCCAATATCATATACTATCTAAGAAGGATAGTATACACTATCCAACGTCATATACTATCTAAGAAGGATAGCATACACTATCCAACATCATACACTATCTAAGAAGGATAGTATACAGTACCCAACATCATACACTATCTAAGAAAGATAGTATACACTACCCAACATCATACACTATCTAAGAAGGATAGTATACACTACCCAACATCATACACTGTCTAAGAATGATAGTATACACTACCCAACATCATACACTATCTAAGAAGGATAGTATACACTACCCAACATCATACACTATCTAAGAAGGATAGTATACACTACCCAACATCATACACTATCTAAGAAGGATAGTATACACTACCCAACACCATACACTATCTAAGAAGGATAGTATACACTACCCAACATCATACACTATCTAAAAAGGATAGCATACACTACCCAACATCATACACTATCTAAGAAGGATAGTATACACTACCCAACATCATACACTATCTAAGAAGGATAGTATACACTATCCAACATCATACACTATCTAAGAAGGATAGCATACACTATCCAACATCATACACTATTTAAGAAGTATAGCATACACTATCGAACATCATACACTATCTAAGAAGGATAGTATACACAATCCAACATCATATACTATGTAAGAAGGATAGTATACATTATCCAACATCATATACTACCAAAGAAGAATAGTATACACTATCCAACATCATATACTATCTAAGAAGGATAGTATACACTATCCAACATCATATAATATCTAAGAAGGATAGTATAAACTATCCAACATCATATACTAAGAAGGATAGTATACACTATCCAACATCATATATAATCTAAGAAGGATAGTATACACTATCCAACATCATATACTACCTAAGAAGGATAGTATACACTATCCAACATCATATACTAAGAAGGATAGTATACACTATCCAACATCATATACAATCTAAGAAGGATAGTATACACTATCCAACATCATATACTATCTAAGAAGGATAGTATACACTATCCAACATCCTATACAATCTAAGAAGGATAGTATACACTACCCAACATCCTATACAATCTAAGAAGGATAGTATACATTATCCAACATCATATACAATCTAAGAAGGATAGTATACACTATCCAACATCATATAGCATCTAAGAAGGAGAGTATACACTATCCAACATCATATACTATCTAAGAAGGATAGTATACACTATCCAACATCATACAATATCTGAGAAGGATAGTATACACTATCCAACATCATACACTATCTGAGAAGGATAGTATACAACATCCAAAATCATACACAATCTGAGAAGGATAGTATACACTATCCAACATCATATACAATCTAAGAAGGATAGTATACACTATCCAACATCATATACTATCTGAGAAGGATAGTATACACAATCCAACATCATATAATATCTGAGAAGGATAGTATAAACTATCCAACATCATATATTAAGAAGGATAGTATCCACTATCCAACATCATACATAATCTAAGAAGGATAGTATACACTATCCAACATCATATACTATCTAAGAAGGATAGTATACACTATCCAACATCATATACTAAGAAGGATAGTATACACTATCCAAAATCATATACAATCTAAGAAGGATAGTATACACTATCCAACATCATGTACTATCTAAGAAGGATAGTATACACTATCCAACATCATATACAATCCAAGAAGGATAGTATACACTATCCAACATCATATACTATCTAAGAAGGATAGTATACACTATCCAACATCATATACAATCTAAGAAGGATAGTATACACTATCCAACATCATATACTATCTAAGAAGGATAGTATACACTATCCAACATCATATACTATCTAAGAAGGATAGTATACACTATCCAACATCATATACTATCTAAGAAGGATAGTATACACTATCCAACATCATATACTATCTAAGAAGGATAGTATACACTATACAACATCATATACTATCTAAGAAGGATAGTATACACTATCCAACATCATATACAATCTGAGAAGGATAGTATACACTATCCAAAATCATATACTATCTAAGAAGGATAGTATACACTATCCAACATCATATACTATCTAAGAAGGATAGTATACACTATCCAACATCATATCCTATCTAAGAAGGATAGTATACACTATCCAACATCATATACTATCTAAGAAGGACAGTATACACTATCCAAAATCATATACTATCTAAGAAGGATAGTATACACTATCCAACATCATATACTATCTAAGAAGGATAGTATACACTATCCAATATCATATATTATCTAAGAAGGACAGTATACACCATCCAATATCATATACTATCTAAGAAGGAGAGTATACACTATCCAATATCATATACTATCTAAGAAGGACAGTATACACTATCCAATATCATATACTATCTAAGAAGGATAGTATAGGCTATCCAAAATCATATACTATCTAAGAAGGATAGTATACGCTATCCAACGTCATATACTGTCTAAGAAGGATAGTATACGCTACCCAACACCATACACTATCTAAGAAGGATAGTATACGCTACCCAACATCATACACTATCTAAGAAGGATAGTATAAACTACCCAACACCATACACTATCTAAGAAGGATAGTATACACTGCCCAACATCATACACTATCTAAGAAGGATAGTATACACTACCCAACATCATACACAATCTAAGAAGGATAGCATACACTACCCAACATCATACACCATCTAAGAAGGATAGTATACACTACCCAACATCATACACTATCTAAGAAGGACAGTATACACTACCCAACATCATACACTATCTAAGAAGGATAGTATACACTATCCAACATCATACACTGTCTAAGAAGGATAGTATACACTATCCAAAATCATATACTATCTAAGAAGGATAGTATACACTATCCAACATCATATACTATCTACGAAGGATAGTATACACTATCCAACATCATATACCATCTAACAAGGATAGTATACACTATCCAAAATCACATACTATCTAAGAAGGATAGTATACACTATCCAACATCATGTACTATCTAAAGAGTATAGTATACACTATCCAATATCATATACTATCTAAGAAGGATAATATACACTATCCAATATCATATACTATCTAAGAAGGATAGTGTACACTATGCAATATCATATACTATCTAAGAAGGATAGTATACAATATGCAATATCATATACTATCATAGAAGGATAGTATACACTATCCAACATCATACACTATCTAAGAAGGATAGTATACACTATCCAACATCATATACTATCTACGAAGGATAGTATACACTATCCAACATCATATACTATCTAAGAAGGATAGTATACACTATCCAACATCATATACAATCTAAGAAGGATAGTATACACTATCCAACATCATATACTATCTAAGAAGGATAGTATACACTATCCAACATCATATACTATCTAAGAAGGATAGTATACACTATCCAACATCATATACTATCTAAGAAGGATAGTATACACTATCCAACATCATATACTATCTAAGAAGGATAGTATACACTATCCAAAATCATATACTATCTAAGAAGGATAGTATACACTATCCAACATCATATATTATCTAAGAAGGATAGTATACACTATCTAACATCATATACTATCTAAGAAGGACAGTATACACTATCCAACATCATATACTCTCTAAGAAGGAAAGTATACACTATCCAATATCATATAATATCTAAGAAGGACAGTATACACTATCAAATATCATATACTATCTAAGAAGGACAGTATACACTATCCAATATCAAATACTATCTAAGAAGGACAGTATACACTATTCAATATCATATACTATCTAAGAAGGATAGTATACACTATCCAATATCATATACTATCGAAGAAGGACAGTATACACTATCCAATATCATATACTAACTAAGAAGGACAGTATAAACTATCCAATATCATATACTATCTAAGAAGGATAGCATACACTATCCAATATGATGTACTATCTAACAAGGATAGTATACACTATCCAATATCATATACTATCTAAGAAGGATAGTATACACTATCCAATATCATATACTAAGAAGGATAGTATACACTATCCAATATCATATTCTAAGAAGGATAGTATACACTATCCAATATCATACACTAAGAAGGATAGTATACACTATCCAATATCATATACTATCTAACAAGGATAGTATACACTATACAATATCACATACTATCTAAGAAGTATAGTATACACTATCCAATATCATATACTATCTAAGAAGGATAGTATACACTATCCAACGTCATATACTATCTAAGAAGGATAGCATACACTATCCAACATCATACACTATCTAAGAAGGATAGTATACAGTACCCAACATCATACACTATCTAAGAAAGATAGTATACACTACCCAACATCATACACTACCTAAGAAGGATAGTATACACTACCCAACATCATACACTGTCTAAGAATGATAGTATACACTACCCAACATCATACACTATCTAAGAAGGATAGTATACACTACCCAACATCATACACTATCTAAGAAGGATAGTATACACTACCCAACATCATACACTATCTAAGAAGGATAGTATACACTACCCAACACCATACACTATCTAAGAAGGATAGCATACACTACCCAACATCATACACTATCTAAAAAGGATAGCATACACTACCCAACATCATACACTATCTAAGAAGGATAGTATACACTACCCAACATCATAAACTATCTAAGAAGGATAGTATACACTATCCAACATCATACACTATCTAAGAAGGATAGCATACACTATCCAACATCATACACTATTTAAGAAGTATAGCATACACTATCGAACATCATACACTATCTAAGAAGGATAGTATACACAATCCAACATCATATACTATGTAAGAAGGATAGTATACATTATCCAACATCATATACTACCAAAGAAGGATAGTATACACTATCCAACATCATATACTATCTAAGAAGGATAGTATACACTATCCAACATCATATAATATCTAAGAAGGATAGTATAAACTATCCAACATCATATACTAAGAAGGATAGTATACACTATCCAACATCATATATAATCTAAGAAGGATAGTATACACTATCCAACATCATATACTACCTAAGAAGGATAGTATACACTATCCAACATCATATACTAAGAAGGATAGTATACACTATCCAACATCATATACAATCTAAGAAGGATAGTATACACTATCCAACATCATATACTATCTAAGAAGGATAGTATACACTATCCAACATCCTATACAATCTAAGAAGGATAGTATACACTACCCAACATCCTATACAATCTAAGAAGGATAGTATACATTATCCAACATCATATACAATCTAAGAAGGATAGTATACACTATCCAAAATCATATAGTATCTAAGAAGGAGAGTATACACTATCCAACATCATATACTATCTAAGAAGGATAGTATACACTATCCAACATCATATACAATCTAAGAAGGATAGTATACACTATCCAACATCATATACTATCTAAGAAGGATAGCATACACTATCCAACATCATATACTATCTAAGAAGGATAGTATACACTATCCAACATCATATACTATCTAAGAAGGATAGTATACACTATCCAACATCATATACTATCTAAGAAGGATAGTATACACTATCCAAAATCATATACTATCTAAGAAGGATAGTATACACTATCCAACATCATATATTATCTAAGAAGGATAGTATACACTATCTAACATCATATACTATCTAAGAAGGACAGTATACACTATCCAACATCATATACTCTCTAAGAAGGAAAGTATACACTATCCAATATCATATAATATCTAAGAAGGACAGTATACACTATCAAATATCATATACTATCTAAGAAGGACAGTATACACTATCCAATATCAAATACTATCTAAGAAGGACAGTATACACTATTCAATATCATATACTATCTAAGAAGGATAGTATACACTATCCAATATCATATACTATCGAAGAAGGACAGTATACACTATCCAATATCATATACTAACTAAGAAGGACAGTATAAACTATCCAATATCATATACTATCTAAGAAGGATAGCATACACTATCCAATATGATGTACTATCTAACAAGGATAGTATACACTATCCAATATCATATACTATCTAAGAAGGATAGTATACACTATCCAATATCATATACTAAGAAGGATAGTATACACTATCCAATATCATATTCTAAGAAGGATAGTATACACTATCCAATATCATACACTAAGAAGGATAGTATACACTATCCAATATCATATACTATCTAACAAGGATAGTATACACTATACAATATCACATACTATCTAAGAAGGATAGTATACACTATCCAATATCATATACTATCTAAGAAGGATAGTATACACTATCCAACGTCATATACTATCTAAGAAGGATAGCATACACTATCCAACATCATACACTATCTAAGAAGGATAGTATACAGTACCCAACATCATACACTATCTAAGAAAGATAGTATACACTACCCAACATCATACACTATCTAAGAAGGATAGTATACACTACCCAACATCATACACTGTCTAAGAATGATAGTATACACTACCCAACATCATACACTATCTAAGAAGGATAGTATACACTACCCAACATCATACACTATCTAAGAAGGATAGTATACACTACCCAACATCATACACTATCTAAGAAGGATAGTATACACTACCCAACACCATACACTATCTAAGAAGGATAGTATACACTACCCAACATCATACACTATCTAAAAAGGATAGCATACACTACCCAACATCATACACTATCTAAGAAGGATAGTATACACTACCCAACATCATACACTATCTAAGAAGGATAGTATACACTATCCAACATCATACACTATCTAAGAAGGATAGCATACACTATCCAACATCATACACTATTTAAGAAGTATAGCATACACTATCGAACATCATACACTATCTAAGAAGGATAGTATACACAATCCAACATCATATACTATGTAAGAAGGATAGTATACATTATCCAACATCATATACTACCAAAGAAGAATAGTATACACTATCCAACATCATATACTATCTAAGAAGGATAGTATACACTATCCAACATCATATAATATCTAAGAAGGATAGTATAAACTATCCAACATCATATACTAAGAAGGATAGTATACACTATCCAACATCATATATAATCTAAGAAGGATAGTATACACTATCCAACATCATATACTACCTAAGAAGGATAGTATACACTATCCAACATCATATACTAAGAAGGATAGTATACACTATCCAACATCATATACAATCTAAGAAGGATAGTATACACTATCCAACATCATATACTATCTAAGAAGGATAGTATACACTATCCAACATCCTATACAATCTAAGAAGGATAGTATACACTACCCAACATCCTATACAATCTAAGAAGGATAGTATACATTATCCAACATCATATACAATCTAAGAAGGATAGTATACACTATCCAACATCATATAGTATCTAAGAAGGAGAGTATACACTATCCAACATCATATACTATCTAAGAAGGATAGTATACACTATCCAACATCATACAATATCTGAGAAGGATAGTATACACTATCCAACATCATACACTATCTGAGAAGGATAGTATACAACATCCAAAATCATACACAATCTGAGAAGGATAGTATACACTATCCAACATCATATACAATCTAAGAAGGATAGTATACACTATCCAACATCATATACTATCTGAGAAGGATAGTATACACAATCCAACATCATATAATATCTGAGAAGGATAGTATAAACTATCCAACATCATATACTAAGAAGGATAGTATCCACTATCCAACATCATACATAATCTAAGAAGGATAGTATACACTATCCAACATCATATACTATCTAAGAAGGATAGTATACACTATCCAACATCATATACTAAGAAGGATAGTATACACTATCCAAAATCATATACAATCTAAGAAGGATAGTATACACTATCCAACATCATGTACTATCTAAGAAGGATAGTATACACTATCCAACATCATATACAATCCAAGAAGGATAGTATACACTACCCAACATCATATACAATCTAAGAAGGATAGTATACATTATCCAACATCATATAAAATCTAAGAAGGATAGTATACACTATCCAACATCATATACTATCTAAGCAGGATAGTATACACTATCCAACATCATATACTATCTAAGAAGGATAGTATACACTATCCAACATCATATACTATCTAAGAAGGATAGTATACACTATCCAATATCATATATTATCTAAGAAGGACAGTATACACCATCCAATATCATATACTATCTAAGAAGGAGAGTATACACTATCCAATATCATATACTATCTAAGAAGGACAGTATACACTATCCAATATCATATACTATCTAAGAAGGATAGTATAGGCTATCCAAAATCATATACTATCTAAGAAGGATAGTATACGCTATCCAACGTCATATACTGTCTAAGAAGGATAGTATACGCTACCCAACACCATACACTATCTAAGAAGGATAGTATACGCTACCCAACATCATACACTATCTAAGAAGGATAGTATAAACTACCCAACACCATACACTATCTAAGAAGGATAGTATACACTGCCCAACATCATACACTATCTAAGAAGGATAGTATACACTACCCAACATCATACACTATCTAAGAAGGATAGCATACACTACCCAACATCATACACCATCTAAGAAGGATAGTATACACTACCCAACATCATACACCATCTAAGAAGGATAGTATAGGCTATCCAAAATCATATACTATCTAAGAAGGATAGTATACGCTATCCAACGTCATATACTGTCTAAGAAGGATAGTATACGCTACCCAACACCATACACTATCTAAGAAGGATAGTATACGCTACCCAACATCATACACTATCTAAGAAGGATAGTATAAACTACCCAACACCATACACTATCTAAGAAGGATAGTATACACTGCCCAACATCATACACTATCTAAGAAGGATAGTATACACTACCCAACATCATACACAATCTAAGAAGGATAGCATACACTACCCAACATCATACACCATCTAAGAAGGATAGTATACACTACCCAACATCATACACCATCTAAGAAGGATAGTATACACTACCCAACATCATACACTATCTAAGAAGGACAGTATACACTACCCAACATCATACACTATCTAAGAAGGATAGTATACACTATCCAACATCATACACTGTCTAAGAAGGATAGTATACACTATCCAAAATCATATACTATCTAAGAAGGATAGTATACACTATCCAACATCATATACTATCTAAGAAGGATAGTATACACTATCCAACATCATATACCATCTAACAAGGATAGTATACACTATCCAAAATCACATACTATCTAAGAAGGATAGTATACACTATCCAACATCATGTACTATCTAAAGAGTATAGTATACACTATCCAATATCATATACTATCTAAGAAGGATAATATACACTATCCAATATCATATACTATCTAAGAAGGATAGTGTACACTATGCAATATCATATACTATCTAAGAAGGATAGTATACAATATGCAATATCATATACTATCATAGAAGGATAGTATACACTATCCAACATCATACACTATCTAAGAAGGATAGTATACACTATCCAACATCATATACTATCTACGAAGGATAGTATACACTATCCAACATCATATACTATCTAAGAAGGATAGTATACACTATCCAACATCATATACAATCTAAGAAGGATAGTATACACTATCCAACATCATATACTATCTAAGAAGGATAGTATACACTATCCAACATCATATACTATCTAAGAAGGATAGTATACACTATCCAACATCATATACTATCTAAGAAGGATAGTATACACTATCCAACATCATATACTATCTAAGAAGGATAGTATACACTATCCAAAATCATATACTATCTAAGAAGGATAGTATACACTATCCAACATCATATATTATCTAAGAAGGATAGTATACACTATCTAACATCATATACTATCTAAGAAGGACAGTATACACTATCCAACATCATATACTCTCTAAGAAGGAAAGTATACACTATCCAATATCATATAATATCTAAGAAGGACAGTATACACTATCAAATATCATATACTATCTAAGAAGGACAGTATACACTATCCAATATCAAATACTATCTAAGAAGGACAGTATACACTATTCAATATCATATACTATCTAAGAAGGATAGTATACACTATCCAATATCATATACTATCGAAGAAGGACAGTATACACTATCCAATATCATATACTAACTAAGAAGGACAGTATAAACTATCCAATATCATATACTATCTAAGAAGGATAGCATACACTATCCAATATGATGTACTATCTAACAAGGATAGTATACACTATCCAATATCATATACTATCTAAGAAGGATAGTATACACTATCCAATATCATATACTAAGAAGGATAGTATACACTATCCAATATCATATTCTAAGAAGGATAGTATACACTATCCAATATCATACACTAAGAAGGATAGTATACACTATCCAATATCATATACTATCTAACAAGGATAGTATACACTATACAATATCACATACTATCTAAGAAGTATAGTATACACTATCCAATATCATATACTATCTAAGAAGGATAGTATACACTATCCAACGTCATATACTATCTAAGAAGGATAGCATACACTATCCAACATCATACACTATCTAAGAAGGATAGTATACAGTACCCAACATCATACACTATCTAAGAAAGATAGTATACACTACCCAACATCATACACTACCTAAGAAGGATTGTATACACTACCCAACATCATACACTGTCTAAGAATGATAGTATACACTACCCAACATCATACACTATCTAAGAAGGATAGTATACACTACCCAACATCATACACTATCTAAGAAGGATAGTATACACTACCCAACATCATACACTATCTAAGAAGGATAGTATACACTACCCAACACCATACACTATCTAAGAAGGATAGCATACACTACCCAACATCATACACTATCTAAAAAGGATAGCATACACTACCCAACATCATACACTATCTAAGAAGGATAGTATACACTACCCAACATCATAAACTATCTAAGAAGGATAGTATACACTATCCAACATCATACACTATCTAAGAAGGATAGCATACACTATCCAACATCATACACTATTTAAGAAGTATAGCATACACTATCGAACATCATACACTATCTAAGAAGGATAGTATACACAATCCAACATCATATACTATGTAAGAAGGATAGTATACATTATCCAACATCATATACTACCAAAGAAGGATAGTATACACTATCCAACATCATATACTATCTAAGAAGGATAGTATACACTATCCAACATCATATAATATCTAAGAAGGATAGTATAAACTATCCAACATCATATACTAAGAAGGATAGTATACACTATCCAACATCATATATAATCTAAGAAGGATAGTATACACTATCCAACATCATATACTACCTAAGAAGGATAGTATACACTATCCAACATCATATACTAAGAAGGATAGTATACACTATCCAACATCATATACAATCTAAGAAGGATAGTATACACTATCCAACATCATATACTATCTAAGAAGGATAGTATACACTATCCAACATCCTATACAATCTAAGAAGGATAGTATACACTACCCAACATCCTATACAATCTAAGAAGGATAGTATACATTATCCAACATCATATACAATCTAAGAAGGATAGTATACACTATCCAAAATCATATAGTATCTAAGAAGGAGAGTATACACTATCCAACATCATATACTATCTAAGAAGGATAGTATACACTATCCAACATCATATACAATCTAAGAAGGATAGTATACACTATCCAACATCATATACTATCTAAGAAGGATAGCATACACTATCCAACATCATATACTATCTAAGAAGGATAGTATACACTATCCAACATCATATACTATCTAAGAAGGATAGTATACACTATCCAACATCATATACTATCTAAGAAGGATAGTATACACTATCCAAAATCATATACTATCTAAGAAGGATAGTATACACTATCCAACATCATATATTATCTAAGAAGGATAGTATACACTATCTAACATCATATACTATCTAAGAAGGACAGTATACACTATCCAACATCATATACTCTCTAAGAAGGAAAGTATACACTATCCAATATCATATAATATCTAAGAAGGACAGTATACACTATCAAATATCATATACTATCTAAGAAGGACAGTATACACTATCCAATATCAAATACTATCTAAGAAGGACAGTATACACTATTCAATATCATATACTATCTAAGAAGGATAGTATACACTATCCAATATCATATACTATCGAAGAAGGACAGTATACACTATCCAATATCATATACTAACTAAGAAGGACAGTATAAACTATCCAATATCATATACTATCTAAGAAGGATAGCATACACTATCCAATATGATGTACTATCTAACAAGGATAGTATACACTATCCAATATCATATACTATCTAAGAAGGATAGTATACACTATCCAATATCATATACTAAGAAGGATAGTATACACTATCCAATATCATATTCTAAGAAGGATAGTATACACTATCCAATATCATACACTAAGAAGGATAGTATACACTATCCAATATCATATACTATCTAACAAGGATAGTATACACTATACAATATCACATACTATCTAAGAAGGATAGTATACACTATCCAATATCATATACTATCTAAGAAGGATAGTATACACTATCCAACGTCATATACTATCTAAGAAGGATAGCATACACTATCCAACATCATACACTATCTAAGAAGGATAGTATACAGTACCCAACATCATACACTATCTAAGAAAGATAGTATACACTACCCAACATCATACACTATCTAAGAAGGATAGTATACACTACCCAACATCATACACTGTCTAAGAATGATAGTATACACTACCCAACATCATACACTATCTAAGAAGGATAGTATACACTACCCAACATCATACACTATCTAAGAAGGATAGTATACACTACCCAACATCATACACTATCTAAGAAGGATAGTATACACTACCCAACACCATACACTATCTAAGAAGGATAGTATACACTACCCAACATCATACACTATCTAAAAAGGATAGCATACACTACCCAACATCATACACTATCTAAGAAAGATAGTATACACTACCCAACATCATACACTATCTAAGAAGGATAGTATACACTATCCAACATCATACACAATCTAAGAAGGATAGCATACACTATCCAACATCATACACTATTTAAGAAGTATAGCATACACTATCGAACATCATACACTATCTAAGAAGGATAGTATACACAATCCAACATCATATACTATGTAAGAAGGATAGTATACATTATCCAACATCATATACTACCAAAGAAGAATAGTATACACTATCCAACATCATATACTATCTAAGAAGGATAGTATACACTATCCAACATCATATAATATCTAAGAAGGATAGTATAAACTATCCAACATCATATACTAAGAAGGATAGTATACACTATCCAACATCATATATAATCTAAGAAGGATAGTATACACTATCCAACATCATATACTACCTAAGAAGGATAGTATACACTATCCAACATCATATACTAAGAAGGATAGTATACACTATCCAACATCATATACAATCTAAGAAGGATAGTATACACTATCCAACATCATATACTATCTAAGAAGGATAGTATACACTATCCAACATCCTATACAATCTAAGAAGGATAGTATACACTACCCAACATCCTATACAATCTAAGAAGGATAGTATACATTATCCAACATCATATACAATCTAAGAAGGATAGTATACACTATCCAACATCATATAGTATCTAAGAAGGAGAGTATACACTATCCAACATCATATACTATCTAAGAAGGATAGTATACACTATCCAACATCATACAATATCTGAGAAGGATAGTATACACTATCCAACATCATACACTATCTGAGAAGGATAGTATACAACATCCAAAATCATACACAATCTGAGAAGGATAGTATACACTATCCAACATCATATACAATCTAAGAAGGATAGTATACACTATCCAACATCATATACTATCTGAGAAGGATAGTATACACAATCCAACATCATATAATATCTGAGAAGGATAGTATAAACTATCCAACATCATATACTAAGAAGGATAGTATCCACTATCCAACATCATACATAATCTAAGAAGGATAGTATACACTATCCAACATCATATACTATCTAAGAAGGATAGTATACACTATCCAACATCATATACTAAGAAGGATAGTATACACTATCCAAAATCATATACAATCTAAGAAGGATAGTATACACTATCCAACATCATGTACTATCTAAGAAGGATAGTATACACTATCCAACATCATATACAATCCAAGAAGGATAGTATACACTACCCAACATCATATACAATCTAAGAAGGATAGTATACATTATCCAACATCATATAAAATCTAAGAAGGATAGTATACACTATCCAACATCATATACTATCTAAGCAGGATAGTATACACTATCCAACATCATATACTATCTAAGAAGGATAGTATACACTATCCAACATCATATACTATCTAAGAAGGATAGTATACACTATCCAATATCATATATTATCTAAGAAGGACAGTATACACCATCCAATATCATATACTATCTAAGAAGGAGAGTATACACTATCCAATATCATATACTATCTAAGAAGGACAGTATACACTATCCAATATCATATACTATCTAAGAAGGATAGTATAGGCTATCCAAAATCATATACTATCTAAGAAGGATAGTATACGCTATCCAACGTCATATACTGTCTAAGAAGGATAGTATACGCTACCCAACACCATACACTATCTAAGAAGGATAGTATACGCTACCCAACATCATACACTATCTAAGAAGGATAGTATAAACTACCCAACACCATACACTATCTAAGAAGGATAGTATACACTGCCCAACATCATACACTATCTAAGAAGGATAGTATACACTACCCAACATCATACACTATCTAAGAAGGATAGCATACACTACCCAACATCATACACCATCTAAGAAGGATAGTATACACTACCCAACATCATACACCATCTAAGAAGGATAGTATACACTACCCAACATCATACACTATCTAAGAAGGACAGTATACACTACCCAACATCATACACTATCTAAGAAGGATAGTATACACTATCCAACATCATACACTGTCTAAGAAGGATAGTATACACTATCCAAAATCATATACTATCTAAGAAGGATAGTATACACTATCCAACATCATATACTATCTAAGAAGGATAGTATACACTATCCAACATCATATACCATCTAACAAGGATAGTATACACTATCCAAAATCACATACTATCTAAGAAGGATAGTATACACTATCCAACATCATATACTATCTAAAGAGTATAGTATACACTATCCAATATCATATACTATCTAAGAAGGATAGTATACACTATCCAATATCATTTACTATCTAAGAAGGATAGTGTACACTATGCAATATCATATACTATCTAAGAAGAATAGTATACAATATGCAATATCATATACTATCATAGAAGGATAGTATACACTATCCAACATCATACACTATCTAAGAAGGATAGTATACACTATCCAACATCATATACTATCTACGAAGGATAGTATACACTATCCAACATCATATACTATCTAAGAAGGATAGTATACACTATCCAACATCATATACAATCTAAGAAGGATAGTATACACTATCCAACATCATATACTATCTAAGAAGGATAGTATACACTATCCAACATCATATACTATCTAAGAAGGATAGTATACACTATCCAACATCATATACTATCTAAGAAGGATAGTATACACTATCCAACATCATATACTATCTAAGAAGGATAGTATACACTATACAACATCATATACTATCTAAGAAGGATAGTATACACTATCCAACATCATATACAATCTGAGAAGGATAGTATACACTATCCAAAATCATATACTATCTAAGAAGGATAGTATACACTATCCAACATCATATACTATCTAAGAAGGATAGTATACACTATCCAACATCATATCCTATCTAAGAAGGATAGTATACACTATCCAACATCATATACTATCTAAGAAGGACAGTATACACTATCCAAAATCATATACTATCTAAGAAGGATAGTATACACTATCCAACATCATATATTATCTAAGAAGAATAGTATACACTATCTAACATCATATACTATCTAAGAAGGACAGTATACACTATCCAACATCATATACTCTCTAAGAAGGAAAGTATACACTATCCAACATCATATACTCTCTAAGAAGGACTGTATACACTATCCAATATCATATACTATCTAAGAAGGACAGTATACACTATCCAATATCATATACTATCTAAGAAGGACAGTATACACTATCCAATATCATATACTATCTAAGAAGGATAGTATACACTATCCAATATCATATACTATCTAAAAGGACAGTATACACTATCCAATATCATATACTATCTAAGAAGGACAGTATAAACTATCCAATATCATATACTATCTAAGAAGGATAGTATACACTATCCAATATCATGTACTATCTAACAAGGATAGTATACACTATCCAATATCATATACTATCTAAGAAGGATAGTATACACTATCCAATATCATATACTAAGAAGGATAGTATACACTATCCAATATCATATTCTAAGAAGGATAGTATACACTATCCAATATCATATACTATCTAAGAAGGATAGTATACACTATCCAATATCATATACTATCTAACAAGGATAGTATACACTATACAATATCACATACTATCTAAGAAGGACAGTATACACTATCCAATATCATATACTATCTAAGAAGGATAGTATACACTATCCAACGTCATATACTATCTAAGAAGGATAGCATACACTATCCAACATCATACACTATCTAAGAAGGATAGTATACAGTACCCAACATCATACACTATCTAAGAAAGATAGTATACACTACCCAACATCATACACTATCTAAGAAGGATAGTATACACTACCCAACATCATACACTGTCTAAGAATGATAGTATACACTACCCAACATCATACACTATCTAGGAAGGATAGTATAAACTACCCAATATCATACACTATCTAAGAAGGATAGTATACACTACCCAACATCATACACTATCTAAGAAGGATAGTATACACTATCCAACATCATACACCATCTAAGAAGGATAGTATACACTATCCAACATCAAACACTATCTAAGAAGGATAGTATACACTATCCAACATCATACACTATCTAAGAAGGATAGTATACACTATCCAACATCACACGCAATCTGAGAAGGATAGTATACACTATCCAACATCATACACTATCTGAGAAGGATAGTATACACTATCCTACATCATACACTATCTGAGAAGGATAGTATACACTATCCAACATCATACAATATCTGAGAAGGATAGTATACACTATCCAACATCATACACTATCTGAGAAGGATAGTATACAACATCCAAAATCATACACAATCTGAGAAGGATAGTATACACTATCCAACATCATATACAATCTAAGAAGGATAGTATACACTATCCAACATCATATACTATCTGAGAAGGATAGTATACACAATCCAACATCATATAATATCTGAGAAGGATAGTATAAACTATCCAACATCATATACTATCTAAGAAGGATAGTATACACTATCCAACATCATATACTATCTAAGAAGGATAGTATACACTATCCAACATCATATACTAACTAAGAAGGATAGTATACACTATCCAACATCATATACTATCTAAGAAGGATAGTATACACTATCCAACATCATATACTATCTAAGAAGGATAGTATACACTATCCAACATCATACACTATCTAAGAAGGATAGTATACACTATCCAACATCATACACTGTCTAAGAAGCATAGTGTACACTATCCAACATCATACACTATCTAAGAATGATAGTATACACTTTGCAATATCATATATTAAGAAGGATATTACACACTATCCAATATCATATACTATCTAAGAAGGATAGCATACACTACCCAACATCATACACTATCTAAGAAGGATAGCATACACTACCCAACATCATACACTATCTAAGAAGGATAGCATACACTATCCAACATCATATACTATCTAAGAAGGATAGTATACACTATCCAACATCATATACTATCTAGGAATGATAGTATACACTATCCAACATCATATACTATCTAAGAAGGATAGTATACACTATCCAACATCATATATTATCTAAGAAGGATAGTATACACTATCCCACGTCATATACTATCTAAGAAGGATAGTATACACTATCCAACATCATATACTATCTAAGAAGGAAAGTATACACTATCCAACATCATATACTATCTAAGAAGGACAGTATACACTATCCAATATCATATACTAAGAAGGATAGTATACACTATCCAATATAATATTCTAAGAAGGATAGGATACACTATCCAATATCATATACTATCTAAGAAGGATAGTATACACTATCCTACATCATATACTAAGAAGGATAGTATACACTATCCAAAATCATATACAATCTAAGAAGGATAGTATACACTATCCAACATCATGTACTATCTAAGAAGGATAGTATACACTATCCAACATCATATACAATCCAAGAAGGATAGTATACACTACCCAACATCATATACAATCTAAGAAGGATATTATACATTATCCAACATCATATAAAATCTAAGAAGGATAGTATACACTATCCAACATCATATACTATCTAAGCAGGACAGTATACACTATCCAACATCATATACTATCTAAGAAGGACAGTATACACTATCCAACATCATATACTATCTAAGAAGGATAGTATACACTATCCAATATCATATATTATCTAAGAAGGACAGTATACACTATCCAATATCATATACTATCTAAGAAGGAGAGTATACACTATCCAATATCATATACTATCTAAGAAGGATAGTATACACTATCCAATATCATATACTATCTAAGAAGGATAGCATAGGCTATCCAATATCATATACTATCTAAGAAGGATAGTATACGGTATCCAACATCATATACTGTCTAAGAAGGATAGTATACGCTACCCAACACCATACACTATCTAAGAAGGATAGTATACGCTACCCAACATCATACACTATCTAAGAAGGATAGTATAAACTACCCAACACCATACACTATCTAAGAAGGATAGTATACACTGCCCAACATCATACACTATCTAAGAAGGATAGTATACACTACCCAACATCATACACTATCTAAGAAGGATAGCATACACTACCCAACATCATACACCATCTAAGAAGGATAGTATACACTACCCAACATCATACACCATCTAAGAAGGATAGTATACACTACCCAACATCATACACTATCTAAGAAGGATAGTATACACTACCCAACATCATACACTATCTAAGAAGGATAGTATACACTATCCAACATCATACACTGTCTAAGAAGGATAGTATACACTATCCAAAATCATATACTATCTAAGAAGGATAGTATACACTATCCAACATCATATACAATCTAAGAAGGATAGTATACACTATCCAACATCATATACCATCTAACAAGGATAGTATACACTATCCAAAATCACATACTATCTAAGAAGGATAGTATACACTATCCAACATCATATACTATCTAAAGAGTATAGTATACACTATCCAATATCATATACTATCTAAGAAGGATAGTATACACTATCCAATATCATATACTATCTAAGAAGGATAGTGTACACTATGCAATATCATATACTATCTAAGAAGGATAGTATACACTATGCAATATCATATACTATCAAAGAAGGATAGTATACACTATCCAACATCATACACTATCTAAGAAGGATAGTATACACTATCCAACATCATATACTATCTACGAAGGATAGTATACACTATCCAACATCATACACTATCTAAGAAGGATAGTATACACTATCCAACATCATATACAATCTAAGAAGGATAGTATACACTATCCAACATCATATACTATCTAAGAAGGATAGTATACACTATCCAACATCATATACTATCTAAGAAGGATAGTATACACTATCCAACATCATATACTATCTAAGAAGGATAGTATACACTATCCAACATCATATACTATCTAAGAAGGATAGTATACACTATACAACATCATATACTATCTAAGAAGTATAGTATACACTATCCAACATCATATACAATCTAAGAAGGATAGTATACACTATCCAAAATCATATACTATCTAAGAAGTATAGTATACACTATCCAACATCATATACTATCTAAGAAGGATAGTATACACTATCCAACATCATATACTATCTAAGAAGGATAGTATACACTATCCAACATCATATACTCTCTAAGAAGGAAAGTATACACTATCCAACATCATATACTCTCTAAGAAGGACTGTATACACTATCCAATATCATATACTATCTAAGAAGGACAGTATACACTATCCAATATCATATAATATCTAAGAAGGACAGTATACAGAATCAAATATCATATACTATCTAAGAAGGACAGTATACACTATCCAATATCATATACTATCTAAGAAGGACAGTATACACTATCCAATATCATATACTATCTAAGAAGGATAGTATACACTATCCAATATCATATACTATCTAAGAAGGACAGTATACACTATCCAATATCATATACTATCTAAGAAGGACAGTATAAACTATCCAATATCATATACTATCTAAGAAGGATAGTATACACTATCCAATATCATGTACTATCTAACAAGGATAGTATACACTATCCAATATCATATACTATCTAAGAAGGATAGTATACACTATCCAATATCATATACTAAGAAGGATAGTATACACTATCCAATATCATATTCTAAGAAGGATAGTATACACTATCCAATATCATATAGTATCTAAGAAGGATAGTATACACTATCCAATATCATATTCTAAGAAGGATAGTATACACTATCCAATATCATATACTATCTAAGAAGGATAGTATACACTATCCAATATCATATACTATCTAACAAGGATAGTATACACTATACAATATCACATACTATCTAAGAAGGACAGTATACACTATCCAATATCATATACTATCTAAGAAGGATAGTATACACTATCCAACGTCATATACTATCTAAGAAGGATAGCATACACTATCCAACATCATACACTATCTAAGAAGGATAGTATACAGTACCCAACATCATACACTATCTAAGAAAGATAGTATACACTACCCAACATCATACACTATCTAAGAAGGATAGTATACACTACCCAACATCATACACTGTCTAAGAATGATAGTATACACTACCCAACATCATACACTATCTAAGAAGGATAGTATAAACTACCCAACATCATAAACTATCTAAGAAGGATAGTATACACTACCCAACATCATACACTATCTAAGAAGGATAGTATACACTATCCAACATCATACACTATCTAAGAAGGATAGTATACACTATCCAACATCAAACACTATCTAAGAAGGATAGTATACACTATCCAACATCATACACTATCTAAGAAGGATAGTATACACTATCCAACATCACACCCAATCTGAGAAGGATAGTATACACTATCCAACATCATACACTATCTGAGAAGGATAGTATACACTATCCAACATCATACACTATCTGAGAAGGATAGTATACACTATCCAACATCATACAATATCTGAGAAGGATAGTATACACTATCCAACATCATACACTATCTGAGAAGGATAGTATACAACATCCAAAATCATACACAATCTGAGAAGGATAGTATACACTATCCAACATCATATACAATCTAAGAAGGATAGTATACACTATCCAACATCATATACTATCTGAGAAGGATAGTATACACTATCCAACATCATATAATATCTGAGAAGGATAGTATACACTATCCAACATCATATACTATCTAAGAAGTATTGTATACACTATCCAACATCATATACTATCTAAGAAGGATAGTATACACTATCCGACATCATATACTATCTAAGAAGGATAGTATACACTATCCAACATCATATACTATATAAGAAGGATAGTATACACTTTCCAAAATCATATACTATCTAAGAAGGATAGTATACACTATCCAACATCATACACTATCTAAGAAGGATAGTATACACTATCCAACATCATACACTGTCTAAGAAGCATAGTGTACACTATCCAACATCATACACTATCTAAGAATGATAGTATACACTTTGCAATATCATATATTAAGAAGGATAGTAAACACTATCCGATATCATATACTATCTAAGAAGGATAGCATACACTACCCAACATCATACACTATCTAAGAAGGATAGCATACACTACCCAAAATCACACACTATCTAAGAAGGATAGCATACACTATCCAACATCATATACTATCTAAGAAGGATAGTATACACAATCCAACATCATATACTATCTAGGAATGATAGTATACACTATCCAACATCATATACTATCTAAGAAGGATAGTATACACTATCCAACATCATATATTATCTAAGAAGGATAGTATACACTATCCCACATCATATACTATCTAAGAAGGATAGTATACACTATCCAACATCATATACTATCTAAGAAGGAAAGTATACACTATCCAACATCATATACTATCTAAGAAGGACAGTATACACTATCCAATATCATATACTAAGAAGGATAGTATACACTATCCAATATCATATTCTAAGAAGGATAGTATACACTATCCAACATCATATACTATCTAAGAAGAATAGTATACACTATCCAACATCATACACTAACCAAGAAGGATAGTATACACTACCCAACATCATACACTATCTAAGAAGCATAGTATACACTACCCAACATGATACTCTATCTAAGAAGGATAGTATACACTATCCAACATCATACACTATCTAAGAAGGATAGTATACACTATCCAACATCATACACTATCTAAGAAGGATAGTATACACTATCCAACATCATATACAATCTAAGAAGGATAGTACACACTATCCAACATCATATACTATCTAAGAAGGATAGTATACACTATCCAACATCATATACAATCTAAGAAGGATAGTATACACTACCCAACATCGTATACAATCTAAGAAGGATAGTATACATTATCCAACATCATATACAATCTAAGAAGGATAGTATACACTATCCAACATCATATACTATCTAAGAAGGATAGTATACACTATCCAACATCATATACTATCTAAGAAGGATAGTATACACTATCCAACATCATATACTATCTAAGAAGGATAGTATACACCATCCAATATCATATATTATCTAAGAAGGACAGTATACACTATCCAATATCATATACTAACTAAGAAGGAGAGTATACACTATCCAATATCATATACTATCTAAGAAGGACAGTATACAGTATCCAATATCATATACTATCTAAGAAGGATAGTATAGGCTATCCAATATCATATACTATCTAAGAAGGATAGTATACGCTATCCAACATCATATACTGTCTAAGAAGGATAGTATACGCTACCCAACACCATACACTATCTAAGAAGGATAGTATACGCTACCCAACATCATACACTATCTAAGAAGGATAGTAGAAACTACCGAACACCATACACTATCTAAGAAGGATAGTATACACTGCCCAACATCATACACTATCTAAGAAGGATAGTATACACTACCCAACATCATACACTATCTAAGAAGGATAGCATACACTACCCAACATCATACACCATCTAAGAAGGATAGTATACACTACCCAACATCATACACCATCTAAGAAGGATAGTATAAACTACCCAACATCATACACTATCTAAGAAGGATAGTATACACTACCCAACATCATACACTATCTAAGAAGGATAGTATACACCATCCAACATCATACACTGTCTAAGAAGGATAGTATACACTATCCAAAATCATATACTATCTAAGAAGGATAGTATACACTATCCAACATCATATACTATCTAAGAAGGATAGTATACACTATCCAACATCATATACCATCTAAGAAGGATAGTATACACTATCCAAAATCACATACTATCTAAGAAGGATAGTATACACTATCCAACATCATATACTATCTAAAGAGTATAGTATACACTATCCAATATCATATACTATCTAAGAAGGATAGCATACACTATCCAATATCATATACTATCTAAGAAGGATAGTGTACACTATGCAATATCATATACTATCTAAGAAGGATAGTATACACTATGCAATATCATATACTATCAAAGAAGGATAGTATACACTATCCAACATCATACACTATCTAAGAAGGATAGTATACACTATCCAACATCATGCACTATCTAAGAAGGATAGTATACACTATCCAACATCATATAATACCTACGAAGGATAGTATACACTATCCAACATCATATACTATCTAAGAAGGATAGTATACACTATCCAACATCATATACAAACTAAGAAGGATAGCATACACTATCCAACATCATATACTCTCTAAGAAGGACAGTATACACTATCCAACATCATATACTATCTAAGAAGGATAGTATACACTATCCAACATCATATACTATCTAAGAAGGATAGTATACACTATCCAACATCATATACTATCTAAGAAGGATAGTATACACTATACAACATCATATACTATCTAAGAAGGATGGTATACACTATCCAACATCATATACAATCTAAGAAGGATAGTATACACTATCCAAAATCATATACTATCTAAGAAGGATAGTATACACTATCCAACATCATATACTATCTAAGAAGGATAGTATACACTATCCAACATCATATACTATCTAAGAAGGATAGTATACACTATCCAACATCATATACAATCTAAGAAGGATAGTATACACTATCCAAAATCATATACTATCTAAGAAGGATAGTATACACTATCCAACATCATATATTATCTAAGAAGGATAGTATACACTATCTAACATCATATACTATCTAAGAAGGACAGTATACACTATCCAACATCATATACTCTCTAAGAAGGAAAGTATACACTATCCAATATCATATAATATCTAAGAAGGACAGTATACACTATCAAATATCATATACTATCTAAGAAGGACAGTATACACTATCCAATATCATATACTATCTAAGAAGGACAGTATACACTATTCAATATCATATACTATCTAAGAAGGATAGTATACACTATCCAATATCATATACTATCTAAGAAGGACAGTATACACTATCCAATATCTTATACTAACTAAGAAGGACAGTATAAACTATCCAATATCATATACTATCTAAGAAGGATAGCATACACTATCCAATATGATGTACTATCTAACAAGGATAGTATACACTATCCAATATCATATACTATCTAAGAAGGATAGTATACACTATCCAATATCATATACTAAGAAGGATAGTATACACTATCCAATATCATATTCTAAGAAGGATAGTATACACTATCCAATATCATACACTATCTAAGAAGGATAGTATACACTATCCAATATCATATACTATCTAACAAGGATAGTATACACTATACAATATCACATACTATCTAAGAAGGATAGTATACACTATCCAATATCATATACTATCTAAGAAGGATAGTATACACTATCCAACGTCATATACTATCTAAGAAGGATAGCATACACTATCCAACATCATACACTATCTAAGAAGGATAGTATACAGTACCCAACATCATACACTATCTAAGAAAGATAGTATACACTACCCAACATCATACACTATCTAAGAAGGATAGTATACACTACCCAACATCATACACTGTCTAAGAATGATAGTATACACTACCCAACATCATACACTATCTAAGAAGGATAGTATACACTACCCAACATCATACACTATCTAAGAAGGATAGTATACACTACCCAACATCATACACTATCTAAGAAGGATAGTATACACTACCCAACATCATACACTATCTAAGAATAATAGTATACACTACCCAACACCATACACTATCTAAGAAGGATAGCATACACTACCCAACATCATACACTATCTAAAAAGGATAGCATACACTACCCAACATCATACACTATCTAAGAAGGATAGTATACACTACCCAACACCATACACTATCTAAGAAGGATAGTATACACTATCCAACATCATACACTATCTAAGAAGGATAGCATACACTATCCAACATCATACACTATTTAAGAAGTATAGCATACACTATCGAACATCATACACTATCTAAGAAGGATAGTATACACAATCCAACATCATATACTATCTGAGAAGGATAGTATACATTATCCAACATCATATACTACCAAAGAAGGATAGTATACACTATCCAACATCATATACTATCTAAGAAGGATAGTATACACTATCCAACATCATATAATATCTAAGAAGGATAGTATAAACTATCCAACATCATATACTAAGAAGGATAGTATACACTATCCAACATCATATATAATCTAAGAAGGATAGTATACACTATCCAACATCATATACTACCTAAGAAGGATAGTATACACTATCCAACATCATATACTAAGAAGGATAGTATACACTATCCAACATCATATACAATCTAAGAAGGATAGTATACACTATCCAACATCATATACTATCTAAGAAGGATAGTATACACTATCCAACATCCTATACAATCTAAGAAGGATAGTATACACTACCCAACATCATATACAATCTAAGAAGGATAGTATACATTATCCAACATCATATACAATCTAAGAAGGATAGTATACACTATCCAACATCATATACTATCTAAGAAGGAGAGTATACACTATCCAACATCATATACTATCTAAGAAGGATAGTATACACTATCGAACATCATATACTATCTAAGAAGGATAGTATACACTATCCAATATCATATATTATCTAAGAAGGACAGTATACACTATCCAATATCATATACTATCTAAGAAGGAGAGTATACACTATCCAATATCATATACTATCTAAGAAGGACAGTATACGCTATCCAATATCATATACTATCTAAGAAGGATAGTATAGGCTATCCAATATCATATACTATCTAAGAAGGATAGTATACGCTATCCAACATCATATACTGTCTAAGAAGGATAGTATACGCTACCCAACACCATACACTATCTAAGAAGGATAGTATACGCTACCCAACATCATACACTATCTAAGAAGGATACTATAAACTACCGAACACCATACACTATCTAAGAAGGATAGTATACACTGCCCAACATCATAGACTATCTAAGAAGGATAGTATACACTACCCAACATCATACACTATCTAAGAAGGATAGCATACACTACCCAACATCATACACCATCTAAGAAGGATAGTATACACTACCCAACATCATACACCATCTAAGAAGGATAGTATACACTACCCAACATCATACACTATCTAAGAAGGATAGTATACACTACCCAACGTCATACACTATCTAAGAAGGATAGTATACACTATCCAACATCATACACTGTCTAAGAAGGATAGTATACACTATCCAAAATCATATACTATCTAAGAAGGATAGTATACACTATCCAACATCATATACTATCTAAGAAGGATAGTATACACTATCCAACATCATATACCATCTAAGAAGGATAGTATACACTATCCAACATCATATACTATCTAAAGAGTATAGTATACACTATCCAATATCATATACTATCTAAGAAGGATAGTATACACTATCCAATATCATATACTATCTAAGAAGGATAGTGTACACTATGCAATATCATATACTATCTAAGAAGGATAGTATACACTATGCAATATCATATACTATCAAAGAAGGATAGTATACACTATCCAACATCATACACTATCTAAGAAGGATAGTATACACTATCCAACATCATACACTATCTAAGAAGGATAGTATACACTATCCAACATCATATAATATCTACGAAGGATAGTATACACTATCCAACATCATATACTATCTAAGAAGGATAGTATACACTATCCAACATCATATACAATCTAAGAAGGATAGTATACACTATCCAACATCATATACTATCTAAGAAGGATAGTATACACTATCCAACATCATATACTATCTAAGAAGGATAGTATACACTATCCAACATCATATACTATCTAAGAAGGATAGTATACACTATCCAACATCATATACTAACTAAGAAGGATAGTATACAATATACAACATCATATACTATCTAAGAAGGATAGTATACACTATCCAACATCATATACAATCTAAGAAGGATAGTATACACTATCCAAAATCATATACTATCTAAGAAGGATAGTATACACTATCCAACATCATATACTATCTAAGAAGGATAGTATACACTATCCAACATCATATACTATCTAAGAAGTATAGTATACACTATCCAACATCATATACTATCTAAGAAGGATAGTATACACTATCCAAAATCATATACTATCTAAGAAGGATAGTATACACTATCCAACATCATATATTATCTAAGAAGGATAGTATACACTATCTAACATCATATACTATCTAAGAAGGATAGTATACACTATCCAACATCATATACTATCTAAGAAGGAAAGTATACACTATCCAACATCATATACTATCTAAGAAGGACAGTATACACTATCCAATATCATATACTAAGAAGGATAGTATACACTATCCAATATCATATTCTAAGAAGGATAGTATACACTATCCAATATCATATACTATCTAAGAAGGATAGTATACATGATCCAATATCATATACTATCTAAGAAGGATAGTATACACTATACAATATCATAAACTATCTAAGAAGGATAGTATACACTATCCAATATCTTATACTATCTAAGAAGGATAGTATACACTATCCAATGTCATATACTATCTAAGAAGGATACTATAACCTATCCAATATCATACACTATCTAAGAAGGATAGCATACACTATCCAACATCATACACTATCTAAGAAGGATAGCATACACTATCCAACATCATACACTATCTAAGAATGATAGCATACACTACCCAACATCATACACTATCTAAGAAGGATAGCATACACTACCCAACATCATACACTATCTAAGATGGATAGTATACAGTACCCAACATCATACACTATCTAAGAAGGATAGCATACACTACCCAACATCATACACAATCTAAGAAAGATAGTATACACTACCCAACATCATACACTGTCTAAGAATGATAGTATACACTACCCAACATCATACACTGTCTAAGAAGGATAGTATACACTACCCAACATAATACACTATCTAAGAAGGATAGTATACACTACCCAACTTCATACACTATCTAAGAAGGATAGTATACACTATCCAACATCATACACTAACTAAGAAGGATAGTATACACTATCCAACATCATACACTATCTAAGAAGGATAGTACACACTATCCAACATCATACACTATCTGAGAAGGATAGTATACACTATCCATCATCATACACTATCTGAGAAGGATAGTATACACTATACAACATAATACACTATCTGAGAAGGATAGTATACACTATCCAACATCATACAATATCTGAGAAGGATAGTATACACTATCCAACACCATAAACTACCTGAGAAGGATAGTATACACTATCCAACATCATACACAATCTGAGAAGGATAGTATACACTATCCAACATCATATACTATCTAAGAAGGATAGTATACACTATCCAACATCATATACTATCTAAGAAGGATAGTATACACTATCCAACATCATATACTATCTGAGAAGGATAGTATACGCTATCAAACATCATATACTATCTGAGAAGGATAGTATACACTATCCAACATCATATACTATCTGAGAAGGATAGTATACACTATCCAACATCATATATTATCTAAGAAGGATAGTATACACTATCCAACATCATATACTATCTAAGAAGGATAGTATACACTATCCAACATCATATACTATCTAAGAAGGATAGTATACACTATCCAACATCATATACTATCTAAGAAGAATAGTATACACTATCCAACATCATACACTATCCAAGAAGGATAGTATACACTACCCAACATCATACACTATCTAAGAAGCATAGTATACACTACCCAACATCATACTCTATCTAAGAAGGATAGTATACACTATCCAACATCATACACTATCTAAGAAGGATAGTATACACTATCCAACATCATACACTATCTAAGAAGGAGAGTATACACTATCCAACATCATATACAATCTAAGAAGGATAGTATACACTATCCAACATCATATACTATCTAAGAAGGATAGTATACACTATCCAACATCATATACAATCTAAGAAGGATAGTATACACTACCCAACATCGTATACAAACTAAGAAGGATAGTATACATTATCCAACATCATATACAATCTAAGAAGGATAGTATACACTATCCAACATCATATACTATCTAAGAAGGATAGTATACACTATCCAACATCATATACTATCTAAGAAGGATAGTATACACTATCCAACATCATATACTATCTAAGAAGGATAGTATACACCATCCAATATCATATATTATCTAAGAAGGACAGTATACACTATCCAATATCATATACTAACTAAGAAGGAGAGTATACACTATCCAATATCATATACTATCTAAGAAGGACAGTATACAGTATCCAATATCATATACTATCTAAGAAGGATAGTATAGGCTATCCAATATCATATACTATCTAAGAAGGATAGTATACGCTATCCAACATCATATACTGTCTAAGAAGGATAGTATACGCTACCCAACACCATACACTATCTAAGAAGGATAGTATACGCTACCCAACATCATACACTATCTAAGAAGGATAGTAGAAACTACCGAACACCATACACTATCTAAGAAGGATAGTATACACTGCCCAACATCATACACTATCTAAGAAGGATAGTATACACTACCCAACATCATACACTATCTAAGAAGGATAGCATACACTACCCAACATCATACACCATCTAAGAAGGATAGTATACACTACCCAACATCATACACCATCTAAGAAGGATAGTATAAACTACCCAACATCATACACTATCTAATAAGGATAGTATACACTACCCAACATCATACACTATCTAAGAAGGATAGTATACACCATCCAACATCATACACTGTCTAAGAAGGATAGTATACACTATCCAAAATCATATACTATCTAAGAAGGATAGTATACACTATCCAACATCATATACTATCTAAGAAGGATAGTATACACTATCCAACATCATATACCATCTAAGAAGGATAGTATACACTATCCAAAATCACATACTATCTAAGAAGGATAGTATACACTATCCAACATCATATACTATCTAAAGAGTATAGTATACACTATCCAATATCATATACTATCTAAGAAGGATAGTATACACTATCCAATATCATATACTATCTAAGAAGGATAGTGTACACTATGCAATATCATATACTATCTAAGAAGGATAGTATACACTATGCAATATCATATACTATCAAAGAAGGATAGTATACACTATCCAACATCATACACTATCTAAGAAGGATAGTATACACTATCCAACATCATGCACTATCTAAGAAGGATAGTATACACTATCCAACATCATATAATACCTACGAAGGATAGTATACACTATCCAACATCATATACTATCTAAGAAGGATAGTATACACTATCCAACATCATACACTATCTAAGAAGGATAGTATACACTACCCAACATCATACACTATCTAAGAAGGATAGTATACACTATCCAACATCATACACTATCTAAGAAGGATAGTATACACTACCCAACATCATACACAATCTAAGAAGGATAGTATACACTACCCAACATCATACACTATCTAAAAAGGATAGCATACACTACCCAATATCATACACTATCTAAGAAGGATAGCATACACTACCCAACATCATACACTATCTAAGAAGGATAGTATACACTATCCAACATCATAAACTATCTAAGAAGGATAGTATACACTATCCAACATCATACACTATTTAAGAAGGATAGCATACACTATCGAACATCATACACTATCAGAGAAGGATAGTATACACAATCCAACATCATATACTATCTAAGAAGGATAGTATACATTATCCAACATCATATACTACCAAAGAAGGATAGTATACACTATCCAACATCATATACTATATAAGAAGGATAGTATACACTATCCAACATCATATAATATCTAAGAAGGACAGTATAAACTATCCAACATCATATACTAAGAAGGATAGTATACACTATCCAACATCATATATAATCTAAGAAGGATAGTATACACTATCCAACATCATATACTATCTAAGAAGGATAGTATACACTATCCAACATCATATACTAAGAAGGATAGTATACACTATCCAACATCATATACAATCTAAGAAGGATAGTATACACTATCCAACATCATATACTATCTAAGAAGGATAGTATACACTATCCAACATCCTATACAATCTAAGAAGGATAGTATACACTACCCAACATCATATACAATCTAAGAAGGATAGTATACATTATCCAACATCATATACAATCTAAGAAGGATACTATACACTATCCAACATCATATACTATCTAAGAAGGAGAGTATACACTATCCAATATCATATACTATCTAAGAAGGATAGTATACAATATCCAACATCATATACTATCTAAGAAGGATAGTATACACTATCCAATATCATATATTATCTAAGAAGGACAGTATACACTATCCAATATCATATACTATCTAAGAAGGAGAGTATACACTATCCAATATCATATACTATCTAAGAAGGACAGTATACACTATCCAATATCATATACTATCTAAGAAGGATAGTATAGGCTATCCAATATCATATACTATCTAAGAAGGATAGTATACGCTATCCAACATCATATACTGTCTAAGAAGGATAGTATTCGCTACCCAACACCATACACTATCTAAGAAGGATAGTATACGCTACCCAACATCATACACTATCTAAGAAGGATAGTATAAACTACCGAACACCATGCACTATCTAAGAAGGATAGTATAAACTGCCCAACATCATACACTATCTAAGAAGGATAGTATACACTACCCAATATCATACACTATCTAAGAAGGATAGCATACACTACCCAACATCATACACCATCTAAGAAGGATAGTATACACTACCCAACATCATACACCATCTAAGAAGGATAGTATACACTACCCAACATCATACACTATCTAAGAAGGACAGTATACACTACCCAACATCATACACTATCTAAGAAGGATAGTATACACTATCCAACATCATACACTGTCTAAGAAGGATAGTATACACTATCCAAAATCATATACTATCTAAGAAGGATAGTATACACTATCCAACATCATATACTATCTAAGAAGGATAGTATACACTATCCAACATCATATACCATCTAAGAAGGATAGTATACACTATCCAAAATCACATACTATCTAAGAAGGATAGTATACACTATCCAACATCATATACTATCTAAAGAGTATAGTATACACTATCCAATATCATATACTATCTAAGAAGGATAGTATACACTATCCAATATCATATACTATCTAAGAAGGATAGTGTACACTATGCAATATCATATACTATCTAAGAAGGATAGTATACACTATGCAATATCATATACTATCAAAGAAGTATAGTATACACTATCCAACATCATACACTATCTAAGAAGGATAGTATACACTATCCAACATCATATAATATCTACGAAGGATAGTATACACTATCCAACATCATATACTATCTAAGAAGGATAGTATACACTATCCAACATCATATACAATCTAAGAAGGATAGTACACTCTCCAACATCATATACTATCTAAGAAGGATAGTATACACTATCCAACATCATATACTATCTAAGAAGGATAGTATACACTATCCAACATCATATACTATCTAAGAAGCATAGTATACACTATCCAACATCATATACTAACTAAGAAGGATAGTATACACTATACAACATCATATACTATCTAGGAAGGATAGTATACACTATCCAACATCATATACAATCTAAGAAGGATAGTATACACTATCCAAAATCATATACTATCTAAGAAGGATAGTATACACTATCCAACATCATATACTATCTAAGAAGGATAGTATACACTATCCAACATCATATACTATCTAAGAAGGATAGTATACACTATCCAACATCATATACTATCTAAGAAGGATAGTATACACTATCCAAAATCATATACTATCAAAGAAGGATAGTATACACTATCCAACATCATATATTATCGAAGAAGGATAGTATACACTATCTAACATCATATACTATCTAAGAAGGACAGTATACACTATCCAACATCATATACTCTCTAAGAAGGAAAGTATAAACTATCCAACATCATATACTCTCTAAGAAGGACTGTATACACTATCCAATATCATATACTATCTAAGAAGGACAGTATACACTATCCAATATCATATAATATCTAAGAAGGACAGTATACACTATCAAATATCATATACCATCTAAGAAGGACAGTATACACTATCCAATATCATATACTATCTAAGAAGGACAGTATACACTATTCAATATCATATACTATCTAAGAAGGATAGTATACACTATCCAATATCATATACTATCTAAGAAGGACAGTATACACTATCCAATATCATATACTAACTAAGAAGGACAGTATAAACTATCCAATACCATATACTATCTAAGAAGGATAGTATACACTATCCAATATCATGTAATATCTAACAAGGATAGTATACACTATCCAATATCATATACTATCTAAGAAGGATAGTATACACTATCCAATATCATATACTAAGAAGGATAGTATACACTATCCAATATCATATTCTAAGAAGGATAGTATACACTATCCAATATCATATACTATCTAAGAAGGATAGTATACACTATCCAATATCATATACTATCTAACAAGGATAGTATACACTATACAATATCACATACTATCTAAGAAGGATAGTATACACTATCCAATATCATATACTATCTAAGAAGGATAGTATACACTATCCAACGTCATATACTATCTAAGAAGGATAGCATACACTATCCAACATCATACACTATCTAAGAAGCATAGTATAAGTACCCAACATCATACACTATCTAAGAAAGATAGTATACACTACCCAACATCATACACTCTCTAAGAAGGATAGTATACACTACCGAACATCATACACTGTCTAAGAATGATAGTATACACTACCCAACATCATACACTATCTAAGAAGGATAGTATACACTACCCAACATCATACACTATCTAAGAAGGATAGTATACACTACCCAACATCATACACTATCTAAGAAGGATAGTATACACTATCCAACATCATACACTATCTAAGAAGGATAGTATACACTATCCAACATCATACACTATCTAAGAAGGATAGTATACACTATCCAACATCATACACTATCTAAGAAGGATAGTATACACTATCCAACATCACACCCAATCTGAGAAGGATAGTATACACTATCTAAAATCATACACTATCTGAGAAGGATAGTATACACTATCCAACATCATACACTATCTGAGAAGGATAGTATACACTATCCAACATCATACAATATCTGAGAAGGATAGTATACACTATCCAACATCATACACTATCTGAGAAGGATAGTATACACCATCCAACATCATACACAATCTGAGAAGGATAGTATACACTATCCAACATCATATACTATCTAAGAAGGATAGTATACACTATCCAACATCATATACTATCTGAGAAGGATAGTATACACTATCCAACATCATATACTATCTGAGAAGGATAGTATAAACTATCCAACATCATATACTATCTAAGAAGGATAGTATACACTATCCAACATCATATACTATCTAAGAAGGACAGGATACACTATCCAATATCATATACTATCTAAGAAGGATAGTATACACTATCCAATATCATGTACAGTCTAAGAAGGATAGTATACACTATCCAATATAATATACTATCTAAGAAGGATAGTATACACTATCCAATATCATATAATAAGAAGGATAGTATACACTATCCAATATCATATTCTAAGAAGGATAGTATACACTATCCAATATCATATTCTAAGAAGGATAGTATACACCATCCAATATCATATACTATCTCAGAAGGATAGTATACACTATCCAATATCATATACTATCTAAGAAGGATAGTATACACTATACAATATCATATACTATCTAAGAAGGATAGTATACACTATCCAATATCATATACTAACTAAGAAGGATAGTATACACTATCCAATGTCATATACTATCTAAGAAGGATAGTATACCCTATCCAACATCATACACTATCTAAGAAGGATAGCATACACTATCCAACATCATACACTATCTAAGAAGGATAGCATACACTATCCAACATCATACACTATCTAAGAAGAATAGCATACACTACCCAACATCATACACTATCTAAGAAGGATAGCATACACTACCCAACATCATACACTATCTAAGAAGGATAGTATACACTACCCAACATCATACACAATCTAGGAAGGATAGTATACACTACCCAACATCATACACTATCTAAGAAGGATAGCATACACTACCCAACATCATACACTATCTAAGAAGTATAGTATACACTACCCAACATCATACACTATCTAGGAAGGACAGTATACACCACGCAACATCATACACTATCTAAGAAGGATAGCATACACTACCCAACATCATACACTATCTAAGAAGGATAGTATACACTACCCAACATCATACACTATCTAGGAAGGATAGTATACACTACCCAACATCATACACTATCTAAGAAAGATAATATACAGTACCCAACATCATACACTATCTAAGAAGGATAGTATACACTACCCAACATCATACACTATCTAAGAAGGATAGTATACGCTACCCAACATCATACACTGTCTAAGAATGATAGTATACACTACCCAACATCATACACTATCTAAGAAGGATAGTATACACTACCCAACATCATACACTATCTAAGAAGGATAGTATACACTACCCAACATCATACACTATCTAAGAAGGATAGTATACACTACCCAACATCATATACTATCTAAGAAGGATAGTATACGCAATCCAACATCATATACTGTCTAAGAAGGATAGTATACGCTACCCAACACCATACACTATCTAAGAAGGATAGTATACGCTACCCAACATCATACACTATCTAAGAAGGATAGTATACACTACCCAACACCATACACTATCCAAGAAGGATAGTATACACTGCCCAACATCATACACTATCTAAGAAGGATAGTATACACTACCCAACATCATACACTATCTAAGAAGGATAGCAAACACTACCCAACATCAGACACCATCTAAGAAGGATAGTATACATTACCCAACATCATACACCATCTAAGAAGGATAGCATACACTACCCAACATCATACACTATCTAAGAAGGAGAGTATACACTACCCAACATCATACACTATCTAAGAAGGATAGTATACACTATCCAACATCATACACTGTCTAAGAAGGATAGTATACACTATCCAAAATCATATACTATCTAAGAAGGATAGTATACACTATCCAACATCATATACGATCTAAGAAGTGTAGTATACACTATCCAATATCAAATACTATCTAAGAAGGATAGTATACACTATCCAATATCATATACTATCTAAGAAGGATAGTGTACACTATGCAATATCATATACTATCTAAGAAGGATAGTATACACTATGCAATATCATATACTATCTAAGAAGGATAGTATACACTATCCAACATCATACACTATCTAAGAAGGATAGTATACACTATCCAACATCATACACTATCTAAGAAGGATAGTATACACTATCAAACATCATACACTATCTAAGAAGGATAGTATACACTATCTAACATCATACACTATCTAGTAAGGATAGTATACCCTATCCAACATCATACACTGTCTAAGAAGCATAGTATACACTATCCAACATCATACACTATCAAAGAATGATAGTATACACTTTGCAATATCATATATTAAGAAGGATAGTATACACTATACAATATCATATTCTAAGAAGTATAGTATACACTATCCAATATCATATACTATTTAAGTAGGATAGCATACACTACCCAACATCATACACTATCTAAGAAGGATAGTATACACTATCCAACATCATATACTATCTAAGAAGGATAGTATACACTATCCAACATCATATACTATCTAAGAAGGATAGTATACACTATCCAAAATCATACACTATTTAAGAAGGATAGTATACACTATCCAACATCATATATTATCTAAGAAGGATAGTATACACTATCCAACATCAAATACTATCTAAGAAGGATAGTATACACTATCCAACATCATATACTAGCTAAGAAGGATAGTATACACTATCCAACATCATATACTATCTAAGAAGGACAGTATACCCTATCCAATATCATATACTATCTAAGAAGGACAGTATACACTATCCAATATCATATACTATCTAAGAAGGACAGTATACACTATCCAATATCATATACTATCTAAGAAGGACAGTATACACTATCCAATATCATATACTATCTAAGAAGGACAGTATACACTATCCAATATCATATACTATCTAAGAAGGACAGTATACACTATCCAATATCATATACTATCTAAGAAGGATAGTATACACTATCCAATATCATATACTATCTAAGAAGGATAGTATACACTATCCAATATCATTTACTATCTAAGAAGGATAGTATACACTATCCAATATCATATACTATCTAAGAAGGATAGTATACACTATCCAATATCATATAATAAGAAGGATAGTATACACTATCCAATATCATATTCTAAGAAGGATAGTATACACTATCCAATATCATATACTATCTAAGAAGGATAGTATACACTATCCAATATCATATACTATCTAAGAAGGATAGTCTACACTAGACAATATCATATACTATCTAAGAAGGATAGTATACACTATCCAATATCATATACTATCTAAGAAGGATAGTATACACTATCCAATGCCATATACTATCTAAGAAGGATAGTATACCCTATCCAATATAATACACTTTCTAAGAAGGATAGCATACACTATCCAACATCATACACTATCTAAGAAGGATAGCATACACTATCCAACATCATACACTATCTAAGAAGGATAGCATACACTACCCAACATCATACACCATCTAAGAAGGATAGTATACACTACCCAACATCATACACCATCTAAGAAGGATAGTATACACTGCCCAACATCATACACTATCTAAGAAGGATAGCATACACTACCCAACATCATACACCATCTAAGAAGGATAGTATACACTACCCAACATCATACACCATCTAACAAGGATAGTATACACTACCCAACATCATACACTATCTAAGAAGGATAGTATACACTACCCAACATCACACACTATCTAAGAAGGATAGTATACACTATCCAACATCATACACTGTCTAAGAAGGATAGTATACACTATCCAAAATCATATACTATCTAAGAAGGATAGTATACACTATCCAACATCATATACCATCTAAGAAAGATAGTATACACTATCCAACATCATATACTATCTAAGAAGGATAGTATACACTATCCAAAATCATATACTATCTAAGAAGGATAGTATACACTATCCAACATCATATACTATCTAAGAAGGACAGTATACACTTTGCAATATCATATACTATCTAAGAAGGATAGTATACACTGTGCAATATCATATACTATCTAAGAAGGATAGTATACACTATCCAACATCATACACTATCTAAGAAGGATAGTATACACTATCCAACATCATACACTATGTAAGAAGGATAGTATACACTATCCAACATCATACACTATCTAAGAAGGATAGTATACACTATCCAACATCATACACTGTCTAAGAAGCATAGTATACACTATCCAACGTCATATACTATGTAAGAATGATAGTATACACTTTGCAATATCATATATTAAGAAGGATAGTATAAACTATACAATATCATATTCTAAGAAGGATAGTATACACTATCCAATATAATATACTATCTAAGAAGGATAGCATACACTACCCAACATCATACACTACCTAACAAGGATAGCATACACTATCCAACATCATATACTATCTAAGAAGGATAGTATACACTATCCAACATCATATACTATCTAAGAAGCATAGTATACACTATCCAAAATCATATACTATCTAAGAAGTATAGTATACACTATCCAACATCATATACTATCTAAGAAGGATAGTATAAACTATACAACATCATACACTATCTAAGAAGGATAGTATACACTATCCAAAATCATATACTATCTAAGAAGGATAGTATACACTATCCAACATCATATACTATCTAAGAAGTATAGTATACACTATCCAATATCATATACTATCTAAGAAGGATAGTATAAACTATCCAAAATCGTATACTATCTAAGAAGGATAGTGTACACTATGCAATATCATATACTATCTAAGAAGGATAGTATACACTATGCAATATCATATATTATCTAAGAAGGATAGTATACACTATCCAAAATCATATACTATCTAAGAAGTATAGGATACACTATCCAACATCATATACTATCTAAGAAGGATAGTATAAACTATACAACATCATACACTATCTAAGAAGGATAGTATACACTATCCAACATCACACACTATCTAAGAAGGATAGTATACACTATCCAACATCATATAATATCTAAGAAGGAAAGTATACACTATCCAACATCATATACTATCTAAGAAGGACAGTATACACTATCCAACATCATATACTATCTAAGAATGACAGTATACACTATCCAATATCATATACTATCTAAGAAGGACAGTATACACTATCCAATATCATATACTATCTAAGAAGGACAGTATACACTATCCAATATCATATACTATCTAAGAAGGACAGTATACACTATCCAATATCATATACTATCTAAGAACGACAGTATACACTATCCAATATCATATACTATCTAAGAAGGATAGTATACACTATCCAATATCATATACTATCTAAGAAGGACAGTATACACTATCCAATATCATATACTATCTAAGAAGGATAGTATACACTATCCAATATAATATACTATCTAAGAAGTATAGTATACACTATCCAATATCATGTACTATCTAAGAAGGATAGTATACACTATCCAATATCATATACTATCTAAGAAGGATAGTATACACTATCCAATATCATATATTAAGAAGGATAGTATACACTATCCAATATCATATTCTAAGAAGGATAGTATACACTATCCAATATCATATACTATCTAAGAAGGATAGTATACACTATCCAATATCATACACTATCTAGGAAGGATAGTATACACTACCCAACATCATACACTATCTAAGAAGGATAGTATACAGTACACAACATCATACACAATCTAAGAAGGATAGTATACACTACCCAACATCATACACTATCTAAGAAGGATAGTATACACTAGCCAACATCATACACTGTCTAAGAATGATAGTACACACTACCCAACATCATACACTATCTAAGAAGGACAGTATACACTACCCAACATCATACACTATCTAAGAAGGATAGTATACACTACCCAACATCATACACTATCTAAGAAGGATAGTATACACTATCCAACATCATACACTATCTAAGAAGGATAGTATACACTATCCAACATCATACACTATCGAAGAAGGATAGTATACACTATCCAACATCATACACTATCTGAGAAGGATAGTACACACTATCCAACATCATACACTATCTGAGAAGGATAGTATACGCTACCCAACACCATACACTATCTAAGAAGGATAGTATACGCTACCCAACACCATACACTATCTAAGAAGGATAGTATACCCTACCCAACACCATACACTATCTAAGAAGGATAGTATACACTACCCAACATCATACACTATCGAAGAAGGATAGTATACACTGCCCAACATCATACACTATCTAAGAAGGATAGCATACACTGCCCAACATCATACACCATCTAAGAAGGATAGTATACACTACCCAACATCATACACCATCTAAGAAGGATAGTATACACTACCCAACATCATACACTATCTAAGAAGGATAGTATACACTACCCAACATCATACACTAAGAAGGATAGTATACACTATCCGACATCATACACTGTCTAAGAAGGATAGTATACACTATCCAAAATCATATACTATCTAAGAAGGATAGTATACACTATCCAACATCATATACTACCTAAAAAGGATAGTATACACTATCCAACATCATATACTATCTAAGAAGGATAGTATACACTATCCAAAATCATATACTATCTAAGAAGGATAGTATACACTATCCAACATCATATACTATCCAACAAGTATAGTATACACTATCCAATATCATATACTATCTAAGAAGGATAGTATACACTATCCAATATCATATACTATCTAAGAAGGATAGTGTACACTATGCAATATCATATACTATCTAAGAAGGATAGTATACACTGTGCAATATCATATACTAAGAAGGATAGTATACACTATCCAACATCATACACTATCTAAGAAGGATAGTATACACTACCCAACATCATACACTATCTAAGAAGGATAGTATACACTACCCAACATCATACACTATCTAAGAAGGATAGTATACACTACCCAACATCATACACTATCTAAGAAGGATAGTATACACTACCCAACATCATACACTGCCTAAAAAGGATAGCATACATTACCCAACATCATACACTATCTAAGAAGGATAGTATACACTACCCAACATCATACACTATCTAAGAAGGATAGTATACACTATCCAACATCATACACTATCTAAGAAGGATAGTATACACTATCCAACATCATACACTATTTAAGAAGGATAGTATACACTATCCAACATCATACACTATCTAAGAAGGATAGTATACACAATCCAATATCATATACTATCTAAGAAGGATAGTATACACTATCCAACATCATATACTACCTAAGAAGGATAGTATACACTATCCAACATCATATACTATCCAAGAAGGATAGTATACACTATCCAACATCATATAATATCAAAGAAGGATAGTATACACTACCCAACATCATATAATAAGAAGGATAGTATACACTATGCAACATCATATATAATCTAAGAAGGATAGTATACACTATCCAACATCATATAGTATCTAAGAAGGATAGAATACACTATCCAACATCATATACTAAGAAGGATAGTATACACTATCCAAAATCATATACAATCTAAGAAGGATAGTATACACTACCCAACATCATATACAATCTAAGAAAGATAGTATACATTATCCAACATCATATACAATCTAAGAAGGATAGTATACACTATCCAACATCATATACTATCTAAGAAGGATAGTATACACTATCCAACATCATATACTATCTAAGAAGGATAGTATACATTATCCAACATCATATACTATCTACGAAGGATAGTATACACTATCCAATATCATATACTATCTAAGAAGGACAGTATACACTATCCAATATCATATACTATCTAAGAAGGACAGTATACACTATCCAATATCATATACTAAGAAGGATAGTATACGCTATGAAATATCATATACTATATAAGAAGGATAGTATACGCTATCCAATATCATATACTGTCTAAGAAGGATAGTATACGCTACCCAACACCATACACTATCTAAGAAGGATAGTATACGCTACCCAACATCATACACTATCTAAGAAGGATAGTATAAACTACCCAACACCATACACTATCTAAGAAGGATAGTATAAACTGCCCAACATCATACACTATCTAAGAAGGATAGTATACACTACCCAACATCATACACTATCTAAGAAGAATAGCATACACTACCCAACATCATACACTATCTAAGAAGGATAGCATACACTACCCAACATCATACACTATCTAAGAAGGATAGTATACACTACCCAACATCATACACAATCTAGGAAGGATAGTATACACTACCCAACATCATACACTATCTAAGAAGGATAGCATACACTACCCAACATCATACACTATCTAAGAAGTATAGTATACACTACCCAACATCATACACTATCTAGGAAGGATAGTATACACTACGCAACATCATACACTATCTAAGAAGGATAGCATACACTACCCAACATCATACACTATCTAAGAAGGATAGTATACACTACCCAACATCATACACTATCTAGGAAGGATAGTATACACTACCCAACATCATACACTATCTAAGAAAGATAATATACAGTACCCAACATCATACACTATCTAAGAAGGATAGTATACACTACCCAACATCATACACTATCTAAGAAGGATAGTATACGCTACCCAACATCATACACTGTCTAAGAATGATAGTATACACTACCCAACATCATACACTATCTAAGAAGGATAGTATACACTACCCAACATCATACACTATCTAAGAAGGATAGTATACACTACCCAACATCATACACTATCTAAGAAGGATAGTATACACTACCCAACATCATATACTATCTAAGAAGGATAGTATACGCAATCCAACATCATATACTGTCTAAGAAGGATAGTATACGCTACCCAACACCATACACTATCTAAGAAGGATAGTATACGCTACCCAACATCATACACTATCTAAGAAGGATAGTATACACTACCCAACACCATACACTATCCAAGAATGATAGTATACACTGCCCAACATCATACACTATCTAAGAAGGATAGTATACACTACCCAACATCATACACTATCTAAGAAGGATAGCAAACACTACCCAACATCAGACACCATCTAAGAAGGATAGTATACATTACCCAACATCATACACCATCTAAGAAGGATAGCATACACTACCCAACATCATACACTATCTAAGAAGGAGAGTATACACTACCCAACATCATACACTATCTAAGAAGGATAGTATACACTATCCAACATCATACACTGTCTAAGAAGGATAGTATACACTATCCAAAATCATATACTATCTAAGAAGGATAGTATACACTATCCAACATCATATACGATCTAAGAAGTGTAGTATACACTATCCAATATCAAATACTATCTAAGAAGGATAGTATACACTATCCAATATCATATACTATCTAAGAAGGATAGTGTACACTATGCAATATCATATACTATCTAAGAAGGATAGTATACACTATGCAATATCATATACTATCTAAGAAGGATAGTATACACTATCCAACATCATACACTATCTAAGAAGGATAGTATACACTATCCAACATCATACACTATCTAAGAAGGATAGTATACACTATCAAACATCATACACTATCTAAGAAGGATAGTATACACTATCCAACATCATACACTATCTAGTAAGGATAGTATACCCTATCCAACATCATACACTGTCTAAGAAGCATAGTATACACTATCCAACATCATACACTATCAAAGAATGATAGTATACACTTTGCAATATCATATATTAAGAAGGATAGTATACACTATACAATATCATATTCTAAGAAGTATAGTATACACTATCCAATATCATATACTATTTAAGTAGGATAGCATACACTACCCAACATCATACACTATCTAAGAAGGATAGTATACACTATCCAACATCATATAATATCTAAGAAGGATAGTATACACTATCCAACATCATATACTATCTAAGAAGGATAGTATACACTATCCAAAATCATACACTATTTAAGAAGGATAGTATACACTATCCAACATCATATATTATCTAAGAAGGATAGTATACACTATCCAACATCAAATACTATCTAAGAAGGATAGTATACACTATCCAACATCATATACTAGCTAAGAAGGATAGTATACACTATCCAACATCATATACTATCTAAGAAGGACAGTATACCCTATCCAATATCATATACTATCTAAGAAGGACAGTATACACTATCCAATATCATACACTATCTAAGAAGGACAGTATACACTATCCAATATCATATACTATCTAAGAAGGACAGTATACACTATCCAATATAATATACTATCTAAGAAGGACAGTATACACTATCCAATATCATATACTATCTAAGAAGGACAGTATACACTATCCAATATCATATACTATCTAAGAAGGATAGTATACACTATCCAATATCATATACTATCTAAGAAGGATAGTATACACTATCCAATATCATTTACTATCTAAGAAGGATAGTATACACTATCCAATATCATATACTATCTAAGAAGGATAGTATACACTATCCAATATCATATACTAAGAAGGATAGTATACACTATCCAATATCATATTCTAAGAAGGATAGTATACACTATCCAATATCATATACTATCTAAGAAGGATAGTATACACTATCCAATATCATATACTATCTAAGAAGGATAGTCTACACTAGACAATATCATATACTATCTAAGAAGGATAGTATACACTATCCAATATCATATACTATCTAAGAAGGATAGTATACACTATCCAATGCCATATACTATCTAAGAAGGATAGTATACCCTATCCAATATAATACACTTTCTAAGAAGGATAGCATACACTATCCAACATCATACACTATCTAAGAAGGATAGCATACACTATCCAACATCATACACTATCTAAGAAGGATAGCATACACTACCCAACATCATACACTATCTAAGAAGGATAGCATACACTACCCAACATCATACACTATCTAAGAAGGATAGTATACACTACCCAACATCATACACTATCTAGGAAGGATAGTATACACTACCCAACATCATACACTATCTAAGAAGGATAGTATACAGTACCCAACATCATACACTACCTAAGAAGGATAGTATACACTACCCAACATCATACACTATCTAAGAAGGATAGTATACACTACCCAACATCATACACTGTCTAAGAAGGATAGTATACACTACCCAACATCATACACTATCTAAGAAGGATAGTATACACAACCCAACATCATACACTATCTAAGAAGGATAGTATACACTATCCAACATCATACACTATCTAAGAAGGATAGTATACACTATCCAACATCATACACTATCTAAGAAGGATAGTATACACTATCCAACATCATACACTATCTGAGAAGGATAGTATACACTATCCAACATCATACAATATCTGAGAAGGATAGTATACACTATCCAACATCATACACTATCTGAGAAGGATAGTATACACTATCCAACATCATACACTATCTGAGAAGGATAGTATACACTATCCAACATCATATACTATCTCAGAAGGATAGTATACACTCTCCAACATCATATACTATCTAAGAAGGATAGTATACACTATAAAACATCATATACTATCTGAGAAGGATAGTATACACTATCCAACATCATATACTATCTAAGAAGGATAGTATACACTATCCAACATCATATATTATCTAAGAAGGATAGCATACACTATCCAACATCATGTACTATCTAAGAAGGATAGTATACACTATCCAACATCATATACTATCTAAGAAGGATAGTATACACTATCCAACATCATATACTATCTAAGAAGGATAGTATACACTATCCAACATCATATACTATCTAAGAAGGATAGTATACACTATCCAACATCATATACTATCTAAGAAGGAAAGTATACACTATCCAACATCATATACTATCTAAGAAGGACAGTATACACTATCCAATATCATATACTATCTAAGAAGGACAGTATACACTATCCAATATCATATACTATCTAAGTAGGATAGTATACACTATCCAATATCACATACTATCTAAGAAGGACAGTATACACTATCCAATATCATATACTATCTAAGAAGGACAGTATACACTATCCAGTATCATATACTATCTAAGAAGAACAGTATACACTATCCAGTATCACATACTATGAAGAAGGACAGTATAAACTATCCAGTATCATATACTATCTAAGAAGGACAGTATACACTATCCAATATCATATACTATCTAAGAAGGACAGTATACACTATCCAATATCATATACTATCTAAGAAGGACAGTATACACTATCCAATATCATATACTATCTAAGAAGGACAGTATACAATATCCAATATCATATACTAACTAAGAAGGATAGTATACACTATCCAATATCATGTACTATCTAAGAAGGATAGTATACACTATCCAATATCATATACTATCTAAGAAGGACAGTATACACTATCCAATATCATATACTATCTAAGAAGGACAGTATACACTATCCAATATCATATACTATCTAAGAAGGACAGTATACGCTATCCAACATCATATACTGTCTAAGAAGGATAGTATACGCTATCCAACATCATATACTGTCTAAGAAGGATAGTATACGCTACCCAACACCATACACTATCTAAGAAGGATAGTATACGCTACCTAACACCATACACTATCTAAGAAGGATAGTATACGCTACCCAACACCATACACTATCTAAGAAGGATAGTATACACTGCCCAACATCATACACTATCTAAGAAGGATAGTATACACTGCCCAACATCATACACCATCTAAGAAGGATAGTATACACTACCCAACATCATACACCATCTAAGAAGGATAGTATACACTACCCAACATCATACACTATCTAAGAAGGATAGTATACACTACCCAACATCACACACTATCTAAGAAGGATAGTATACACTATCCAACATCATACACTGTCTAAGAAGGATAGTATACACTATCCAAAATCATATACTATCTAAGAAGGATAGTATACACTATCCAACATCATATACCATCTAAGAAAGATAGTATACACTATCCAACATCATATACTATCTAAGAAGGATAGTATACACTATCCAAAATCATATACTATCTAAGAAGGATAGTATACACTATCCAACATCATATACTATCTAAGAAGGACAGTATACACTGTGCAATATCATATACTATCTAAGAAGGATAGTATACACTGTGCAATATCATATACTATCTAAGAAGGATAGTATACACTATCCAACATCATACACTATCTAAGAAGGATAGTATACACTATCCAACATCATAAACTATGTAAGAAGGATAGTATACACTATCCAACATCATACACTATCTAAGAAGGATAGTATACACTATCCAACATCATACACTGTCTAAGAAGCATAGTATACACTATCCAACGTCATATACTATGTAAGAATGATAGTATACACTTTGCAATATCATATATTAAGAAGGATAGTATAAACTATACAATATCATATTCTAAGAAGGATAGTATACACTATCCAATATAATATACTATCTAAGAAGGATAGCATACACTACCCAACATCATACACTACCTAACAAGGATAGCATACACTATCCAACATCATATACTATCTAAGAAGGATAGTATACACTATCCAACATCATATACTATCTAAGAAGCATAGTATACACTATCCAAAATCATATACTATCTAAGAAGTATAGTATACACTATCCAACATCATATACTATCTAAGAAGGATAGTATAAACTATACAACATCATACACTATCTAAGAAGGATAGTATACACTATCCAAAATCATATACTATCTAAGAAGGATAGTGTACACTATCCAACATCATATACTATCTAAGAAGTATAGTATACACTATCCAATATCATATACTATCTAAGAAGGATAGTATAAACTATCCAATATCATATACTATCTAAGAAGGATAGTGTACACTATGCAATATCATATACTATCTAAGAAGGATAGTATACACTATGCAATATCATATATTATCTAAGAAGGATAGTATACACTATCCAAAATCATATACTATCTAAGAAGTATAGGATACACTATCCAACATCATATACTATCTAAGAAGGATAGTATAAACTATACAACATCATACACTATCTAAGAAGGATAGTATACACTATCCAACATCACACACTATCTAAGAAGGATAGTATACACTATCCAACATCATATAATATCTAAGAAGGAAAGTATACACTATCCAACATCATATACTATCTAAGAAGGACAGTATACACTGTCCAACATCATATACTATCTAAGAATGACAGTATACACTATCCAATATCATATACTATCTAAGAAGGACAGTATACACTATCCAATATCATATACTATCTAAGAAGGACAGTATACACTATCCAATATCATATACTATCTAAGAAGGACAGTATACACTATCCAATATCATATACTACCTAAGAAGGACAGTATACACTATCCAATATCATATACTATCTAAGAAGGATAGTATACACTATCCAATATCATATACTATCTTAGAAGGACAGTATACACTATCCAATATCATATACTATCTAAGAAGGATAGTATACACTATCCAATATAATATACTATCTAAGAAGTATAGTATACACTATCCAATATCATGTACTATCTAAGAAGGATAGTATACACTATCCAATATCATATACTATCTAAGAAGGATAGTATACACTATCCAATATCATATATTAAGAAGGATAGTATACACTATCCAATATCATATTCTAAGAAGGATAGTATACACTATCCAATATCATATACTATCTAAGAAGGATAGTATACACTATCCAATATCATACACTATCTAGGAAGGATAGTATACACTACCCAACATCATACACTATCTAAGAAGGATAGCATACAGTACCCAACATCATACACAATCTAAGAAGGATAGTATACACTACCCAACATCATACACTATCTAAGAAGGATAGTATACACTAGCCAACATCATACACTGTCTAAGAATGATAGTACACACTACCCAACATCATACACTATCTAAGAAGGACAGTATACACTACCCAACATCATACACTATCTAAGAAGGATAGTATACACTACCCAACATCATACACTATCTAAGAAGGATAGTATACACTATCAAACATCATACACTATCTAAGAAGGATAGTATACACTATCCAACATCATACACTATCGAAGAAGGATAGTATACACTATCCAACATCATACACTATCTGAGAAGGATAGTACACACTATCCAACATCATACACTATCTGAGAAGGATAGTATACGCTACCCAACACCATACACTATCTAAGAAGGATAGTATACGCTACCCAACACCATACACTATCTAAGAAGGATAGTATACCCTACCCAACACCATACACTATCTAAGAAGGATAGTATACACTGCCCAACATCATACACTATCGAAGAAGGATAGTATACACTGCCCAACATCATACACTATCTAAGAAGGATAGCATACACTGCCCAACATCATACACCATCTAAGAAGGATAGTATACACTACCCAACATCATACACCATCTAAGAAGGATAGTATACACTACCCAACATCATACACTATCTAAGAAGGATAGTATACACTACCCAACATCATACACTAAGAAGGATAGTATACACTATCCGACATCATACACTGTCTAAGAAGGATAGTATACACTATCCAAAATCATATACTATCTAAGAAGGATAGTATACACTATCCAACATCATATACTACCTAAGAAGGATAGTATACACTATCCAACATCATATACTATCTAAGAAGGATAGTATACACTATGCAAAATCATATACTATCTAAGAAGGATAGTATACACTATCCAACATCATATACTATCCAACAAGTATAGTATACGCTATCCAATATCATATACTATCTAAGAAGGATAGTATACACTATCCAATATCATACACTATCTAGGAAGGATAGTATACACTACCCAACATCATACACTATCTAAGAAGGATAGTATACAGTACCCAACATCATACACAATCTAAGAAGGATAGTATACACTACCCAACATCATACACTATCTAAGAAGGATAGTATACACTAGCCAACATCATACACTGTCTAAGAATGATAGTACACACTACCCAACATCATACACTATCTAAGAAGGACAGTATACACTACCCAACATCATACACTATCTAAGAAGGATAGTATACACTACCCAACATCATACACTATCTAAGAAGGATAGTATACACTATCCAACATCATACACTATCTAAGAAGGATAGTATACACTATCCAACATCATACACTATCGAAGAAGGATAGTATACACTATCCAACATCATACACTATCTGAGAAGGATAGTACACACTATCCAACATCATACACTATCTGAGAAGGATAGTATACGCTACCCAACACCATACACTATCTAAGAAGGATAGTATACGCTACCCAACACCATACACTATCTAAGAAGGATAGTATACCCTACCCAACACCATACACTATCTAAGAAGGATAGTATACACTGCCCAACATCATACACTATCGAAGAAGGATAGTATACACTGCCCAACATCATACACTATCTAAGAAGGATAGCATACACTGCCCAACATCATACACCATCTAAGAAGGATAGTATACACTACCCAACATCATACACCATCTAAGAAGGATAGTATACACTACCCAACATCATACACTATCTAAGAAGGATAGTATACACTACCCAACATCATACACTAAGAAGGATAGTATACACTATCCGACATCATACACTGTCTAAGAAGGATAGTATACACTATCCAAAATCATATACTATCTAAGAAGGATAGTATACACTATCCAACATCATATACTACCTAAGAAGGATAGTATACACTATCCAACATCATATACTATCTAAGAAGGATAGTATACACTATCCAAAATCATATACTATCTAAGAAGGATAGTATACACTATCCAACATCATATACTATCCAACAAGTATAGTATACACTATCCAATATCATATACTATCTAAGAAGGATAGTATACACTATCCAATATCATATACTATCTAAGAAGGATAGTGTACACTATGCAATATCATATACTATCTAAGAAGGATAGTATACACTGTGCAATATCATATACTAAGAAGGATAGTATACACTATCCAACATCATACACTATCTAAGAAGGATAGTATACACTACCCAACATCATACACTATCTAAGAAGGATAGTATACACTACCCAACATCATACACTATCTAAGAAGGATAGTATACACTACCCAACATTATACACTATCTAAGAAGGATAGTATACACTACCCAACATCATACACTGCCTAAAAAGGATAGCATACATTACCCAACATCATACACTATCTAAGAAGGATAGTATACACTACCCAACATCATACACTATCTAAGAAGGATAGTATACACTATCCAACATCATACACTATCTAAGAAGGATAGTATACACTATCCAACATCATACACTATTTAAGAAGGATAGTATACACTATCCAACATCATACACTATCTAAGAAGGATAGTATACACAATCCAATATCATATACTACCTAAGAAGGATAGTATACACTATCCAACATCATATACTACCTAAGAAGGATAGTATACACTATCCAACATCATATACTATCCAAGAAGGATAGTATACACTATCCAACATCATATAATATCAAAGAAGGATAGTATACACTACCCAACATCATATAATAAGAAGGATAGTATACACTATGCAACATCATATATAATCTAAGAAGGATAGTATACACTATCCAACATCATATAGTATCTAAGAAGGATAGAATACACTATCCAACATCATATACTAAGAAGGATAGTATACACTATCCAAAATCATATACAATCTAAGAAGGATAGTATACACTACCCAACATCATATACAATCTAAGAAAGATAGTATACATTATCCAACATCATATACAATCTAAGAAGGATAGTATACACTATCCAACATCATATACTATCTAAGAAGGATAGTATACACTATCCAACAACATATACTATCTAAGAAGGATAGTATACACTATCCAACATCATATACTATCTACGAAGGATAGTATACACTATCCAATATCATATACTATCTAAGAAGGACAGTATACACTATCCAATATCATATACTATCTAAGAAGGACAGTATACACTATCCAATATCATATACTAAGAAGGATAGTATACGCTATGAAATATCATATACTATATAAGAAGGATAGTATACGCTATCCAATATCATATACTGTCTAAGAAGGATAGTATACGCTACCCAACACCATACACTATCTAAGAAGGATAGTATACGCTACCCAACATCATACACTATCTAAGAAGGATAGTATAAACTACCCAACACCATACACTATCTAAGAAGGATAGTATAAACTGCCCAACATCATACACTATCTAAGAAGGATAGTATACACTACCCAACATCATACACTATCTAAGAAGGATAGCATACACTACCCAACATCATACACCATCTAAGAAGGATAGTATACACTACCCAACATCATACACCATCTAAGAAGGATAGTATACACTACCCAACATCATACACTATCTAAGAAGGATAGTAGACACTACCCAACATCATACACTATCTAAGAAGGATAGTATACACTATCCAACATCATACACTGTCTAAGAAGGATAGTATACACTATCCAAAATCATATACTATCTAAGAAGGATAGTATACACTATCCAACATCATATACTATCTAAGAAGGATAGTATACACTATCCAACATCATATACTATCTAAGAAGGATAGTATACACTATCCAAAATCATATACTATCTAAGAAGGATAGTATAAACTATCCAACATCATATACTATCTAAGAAGTATAGTATACACTATCCAATATCATATATTATCTAAGAAGGATAGTATACACTATCCAATATCATATACTATCTAAGAAGGATAGCGTACACTATGCAATATCATATACTATCTAAGAAGGATAGTATACACTATGCAATATCATATACTATCTAAGAAGGATAGTATACACTATCCAACATCATACACTATCTAAGAAGGATAGTATACACTATCCAACATCATACACTATCTAAGAAGGATAGTATACACTATCCAACATCATACACTATCTAAGAAGGATAGTATACACTATCCAACATCATACACTATCTAAGAAGGATAGTATACACTACCCAACATCATACACTGTCTAAGAAGCATAGTATACACTATCCAACATCATATACTATCTAAGAATGATAGTATACACTTTGCAATATCATATATTAAGAAGGATAGTATACACTATCCAATATCATATTCTAAGAAGGATAGTATACACTATCCAATATCATATACTATCTAAGAAGGATAGCATACACTACCCAACATCATACACTATCTAAGAAGGATAGCATGCACTACCCAACATCATACACTATCTAAGAAGGATAGTATACACTATCCAACATCATACACTATCTAAGAAGGATAGTATACACTATCCAACATCATACACTATCTAAGAAGGATAGTATACACTATCCAACATCATACACTATCTAAGAAGGATAGTATACACAATCCAACATCATATACTATCTAAGAAGGTTAGTATACACTATCCAACATCATAGACTATCTAAGAAGGATAGTATACACTATCCAACATCATACACTATCTAAGAAGGATAGTATACACTACCCAAGATCATACACTATCTAAGAAGGATAGTATACACTACCCAACATCATACACTATCTAAGAAGGATAGTATACACTACCCAACATCATACACTATCTAAGAAGGATAGTATACACTACCCGACATCATACACTGTCTAAAAAGGATAGCAAACACTACCAAACATCATACACTATCTAAGAAGGATAGTATACACTACCCAACATCATAAACTATCTAAGAAGGATAGTATACACTATACAACATCATACACTATCTAAGAAGGATAGTATACACTATCCAACATCATACACTATTTAAGAAGGATAGTATACACTATCCAACATCATACACTATCTAAGAAGGATAGTATACACAATCCAACATCATATACTATCTAAGAAGGATAGTATACACTATCCAACATCATATACTACCTAAGAAGGATAGTATACACTATCCAACATCATATACTATCTAAGAAGGATAGTATACACTATCCAACATCATATAATATCTAAGAAGGATAGTATACACTATCCAACATCATATAATAAGAAGGATAGTATACACTATCCAACATCATATATAATCTAAGAAGGATAGTATACACTATCCAACATCATATAGTATCTAAGAAGGATAGTATACACTATCCATATCATATACTAAGAAGGATAGTATACACTATCCAACATCATATACAATCTAAGAAGGATAGTATACACTATCCAAAATAATATACTATCTAAGAAGGATAGTATACACTATCCAACATCATATACAATCTAAGAAGGATAGTATACACTACCCAACATCATATACAATCTAAGAAAGATAGTATACATTATCCAACATCATATACAATCTAAGAAGGATAGTATACACTATCCAACATCATATACTATCTAAGAAGGATAGTATACACTATCCAACAACATATACTATCTAAGAAGGATAGTATACACTATCCAACATCATATACTATCTACGAAGGATAGTATACACTATCCAATATCATATACTATCTAAGAAGGACAGTATACACTATCCAATATCATATACTATCTAAGAAGGACAGTATACACTATCCAATATCATATACTAAGAAGGATAGTATACGCTATGAAATATCATATACTATATAAGAAGGATAGTATACGCTATCCAATATCATATACTGTCTAAGAAGGATAGTATACGCTACCCAACACCATACACTATCTAAGAAGGATAGTATACGCTACCCAACATCATACACTATCTAAGAAGGATAGTATAAACTACCCAACACCATACACTATCTAAGAAGGATAGTATAAACTGCCCAACATCATACACTATCTAAGAAGGATAGTATACACTACCCAACATCATACACTATCTAAGAAGGATAGCATACACTACCCAACATCATACACCATCTAAGAAGGATAGTATACACTACCCAACATCATACACCATCTAAGAAGGATAGTATACACTACCCAACATCATACACTATCTAAGAAGGATAGTAGACACTACCCAACATCATACACTATCTAAGAAGGATAGTATACACTATCCAACATCATACACTGTCTAAGAAGGATAGTATACACTCTCCAAAATCATATACTATCTAAGAAGGATAGTATACACTATCCAACATCATATACTATCTAAGAAGGATAGTATACACTATCCAACATCATATACTATCTAAGAAGGATAGTATACACTATCCAAAATCATATACTATCTAAGAAGGATAGTATAAACTATCCAACATCATATACTATCTAAGAAGTATAGTATACACTATCCAATATCATATACTATCTAAGAAGGATAGTATACACTATCCAATATCATATACTATCTAAGAAGGATAGCGTACACTATGCAATATCATATACTATCTAAGAAGGATAGTATACACTATGCAATATCATATACTATCTAAGAAGGATAGTATACACTATCCAACATCATACACTATCTAAGAAGGATAGTATACACTATCCAACATCATACACTATCTAAGAAGGATAGTATACACTATCCAACATCATACACTATCTAAGAAGGATAGTATACACTATCCAACATCATACACTATCTAAGAAGGATAGTATACACTACCCAACATCATACACTGTCTAAGAAGCATAGTATACACTATCCAACATCATATACTATCTAAGAATGATAGTATACACTTTGCAATATCATATATTAAGAAGGATAGTATACACTATCCAATATCATATTCTAAGAAGGATAGTATACACTATCCAATATCATATACTATCTAAGAAGGATAGCATACACTACCCAACATCATACACTATCTAAGAAGGATAGCATGCACTACCCAACATCATACACTATCTAAGAAGGATAGTATACACTATCCAACATCATACACTATCTAAGAAGGATAGTATACACTATCCAACATCATACACTATCTAAGAAGGATAGTATACACTATCCAACATCATACACTATCAAAGAAGGATAGTATACACAATCCAACATCATATACTATCTAAGAAGGATAGTATACACTATCCAACATCATATACTATCTAAGAAGGATAGTATACACTATCCAACATCATATACTATCTAAGAAGGTTAGTATACACTATCCAACATCATAGACTATCTAAGAAGGATAGTATACACTATCCAACATCATACACTATCTAAGAAGGATAGTATACACTACCCAAGATCATACACTATCTAAGAAGGATAGTATACACTACCCAACATCATACACTATCTAAGAAGGATAGTATACACTACCCAACATCATACACTATCTAAGAAGGATAGTATACACTACCCGACATCATACACTGTCTAAAAAGGATAGCAAACACTACCCAACATCATACACTATCTAAGAAGGATAGTATACACTACCCAACATCATAAACTATCTAAGAAGGATAGTATACACTATACAACATCATACACTATCTAAGAAGGATAGTATACACTATCCAACATCATACACTATTTAAGAAGGATAGTATACACTATCCAACATCATACACTATCTAAGAAGGATAGTATACACAATCCAACATCATATACTATCTAAGAAGGATAGTATACACTATCCAACATCATATACTACCTAAGAAGGATAGTATACACTATCCAACATCATATACTATCTAAGAAGGATAGTATACACTATCCAACATCATATAATATCTAAGAAGGATAGTATACACTATCCAACATCATATAATAAGAAGGATAGTATACACTATCCAACATCATATATAATCTAAGAAGGATAGTATACACTATCCAACATCATATAGTATCTAAGAAGGATAGTATACACTATCCAACATCATATACTAAGAAGGATAGTATACACTATCCAACATCATATACAATCTAAGAAGGATAGTATACACTATCCAAAATAATATACTATCTAAGAAGGATAGTATACACTATCCAACATCATATACAATCTAAGAAGGATAGTATACACTACCCAACATCATATACAATCTAAGAAAGATAGTATACATTATCCAACATCATATGCAATCTAAGAAGGATAATATACACTATCCAAAATCATATACTATCTAAGAAGGATAGTATACACTATCCAACATCATATACTATATAAGAAGGATAGTATACACTATCCAACATCATATACTATCTAAGAAGAATAGTATACACTATCCAAAATCATATACTATCTAAGAAGAACAGTATACACTATCCAATATCATATACTATCTAAGAAGGACAGTATACACTATCCAATATCATATACTATCTCAGAAGGACAGTATACACTATCCAATATCATATACTAAGAAGGATAGTATACGCTATGAAATATCATATAGTATATAAGAAGGATAGTATACGCTATCCAATATCATATACTGTGTAAGAAGGATAGTATACGCTACCCAACACCATACACTATCTAAGAAGGACAGTATACGCTACCCAACATCATACACTATCTAAGAAGGATAGTATAAACTACCCAACACCATACACTATCTAAGAAGGATAGTATACACTGCCCAACATCATACACTATCTAAGAAGGATAGTATACACTACCCAACATCATACACTATCTAAGAAGGATAGCATACACTACCCAACATCATACACCATCTAAGAAGGATAGTATACACTACCCAACATCATACACCATCTAAGAAGGATAGAATACACTACCCAACATCATACACTATCTAAGAAGGATAGTAGACACTACCCAACATCATACACTATCTAAGAAGGATAGTATACACTACCCAACATCATACACTGTCTAAGAAGGATAGTATACACTATCCAAAATCGTATACTATCTAAGAAGGATAGTATACACTATCCAACATCATATACTATCTAAGAAGGATAGTATACACTATCCAATATCATATACTATCTAAGAAGGATAGTATACACTATCCAAAATCATATACTATCTAAGAAGGATAGTATACACTATCCAACATCATATACTATCTAAGAAGTATAGTATATACTATCCAATATCATATACTATCTAAGAAGGATAGTATACACTATCCAATATCATATACTATCTAAGAAGGATAGTGTACACTATGCAATATCATATACTATCTAAGAAGGATAGTATACACTATGCAATATCATATACTATCTAAGAAGGATAGTATACACTATCCAACATCATACACTATCTAAGAAGGATAGTATACACTATCCAACATCATACACTATCTAAAAAGGATAGTATACACTATCCAACATCATACACTATCTAAGAAGGATAGTATACACTATCCAACATCATACACTATCTAAGAAGGATATTATACACTACCCAACATCATACACTGTCTAAGAAGCATAGTATACACTATCCAACATCATACACTATCTAAGAATGATAGTATACACTTTGCAATATCATATATTAAGAAGGATAGTATACACTATCCAATATCATATTCTAAGAAGGATAGTATACACTATCCAATATCATATACTATCTAAGAAGGATAGCATACACTACCCAACATCATACACTATCTAAGAAGGATAGCATGCACTACCCAACATCATACACTATCTAAGAAGGATAGTATACACTACCCAACATCATACACTATCTAAGAAGGATAGTATACACTACCCAACATCATACACTATCTAAGAAGGACAGAATACACTACCCAAAATCATATACTATCTAAGAAGGATAGTATACACTATCCAACATCATACACTATCTAAGAAGGATAGTATACACTATCCAACATCATACACTATCTAAGAAGGATAGTATACACTATCCAACATCATACACTATCTAAGAAGGATAGTATACACAATCCAACATCATATACTATCTAAGAAGGATAGTATACACTATCCAACATCATATACTATCTAAGAAGGATAGTATACACTATCCAACATCATATACTATCTAAGAAGGTTAGTATACACTATCCAACATCATAGACTATCTAAGAAGGATAGTATACACTATCCAACATCATACACTATCTAAGAAGGATAGTATACACTACCCAACATCATACACTATCTAAGAAGGATAGTATACACTACCCAACATCATACACTATCTAAGAAGGATAGTATACACTACCCAACATCATACACTATCTAAGAAGGATAGTATACACTACCCAACATCATACACTGTCTAAAAAGGATAGCATACACTACCCAACATCATACACTATCTAAGAAGGATAGTATACACTACCCAACATCATACACTATCTAAGAAGGATAGTATACACTATCGAACATCATACACTATCTAAGAAGGATAGTATACACTATCCAACATCATACACTATTTAAGAAGGATAGTATACACTATCCAACATCATACACTATCTAAGAAGGATAGTATACACAATCCAACATCATATACTATCTAAGAAGGATAGTATACACTATCCAACATCATATACTACCTAAGAAGGATAGTATACACTATCCAACATCATATACTATCTAAGAAGGATAGTATACACTATCCAACATCATATAATATCTAAGAAGGATAGTATAAACTATCCAACATCATATAATAAGAAGGATAGTATACACTATCCAACATCATATATAATCTAAGAAGGATAGTATACACTATCCAACATCATATAGTATCTAAGAAGGATAGTATACACTATCCAACATCATATACTAAGAAGGATAGTATACACTATCCAACATCATATACAATCTAAGAAGGATAGTATACACTACCCAACATCATATACAATCTAAGAAAGATAGTATACATTATCCAACATCATATACAATCTAAGAAGGATAGTATACACTATCCAAAATCATATACTATCTAAGAAGGATAGTATACACTATCCAAAATCATATACTATCTAAGAAGGATAGTATACACTATCCAACATCATATACTATCTAAGAAGGATAGTATACACTATCCAATATCATATACTATCTAAGAAGGACAGTATACACTATCCAATATCATATACTATCTAAGAAGGACAGTATACACTATCCAATATCATATACTATCTAAGAAGGACAGTATACACTATCCAATATCATATACTAAGAAGGATAGTATACGCTATCAAATATCATATACTATATAAGAAGGATAGTATACGCTATCCAATATCATATACTGTCTAAGAAGGATAGTATACGCTACCCAACACCATACACTATCTAAGAAGGACAGTATACGCTACCCAACATCATACACTATCTAAGAAGGATAGTATAAACTACCCAACACCATACACTATCTAAGAAGGATAGCATACACTGCCCAACATCATACACTATCTAAGAAGGATAGTATACACTACCCAACATCATACACTATCTAAGAAGGATAGCATACACTACCCAACATCATACACCATCTAAGAAGGATAGTATACACTACCCAACATCATACACCATCTAAGAAGGATAGTATACACTACCCAACATCACACACTATCTAAGAAGGATAGTAGACACAACCCAACATCATACACTATCTAAGAAGGATAGTATACACTATCCAAAATCATACACTGTCTAAGAAGGATAGTATACACTATCCAAAATCATATACTATCTAAGAAGGATAGTATACACTATCCAACATCATATACTATCTAAGAAGGATAGTATACACTATCCAATATCATACACTATCTAAGAAGGATAGTATACACTATCCAATGTCATATACTATCTAAGAAGGAAAGTATACCCTATCCAATATCATACACTATCTAAGAAGGATAGCATACACTATCCAACATCATACACTATCTAAGAATGATAGCATACACTATCCAACATCATACACTATCTAAGAAGGATAGCATACACTACCCAACATCATACACTATCTAAGAATGATAGCATACACTACCCAACATCATACACTATCTAAGAAGGATAGTATACACTACCCAACATCATACACTATCTAGGAAGGATAGTATACACTACCCAACATCATACACTATCTAAGAAGGATAGTATACAGTACCCAACATCATACACAATCTAAGAAGAATAGTATACACTACCCAACATCATACACTATCTAAGAAGGATAGTATACACTAGCCAACATCATACACTGTCTAAGAATGATAGTATACACTACCCAACATCATACACTATCTAAGAAGGATAGTATACACTACCCAACATCATACGCTATCTAAGAAGGATAGTATACACTACCCAACATCATACACTATCTAAGAAGGATAGTATACACTATCCAACATCATACACTATCTAAGAAGGATAGTATACACTATCCAACATCATACACTATCTAAGAAGGATAGTACACACTATCCAACATCATACACTATCTGAGAAGGATAGTATACACTATCCAACATCATACACTATCTGAGAAGGATAGTATACACTATCCAACATCATACACTATCTGAGAAGGATAGTATACACTATCCAACATCATACACTATCTGAGAAGGATAGTATACACTATCCAACATCACACCCAATCTGAGAAGGATAGTATACACTATCCAACATCATATACTATCTAAGAAGGATAGTATACACTATCCAACATCATATACTATCTGAGAAGGATAGTATACACTATCCAACATCATATACTATCTGAGAAGTATAGTATACACTCTCCAACATCATATACTATCTAAGAAGGATAGTATACACTATTCAATATCATATACTATCTAAGAAGGATAGTATACACTATACAATATCATATACTATCTAAGAAGGATAGTATACACTATGCAATATCATATACTATCTAAGAAGGATAGTATACACTATCCAATATAATATACTAAGAAGGATAGTATACACTATCCAATATCATATACTATCCAAGAAGGATAGTATACACTATCCAATATCATACACTATCCCAGAAGGATAGTATACACTACCCAACATCATACACTATCTAAGAAGGATAGTATACACTACCCAACATCATACACTATCTAAGAAGGATAGTATACACTATCGAACATCATACACTATCTAAGAAGGATAGTATACACTATCCAACATCATACACTATTTAAGAAGGACAGTATACACTATCCAACATCATACACTATCTAAGAAGGATAGTATACACAATCCAACATCATATACTATCTAAGAAGGATAGTATACACTATCCAACATCATATACTACCTAAGAAGGATAGTATACACTATCCAACATCATATACTATCTAAGAAGGATAGTATACACTATCCAACATCATATAATATCTAAGAAGGATAGTATACACTATCCAACATCATATAATAAGAAGGATAGTATACACTATCCAACATCATATATAATCTAAGAAGGATAGTATACACTATCCAACATCATATAGTATCTAAGAAGGATAGTATACACTATCCAACATCATATACTAAGAAGGATAGTATACACTATCCAACATCATATACAATCTAAGAAGGATAGTATACACTACCCAACATCATATACAATCTAAGAAAGATAGTATACATTATCCAACATCATATACAATCTAAGAAGGATAGTATACACTATCCAAAATCATATACTATCTAAGAAGGATAGTATACACTATCCAAAATCATATACTATCTAAGAAGGATAGTATACACTATCCAACATCATATACTATCTAAGAAGGATAGTATACACTATCCAATATCATATACTATCTAAGAAGGACAGTATACACTATCCAATATCATATACTATCTAAGAAGGACAGTATACACTATCCAATATCATATACTATCTAAGAAGGACAGTATACACTATCCAATATCATATACTAAGAAGGATAGTATACGCTATCCAATATCATATACTATATAAGAAGGATAGTATACGCTATCCAATATCATATACTGTCTAAGAAGGATAGTATACGCTACCCAACACCATACACTATCTAAGAAGGACAGTATACGCTACCCAACATCATACACTATCTAAGAAGGATAGTATAAACTACCCAACACCATACACTATCTAAGAAGGATAGTATACACTGCCCAACATCATACACTATCTAAGAAGGATAGTATACACTACCCAACATCATACACTATCTAAGAAGGATAGCATACACTACCCAACATCATACACCATCTAAGAAGGATAGTATACACTACCCAACATCATACACCATCTAAGAAGGATAGTATACACTACCCAACATCACACACTATCTAAGAAGGATAGTAGACACAACCCAACATCATACACTATCTAAGAAGGATAGTATACACTATCCAAAATCATACACTGTCTAAGAAGGATAGTATACACTATCCAAAATCATATACTATCTAAGAAGGATAGTATACACTATCCAACATCATATACTATCTAAGAAGGATAGTATACACTATCCAATATCATACACTATCTAAGAAGGATAGTATACACTATCCAATGTCATATACTATCTAAGAAGGATAGTATACCCTATCCAATATCATACACTATCTAAGAAGGATAGCATACACTATCCAACATCATACACTATCTAAGAATGATAGCATACACTATCCAACATCATACACTATCTAAGAAGGATAGCATACACTACCCAACATCATACACTATCTAAGAATGATAGCATACACTACCCAACATCATACACTATCTAAGAAGGATAGTATACACTACCCAACATCATACACTATCTAGGAAGGATAGTATACACTACCCAACATCATACACTATCTAAGAAGGATAGTATACAGTACCCAACATCATACACAATCTAAGAAGGATAGTATACACTACCCAACATCATACACTATCTAAGAAGGATAGTATACACTAGCCAACATCATACACTGTCTAAGAATGATAGTATACACTACCCAACATCATACACTATCTAAGAAGGATAGTATACACTACCCAACATCATACACTATCTAAGAAGGATAGTATACACTACCCAACATCATACACTATCTAAGAAGGATAGTATACACTATCCAACATCATACACTATCTAAGAAGGATAGTATACACTATCCAACATCATACACTATCTAAGAAGGATAGTACACACTATCCAACATCATACACTATCTGAGAAGGATAGTATACACTATCCAACATCATACACTATCTGAGAAGGATAGTATACACTATCCAACATCATACACTATCTGAGAAGGATAGTATACACTATCCAACATCATACACTATCTGAGAAGGATAGTATACACTATCCAACATCACACCCAATCTGAGAAGGATAGTATACACTATCCAACATCATATACTGTCTAAGAAGGATAGTATACACTATCCAACATCATATACTATCTGAGAAGGATAGTATACACTATCCAACATCATATACTATCTGAGAAGTATAGTATACACTCTCCAACATCATATACTATCTAAGAAGGATAGTATACACTATTCAATATCATATACTATCTAAGAAGGATAGTATACACTATACAATATCATATACTATCTAAGAAGGATACTATACACTATGCAATATCATATACTATCTAAGAAGGATAGAATACACTATCCAATATAATATACTAAGAAGGATAGTATACACTATCCAATATCATATACTATCCAAGAAGGATAGTATACACTATCCAATATCATACACTATCCCAGAAGGATAGTATACACTACCCAACATCATACACTATCTAAGAAGGATAGTATACACTACCCAACATCATACACTATCTAAGAAGGATAGTATACACTATCGAACATCATACACTATCTAAGAAGGATAGTATACACTATCCAACATCATACACTATTTAAGAAGGACAGTATACACTATCCAACATCATACACTATCTAAGAAGGATAGTATACACAATCCAACATCATATACTATCTAAGAAGGATAGTATACACTATCCAACATCATATACTACCTAAGAAGGATAGTATACACTATCCAACATCATATACTATCTAAGAAGGATAGTATACACTATCCAACATCATATAATATCTAAGAAGGATAGTATACACTATCCAACATCATATAATAAGAAGGATAGTATACACTATCCAACATCATATATAATCTAAGAAGGATAGTATACACTATCCAACATCATATAGTATCTAAGAAGGATAGTATACACTATCCAACATCATATACTAAGAAGGATAGTATACACTATCCAACATCATATACAATCTAAGAAGGATAGTATACACTACCCAACATCATATACAATCTAAGAAAGATAGTATACATTATCCAACATCATATACAATCTAAGAAGGATAGTATACACTATCCAAAATCATATACTATCTAAGAAGGATAGTATACACTATCCAAAATCACATACTATCTAAGAAGGATAGTATACACTATCCAACATCATATACTATCTAAGAAGGATAGTATACACTATCCAATATCATATACTATCTAAGAAGGACAGTATACACTATCCAATATCATATACTATCTAAGAAGGACAGTATACACTATCGAATATCATATACTATCTAAGAAGGACAGTATACACTATCCAATATCATATACTAAGAAGGATAGTATACGCTATCCAATATCATATACTATATAAGAAGGATAGTATACGCTATCCAATATCATATACTGTCTAAGAAGGATAGTATACGCTACCCAACACCATACACTATCTAAGAAGGATAGTATACGCTACCCAACATCATACACTATCTAAGAAGGATAGCATACACTACCCAACATCAAACACCATCTAAGAAGGATAGTATACACTACCCAACATCATACACCATCTAAGAAGGATAGTATACACTACCCAACATCACACACTATCTAAGAAGGATAGTAGACACAACCCAACATCATACACTATCTAAGAAGGATAGTATACACTATCGAAAATCATACACTGTCTAAGAAGGATAGTATACACTATCCAAAATCGTATACTATCTAAGAAGGATAGTATACACTATCCAACATCATATACTATCTAAGAAGGATAGTATACACTATCCAATATCATACACTATCTAAGAAGGATAGTATACACTATCCAATGTCATATACTATCTAAGAAGGATAGTATACCCTATCCAATATCATACACTATCTAAGAAGGATAGCATACACTATCCAACATCATACACTATCTAAGAATGATAGCATACACTATCCAACATCATACACTATCTAAGAAGGATAGCATACACTACCCAACATCATACACTATCTAAGAATGATAGCATACACTACCCAACATCATACACTATCTAAGAAGGATAGTATACACTACCCAACATCATACACTATCTAGGAAGGATAGTATACACTACCCAACATCATACACTATCTAAGAAGGATAGTATACAGTACCCAACATCATACACAATCTAAGAAGGATAGTATACACTACCCAACATCATACACTATCTAAGAAGGATAGTATACACTAGCCAACATCATACACTGTCTAAGAATGATAGTATACACTACCCAACATCATACACTATCTAAGAAGGATAGTATACACTACCCAACATCATACACTATCTAAGAAGGATAGTATACACTACCCAACATCATACACTATCTAAGAAGGATAGTATACACTATCCAACATCATACACTATCTAAGAAGGATAGTATACACTATCCAACATCATACACTATCTAAGAAGGATAGTACACACTATCCAACATCATACACTATCTGAGAAGGATAGTATACACTATCCAACATCATACACTATCTGAGAAGGATAGTATACACTATCCAACATCATACACTATCTGAGAAGGATAGTATACACTATCCAACATCATACACTATCTGAGAAGGATAGTATACACTATCCAACATCACTCCCAATCTGAGAAGGATAGTATACACTATCCAACATCATATACTATCTAAGAAGGATAGTATACACTATCCAACATCATATACTATCTGAGAAGGATAGTATACACTGTCCAACATCATATACTATCTGAGAAGTATAGTATACACTCTCCAACATCATATACTATCTAAGAAGGATAGTATACACTATTCAATATCATATACTATCTAAGAAGGATAGTATACACTATACAATATCATATACTATCTAAGAAGGATAGTATACACTATGCAATATCATATACTATCTAAGAAGGATAGTATACACTATCCAATATAATATACTAAGAAGGATAGTATACACTATCCAATATCATATACTATCCAAGAAGGATAGTATACACTATCCAATATCATACACTATCCCAGAAGGATAGTATACACTACCCAACATCATACACTATCTAAGAAGCACAGTATACACTACCCAACATCATACTCTATCTAAGAAGGATAGTATACACTATCCAACATCATACACTATCTAAGAAGGATAGTATACACTATCCAACATCATACACTATCTAAGAAGAATAGTATACACTATCCAACATCATACACTATCTAAGAAGGATAGTATACACAATCCAACATCATATACTATCTAAGAAGGATAGTATACACTATCCAACATCATATACTATCTAAGAAGGATAGTATACACTATCCAACATCATATACTATCTACGAAGGTTAGTATACACTATCCAACATCATAGAATATCTAAGAAGGATAGTATACACTATCCAACATCATACACTATCTAAGAAGGATAGTATACACTACCCAACATCATACACTATCTAAGAAGGATAGTATACACTTCCCAACATCATACACTATCTAAGAAGGATAGTATACACTACCCAACATCATACACTATCTAAGAAGGATAGTATACACTACCCAACATCATACACTGTCTAAAAAGGATAGCATACACTACCCAACATCATATACTATCTAAGAAGGATAGTATACACTAACCAACATCATACACTATCTAAGAAGGATAGTATACACTATCCAACATCATACACTAAGAAGGATAGTATACACTATCCAACATCATACACTATTTAAGAAGGATAGTATACACTATCCAACATCATACACTATCTAAGAAGGATAGTATACACAATCCAACATCATATACTATCTAAGAAGGATAGTATACACTATCCAACATCACATACTACCTAAGAAGGATAGTATACACTATCCAACATCATATACTATCTAAGAAGGATAGTATACACTATCCAACATCATATAATATCTAAGAAGGATAGTATACACTATCCAACATCATATAATAAGAAGGATAGTATACACTATCCAACATCATATATAATCTAAGAAGGATAGTATACACTATCCAACATCATATAGTATCTAAGAAGGATAGAATACACTATCCAACATCATATACTAAGAAGGATAGTATACACTATCCAACATCATATACAATCTAAGAAGGATAGTATACACTACCCAACATCATATACAATCTAAGAAAGATAGTATACATTATCCAACATCATATACAATCTAAGAAGGATAGTATACACTATCCAACATCATATCCTATCTAAGAAGGATAGTATACACTATCCAACATCATATACTATCTAAGAAGGATAGTATACACTATCCAACATCATATACTATCTAAGAAGGATAGTATACACTATCCAATATCATATACTATCTAAGAAGGATAGTATACACTACCCAACATCATACACTGTCTAAAAAGGATAGCATACACTACCCAACATCATACACTATCTAAGAAGGATAGTATACACTACCCAACATCATACACTATCTAAGAAGGATAGTATACACTATCCAACATCATACACTATCTAACAAGGATAGTATACACTATCCAACATCATACACTGTTTAAGAAGGATAGTATACACTATCCAACATCATACACTATCTAAGAAGGATAGTATACACAATCCAACATCATATACTCTCTAAGAAGGATAGTATACACTATCCAACATCATATACTACCTAAGAAGCATAGTATACACTATCCAACATCATATACTATCTAAGAAGGATAGTATACACTATCCAACATCAAATCATATCTAAGAAGGATAGTATACACTATCCAACATCATATAATAAGAAGGATAGTATACACTATCCAACATCATATATAATCTAAGAAGGATAGTATAAACTATCCAACATCATATAGTATCTAAGAAGGATAGTATACACTATCCAACATCATATACTAAGAAGGATAGTATACACTATCCAACATCATATACAATCCAAGAAGGATAGTATACACTATCCAACATCATATACTATCTAAGAAGGATAGTATACACTATCCAACATCATATACAATCTAAGAAGGATAGTATACACTACCCAACATCATATACAATCTAAGAAAGATAGTATACATTATCCAACATCATATACAATCTAAGAAGGATAGTATACAATATCCAAAATCATATACTATCTAAGAAGGATAGTATACACTGTCCAACATCATATATTATCTAAGAAGGATAGTATACACTATCCAACATCATATACTATCTAAGAAGGATAGTATACACTCTCCAATATCATATACTATCTAAGAAGGACAGTATACACTATCCAATATCATATACTATCTAAGAAGGACAGTATACACTATCCAATATCATATACTATCTAAGAAGGACAGTATACATTATCCAATATCATATACTAAGAAGGATAGTATACGCTATCCAATATCATATACTATATAAGAAGGATAGTATACGCTATCCAATATCATATACTGTCTAAGAAGGATAGTATACGCTACCCAACACCATACACTATCTAAGAAGGATAGTATACGCTACCCAACATCATACACTATCTAAGAAGGATAGTATAAACTACCCAACACCATACACTATATAAGAAGGATAGTATACACTACCCAACATCATACACTATCTAAGAAGGATAGCATACACTACCCAACATCATACACTATCTAAGAAGGATAGCATACACTACCCAACATCATACACTATCTAAGAAGGATAGTATACACTACCCAACATCATACACTATCTAGGAAGGATAGTATACACTACCCAACATCATACACTATCTAAGAAGGATAGTATACAGTACCCAACATCATACACTATCTAAGAAAGATAGTATACACTACCCAACATCATACACTATCTAAGAAGGATAGTATACACTACCCAACATCATACACTGTCTAAGAATGATAGTATACACTACCCAACATCATACACTATCTAAGAAGGATAGTATACACTACCCAACATCATACACTATCTAAGAAGGATATTATACACTACCCAACATCATACACTATCTAAGAAGGATAGTATACACTATCCAACATCATACACTATCTAAGAAGGATAGTATACACTATCCAAGATCATACACTATCTAAGAAGGATAGTATACACTATCCAACATCATACACTATCTAAGAAGGATAGTACACACTATCCAACATCATACACTATCTGAGAAGGATAGTATACACTATCCAACATCATACACTATCTGAGAAGGATAGTATACAATATCCAACATCATACACTATCTGAGAAGGATAGTATACACTATCCAACATCATACACTATCTGAGAAGGATAGTATACACTATCCAACATCATACACTATCTGAGAAGGATAGTATACACTATCCAACATCATACACAATCTGAGAAGGATAGTAAACACTATCCCACAACATATATTATCTTAGAAGGATAGTAAACACTATCCAACATCATATACTATCTAAGAAGGATAGTATACACTATTCAACATCATATACTATCTGAGAAGGATAGTATACACTCTCCAACATCATATACTATCTGAGAAGGATAGTATACACTATCCAACATCAAATACTATCTAAGAAGGATAGTATACACTATCCAACATCATATACTATCTAAGAAGGATAGTATACACTATCCAACATCATATACTATCTAAGAAGGATAGTATACACTATCCAACATCATATACTATCTAAGAAGGATAGTATACACTATCCAACATCATATACTATCTAAGAAGGATAGTATACACTATCCAACATCATATACTATCTAAGAAGGAAAGTATACACTATCCAACATCATATAATATCTAAGAAGGACAGTATAAACTATCCAATATCATATACTATCTAAGAAGGACAGTATACACTATCCAATATCATATACTATCTAAGAAGGAGAGTATACACTATCCAATATCATATACTACCTAAGAAGGACAGTATACACTATCCAATATCATATACTATCTAAGAAGGACAGTATACACTATCCAATATCATATACTATCTAACAAGGATAGTATACACTGTCCAGTATCATGTACTATCTAAGAAGGATAGTATACACTATCCAATATCATATACTATCTAAGAAGGATAGTATACACTATCCAATATCATATAATAAGAAGGATAGTATACACTATCCAATATCATATTCTAAGAAGGATAGTATACACTATCCAATATCATATTCTAAGAAGGATAGTATACACTATCCAATCTCATATACTATCTAAGAAGGATAGTATACACTATCCAATATCATATACTATCTAAGAAGGATAGAATACACTATACAATATCATATACTATCTAAGAAGGATAGTATACACTATCCAATATCATATACTATCTAAGAAGGATAGTATACACTATCCAATGTCATATACTATCTAAGAAGGATAGGATACCCTATCCAACATCATACACTATCGAAGAAGGATAGCATACACTATCCAACATCATACACTATCTAAGAAGGATAGCATACACTATCCAACATCATACACTATCTAAGAAGGATAGCATACACTACCCAACATCATACACTATCTAAGAAGGATAGCATACACTACCCAACATCATACACTATCTAAGAAGGATAGTATACACTAACCAACATCATACACTATCTAGGAAGGATAGTATACACTACCCAACATCATACACTATCTAAGAAAGATAGTATACAGTACCCAACATCATACACTATCTAAGAAGGATAGTATACACTACCCAACATCATACACTATCTAAGAAGGATAGTATACACTACCCAACATCATACACTGTCTAAGAATGATAGTATACACTACCCAACATCATACACTATCTAAGAAGGATAGTATACCCTACCCAACATCATACACTATCTAAGAAGGATAGTATACACTACCCAACATCATACACTATCTAAGAAGGATAGTATACACTACCCAACATCATACACTATCTAAGAAGGATAGTATACAGTATCCAACATCATACACTATCTAAGAAGGATAGTATACACTATCCAACATCATACACTATCTAAGAAGGATAGTACACACTATAAAACATCATACACTATCTGAGAAGGATAGTATACACTATCCAACATCATACACTATCTGAGAAGGATAGTATACACTATCCAACATCATACACTATCTGAGAAGGATAGTATACACTATCCAACATCATACAATATCTGAGAAGGATAGTATACACTATCCAACATCATACACTATCTGAGAAAGATAGTATACACTATCCAACATCATACACAATCTGAGAAGGAGAGTATACACTATCTAACATCATATACTATCTAATAAGGAGAGTATACACTATCCAACATCATATACTATCTGAGAAGGATAGTATACACTATCCAACATCATATACTATCTAAGAAGGATAGTATACACTATCCAACATCATATACTATCTAAGAAGGATAGTATACACTATCCAACATCATATACTATCTAAGAAGGATAGTATACACTATCCAACATCATATACTATCTAAGAAGGATAGTATACACTATCCAACATCATATACTGTCTAAGAAGGATAGTATACATTATCCAACATCATATACTATCTACGAAGGAAAGTATGCACTATCCAACATCATATACTATCTAAGAAGGACAGTATACACTATCCAACATCATATATTATCTAAGAAGGACAGTATACACTATCCAATATCATATACTATCTAAGAAGGACAGTATACACTCTCCAATATCATATACTATCTAAGAAAGACAGTATACACTATCCAATATCATATACTATCTAAGAAGGGGAGTATACACTATCCAGTATCATATACTATCTAAGAAGGACAGTATACACTATCCAGGATCATATAGTAACTAAGAAGGACAGTATACACTATCCAATATCATATACTATCTAAGAAGGACAGTATACACTATCCAATATCATATACTATCTAAGAAGGACAGTATACACTATCCAATATCATATACTATCTAAGAAGGACAGTATACACTATCCAATATCATATACTATCTAAGAAGGACAGTATACACTATCCAATATCATATACTATCTATGAAGGACAGTATACACTATCCAATATCATATACTATCTAAGAAGGACAGTATACACTACCCAACATCATACACTATCTAAGAAGGATAGTATACACTACCCAAAATCATACACTATCTAAGAAGCATAGTATACACTACCCAACATCATACACTATCTAAGAAGCATAGTATACACTACCCAACATCATACACTATCTAAGAAGGATAGTATACACTATCCAACATCATACACAATCTAAGAAGGATAGTATAAACTATCCAACATCATACACTATCTAAGAAGGATAGTATACACTATCCAACATCATACACTATCTAAGAAGGATAGTATACACTATCCAACATCATATACTATCTAAGAAGGATAGTATACACTATCCAACACCATATAATATCTAAGAAGGATAGTATACATTATCCAACATCATATACTATCTAAGATGGATAGTATACACTATCCAACATCATAGACTATCTAAGAAGGATAGTATACACTATCCAACATCATACACTATCTAAGAAGGATAGTATACACTACCCAACATCATACACTATCTAAGAAGGATAGTATACACTACCCAACATCATACACTATCTAAGAAGGATAGTATACACTACCCAACATCATACACTATCCAAGAAGGATAGTATACACTACCCAACATCATACACTATCTAAGAAGGATAGTATACACTACCCAACATCATACACTATCTAAAAAGGATAGCATACACTACCCAACATCACACACTATCTAAGAAGGATAGTATACACTATCCAACATCATACACTATCTAAGAAGGATAGTATACACTATCCAACATCATACACTATTTAAGAAGGATAGTATACACTATCCAACATCATACACTATCTAAGAAGGATAGTATACACAATCCAACATCATATACTATCTAAGAAGGATAGTATACACTATCCAACATCATATACTACCTAAGAAGGATAGTATACACTATCCAACATCATATACTATCTAAGAAGGATAGTATACACTATCAAACATCATATAATATCTAAGAAGGATAGTATACACTATCCAACATCATATACTAAGAAGGATAGTATACACTATCCAACATCATATATAATCTAAGAAGGATAGTAAACACTATCCAACATCATATACTATCTAAGAAGGATAGTATACACTATCTAACATCATACACTAAGAAGGATAGTATACACTATCCAACATCATATACAATCTAAGAAGGATAGTATACACTATCCAACATCATATACTATCTAAGAAGGATAGTATACACTATCCAACATCATATGCAATCTAAGAAGGATAGTATACACTACCCAACATCATATACAGTCTAAGAAGGATAGTATACATTATCCAACATCATATACAATCTAAGAAGGATAGTATACACTATCCAACATCATATACCATCTAAGAAGGATAGTATACACTATCCAACATCATATAGTATCTAAGAAGGATAGTATACAATATCCAACATCATATACTATCTAAGAAGGATAGTATACACTATCCAATATCATATACTATCTAAGAAGGAAAGTATAAACTATCCAATATCATATACTATCTAAGAAGGACAGTATACACTATCCAATATCATATACTATCTAAGAAGGACAGTATACACTATCCAATACCATATACTATCTAAGAAGGACAGTATACACTATCCAATATCATATACTACATAAGAAGGATAGTATACACTATCCAATATCATGTACTATCTAAGAAGGATAGTATACACTATCCAATATCATATACCATCTAAGAAGGACAGTATACACTATCCAATATCATATACTATCTAAGAAGGACAGTATACACTATCCAATATCATATACTATCTAAGAAGGACAGTATACACTATCCAATATCATATACAATCTAAGAAGTATGGTATACGCTATCCAATATCATATACTATCTAAGAAGGATAGTATACGCTATCCAATATCATATACTGTCTAAGAAGGGTAGTATATGCTACCCAACACCATACACTATCTAAGAAGGATAGTATACGCTACCCAACATCATACACTATCTAAGAAGGATAGTATACCCTACCCAACACCATACACTATCCAAGAAGGATAGTATACACTGCCCAACATCATACACTATCTAAGAAGGATAGTATACACTACCCAACATCATACACTATCTAAGAAGGATAGGAAACACTACCCAACATCATACACCATCTAAGAAGGATAGTATACACTACCCAACATCATACACCATCTAAGAAGGATAGTATACACTACCCAACATCATACACTATCTAAGAAGGAGAGTATACACTACCCAACATCATACACTATATAAGAAGGATAGTATACACTATCCAACATCATACACTGTCTAAGAAGCATAGTATACACTATCCAACATCATATACTATCTAAGAATGATAGTATACAGTTTGCAATATCATATATTAAGAAGGATAGTATACACTATACAATATCATATTCTAAGAAGGATAGTATACACTATCCAATATCATATACTATCTAAGTAGGATAGCATACACTACCCAACATCATACACTATCTAAGAAGGATAGCATACACTATCCAACATCATATACTATCTAAGAAGGATAGTATACACTATCCAACATCATATACTCTCTAAGAAGGATAGTATACACTATCCAAAATCATATACTATCTAAGAAGGATAGTATAAACTATCCAACATCATATACTATGTAAGAAGGATAGTATACACTATCCAACATCATATACTATCTAAGAAGGATAGTATACACTATCCAAAATCATATACTATCTAAGAAGGATAGTATACACTATACAACATCAAATACTATCTAAGAAGTATAGTATACACTATCCAATATCATATACTATCTAAGAAGGATAGTATACACTATCCTATATCATATACTATGTAAGAAGGATAGTGTACACTATGAAATATCATATACTATCTAAGAAGGATAGTATACACTATGCAATATCATATACTATCTAAGAAGGATAGTATACACTATCCAACATCATACACTATCTAAGAAGGATAGTATACACTATCCAACATCATACACTACCTAAGAAGGATAGTATACACTATCCAACATCATACACTATCTAAGAAGGATAGTATACACTATCCAACATCATACACTATCTAATAAGGATAGTATACACTATCCAACATCATACACTGTCTAAGAAGCATAGTATACACTATCCAACATCATACACTATCTAAGAATGATAGTATACACTTTGCAATATCATATATTAAGAAGGATAGTATACACTGTCCAATATCATATTCTAAGAAGGATAGTATACACTATCCAATATCATATACAATCTAAGAAGGATAGCATACACTACCCAACATCATACACTATCTAAGAAGGATAGCATACACTATCCAACATCATATACTATCTAAGAAGGATAGTATACACTATCCAACATCATATACTATCTAAGAAGGATAGTATACACTATCCAACATCATATACTATCTAAGAGGGATAGTATACACTATCCAACATCATATATTATCTAAGAAGGATAGTATACACTATCCAACATCATATACTATCTAAGAAGGATAGTATACACTATACAACATCATATACTATCTAAGAAGGATAGTATACACTATCCAACATCATATACTATCTAAGAAGGACAGTATACACTATCCAATATCATATACTATCTAAGAAGGACAGTATACACTATCCAGTATCATATACTATCTAAGAAGGACAGTATACACTATCCAATATCACATACTATCTAAGAAGGACAGTATACACTATCCAGTATCATATACTATCTAAGAAGGACAGTATACACTATCCAGTATCATATACTATCTAAGAAGGACAGTATACACTATCCAATATCATATACTATCTAAGAAGGACAGTATACACTATCCAATATCATATACTATCTAAGAAGGATAGTATACACTATCCAATATCATATACTATCTAAGAAGGATAGTATACACTATCCAATATCATGTACTATCTAAGAAGGATAGTATACACTATCCAATATCATATACTATCTAAGAAGGATAGTATACACTATCCAATATCATATACTAAGACGGATAGTATACACTATCCAATATCATATACTATCCAAGAAGGATAGTATACACTATCCAATATCATACACTATCCAAGAAGGATAGTATACACTACCCAACATCATACACTATCTAAGAAGCATAGTATACACTACCCAACATCATACTCTATCTAAGAAGGATAGTATACACTATCCAACATCATACACTATCTAAGAAGGATAGTATACACTATCCAACATCACACACTATCTAAGAAGGATAGTATACACTATCCAACATCATACACTATCTAAGAAGGATAGTATACACAATCCAACATCATATACTATCTAAGAAGGATAGTATACACTATCCAACATCATATACTATCTAAGAAGGATAGTATACACTATCCAACATCATATACTATCTAAAAAGGTTAGTATACACTATGCAACATCATAGACTATCTAAGACGGATAGTATACACTATCCAACATCATACACTATCTAAGAAGGATAGTATACACTACCCAACATCATACACTATCTAAGAAGGATAGTATACACTACCCAACATCATACACTATCTAAGAAGGATAGTATACACTACCCAACATCATACACTATCTAAGAAGGATACTATACACTACCCAACATCATACACTATCTAAAAAGGATAGCATACACTACCCAACATCATACACTATCTAAGAAGTATAGTATACACTACCCAACATCATACACTATCTAAGAATGATAGTATACACTATCCAACATCATACACTATCTAAGAAGGATAGTATACACTATCCAACATCATACACTATTTAAGAAGGATAGTATACACTATCCAACATCATACACTATCTAAGAAGGATACTATACACAACCCAACATCATATACTATCTAAGAAGGATAGTATACACTATCCAACATCATATGCTACCTAAGAAGGATAGTATACACTATCCAACATCATATACTATCTAAGAAGGATAGTATACACTATCCAACATCATATAATATCTAAGAAGGATAGTATACACTATCCAACATCATATACTAAGAAGGATAGTATACACTATCCAACATCATATATAATCTAAGAAGGATAGTATACACTATCAAACATCATATAGTATCTAAGAAGGATAGTATACACTATCCAACATCATATACTAAGAAGGATAGTATACACTATCCAATATCATATACAATCTAAGAAATATAGTATACATTATCCAACATCATATACAATCTAAGAAGGATAGTATACACTATCCAACATCATATACTATCTAAGAAGGATAGTATACACTATCCAACATCATATACTATCTAAGAAAGATAGTATACACTATCCAACATCATATACTATCTAAGAAGGATAGTATACACTATCCAACATCATATACTATCTAAGAAGGATAGTATACACTATCCAACATCATATACTGTCTAAGAAGGATAGTATACATTATCCAACATCATATACTATCTACGAAGGAAAGTATGCACTATCCAACATCATATACTATCTAAGAAGGACAGTATACACTATCCAACATCATATATTATCTAAGAAGGACAGTATACACTATCCAATATCATATACTATCTAAGAAGGACAGTATACACTCTCCAATATCATATACTATCTAAGAAAGACAGTATACACTATCCAATATCATATACTATCTAAGAAGGGGAGTATACACTATCCAGTATCATATACTATCTAAGAAGGACAGTATACACTATCCAGTATCATATAGTAACTAAGAAGGACAGTATACACTATCCAATATCATATACTATCTAAGAAGGACAGTATACACTATCCAATATCATATACTATCTAAGAAGGACAGTATACACTATCCAATATCATATACTATCTAAGAAGGACAGTATACACTATCCAATATCATATACTATCTAAGAAGGACAGTATACACTATCCAATATCATATACTATCTATGAAGGACAGTATACACTATCCAATATCATATACTATCTAAGAAGGACAGTATACACTACCCAACATCATACACTATCTAAGAAGGATAGTATACACTACCCAACATCATACACTATCTAAGAAGCATAGTATACACTACCCAACATCATACACTATCTAAGAAGCATAGTATACACTACCCAACATCATACACTATCTAAGAAGGATAGTATACACTATCCAACATCATACACAATCTAAGAAGGATAGTATAAACTATCCAACATCATACACTATCTAAGAAGGATAGTATACACTATCCAACATCATACACTATCTAAGAAGGATAGTATACACTATCCAACATCATATACTATCTAAGAAGGATAGTATACACTATCCAACACCATATAATATCTAAGAAGGATAGTATACATTATCCAACATCATATACTATCTAAGATGGATAGTATACACTATCCAACATCATAGACTATCTAAGAAGGATAGTATACATTATCCAACATCATACACTATCTAAGAAGGATAGTATACACTACCCAACATCATACACTATCTAAGAAGGATAGTATACACTACCCAACATCATACACTATCTAAGAAGGATAGTATACACTACCCAACATCATACACTATCCAAGAAGGATAGTATACACTACCCAACATCATACACTATCTAAGAAGGATAGTATACACTACCCAACATCATACACTATCTAAAAAGGATAGCATACACTACCCAACATCACACACTATCTAAGAAGGATAGTATACACTATCCAACATCATACACTATCTAAGAAGGATAGTATACACTATCCAACATCATACACTATTTAAGAAGGATAGTATACACTATCCAACATCATACAATATCTAAGAAGGATAGTATACACAATCCAACATCATATACTATCTAAGAAGGATAGTATACACTATCCAACATCATATACTACCTAAGAAGGATAGTATACACTATCCAACATCATATACTATCTAAGAAGGATAGTATACACTATCAAACATCATATAATATCTAAGAAGGATAGTATACACTATCCAACATCATATACTAAGAAGGATAGTATACACTATCCAACATCATATATAATCTAAGAAGGATAGTAAACACTATCCAACATCATATACTATCTAAGAAGGATAGTATACACTATCCAACATCATACACTAAGAAGGATAGTATACACTATCCAACATCATATACAATCTAAGAAGGATAGTATACACTATCCAACATCATATACTATCTAAGAAGGATAGTATACACTATCCAACATCATATGCAATCTAAGAAGGATAGTATACACTACCCAACATCATATACAGTCTAAGAAGGATAGTATACATTATCCAACATCATATACAATCTAAGAAGGATAGTATACACTATCCAACATCATATACCATCTAAGAAGGATAGTATACACTATCCAACATCATATAGTATCTAAGAAGGATAGTATACAATATCCAACATCATATACTATCTAAGAAGGATAGTATACACTATCCAATATCATATACTATCTAAGAAGGAAAGTATAAACTATCCAATATCATATACTATCTAAGAAGGACAGTATACACTATCCAATATCATATACTATCTAAGAAGGACAGTATACACTATCCAATACCATATACTATCTAAGAAGGACAGTATACACTATCCAATATCATATACTACATAAGAAGGATAGTATACACTATCCAATATCATGTACTATCTAAGAAGGATAGTATACACTATCCAATATCATATACCATCTAAGAAGGACAGTATACACTATCCAATATCATATACTATCTAAGAAGGACAGTATACACTATCCAATATCATATACTATCTAAGAAGGACAGTATACACTATCCAATATCATATACAATCTAAGAAGTATGGTATACGCTATCCAATATCATATACTATCTAAGAAGGATAGTATACGCTATCCAATATCATATACTGTCTAAGAAGGGTAGTATATGCTACCCAACACCATACACTATCTAAGAAGGATAGTATACGCTACCCAACATCATACACTATCTAAGAAGGATAGTATACCCTACCCAACACCATACACTATCCAAGAAGGATAGTATACACTGCCCAACATCATACACTATCTAAGAAGGATAGTATACACTACCCAACATCATACACTATCTAAGAAGGATAGGAAACACTACCCAACATCAGACACCATCTAAGAAGGATAGTATACACTACCCAACATCATACACCATCTAAGAAGGATAGTATACACTACCCAACATCATACACTATCTAAGAAGGAGAGTATACACTACCCAACATCATACACTATATAAGAAGGATAGTATACAGTATCCAACATCATACACTGTCTAAGAAGCATAATATACACTATCAAACATCATATACTATCTAAGAATGATAGTATACACTTTGCAATATCATATATTAAGAAGGATAGTATACACTATACAATATCATATTCTAAGAAGGATAGTATACACTATCCAATATAATATACTATCTAAGTAGGATAGCATACACTACCCAACATCATACACTATCTAAGAAGGATAGCATACACTATCCAACATCATATACTATCTAAGAAGGATAGTATACACTATCCAACATCATATACTATCTAAGAAGGATAGTATACACTATCCAAAATCATATACTATCTAAGAAGGATAGTATAAACTATCCAACATCATATACTATGTAAGAAGGATAGTATACACTATCCAACATCATATACTATCTAAGAAGGATAGTATACACTATCCAAAATCATATACTATCTAAGAAGGATAGTATACACTATACAACATCAAATACTATCTAAGAAGTATAGTATACACTATCCAATATCATATACTATCTAAGAAGGATAGTATACACTATCCTATATCATATACTATCTAAGAAGGATAGTGTACACTATGAAATATCATATACTATCTAAGAAGGATAGTATACACTATGCAATATCATATACTATCTAAGAAGGATAGTATACACTATACAACATCATACACTATCTAAGAAGGATAGTATACACTATCCAACATCATACACTATCTAAGAAGGATAGTATACACTATCCAACATCATACACTATCTAAGAAGGATAGTATACACTATCCAACATCATACACTATCTAATAAGGATAGTATACACTATCCAACATCATACACTGTCTAAGAAGCATAGTATACACTATCCAACATCATACACTATCTAAGAATGATAGTATACACTTTGCAATATCATATATTAAGAAGGATAGTATACACTGTCCAATATCATATTCTAAGAAGGATAGTATACACTATCCAATATCATATACAATCTAAGAAGGATAGCATACACTACCCAACATCATACACTATCTAAGAAGGATAGCATACACTATCCAACATCATATACTATCTAAGAAGGATAGTATACACTATCCAACATCATATACTATCTAAGAAGGATAGTATACACTATCCAACATCATATACTATCTAAGAGGGATAGTATACACTATCCAACATCATATATTATCTAAGAAGGATAGTATACACTATCCAACATCATATACTATCTAAGAAGGATAGTATACACTATACAACATCATATACTATCTAAGAAGGATAGTATACACTATCCAACATCATATACTATCTAAGAAGGACAGTATACACTATCCAATATCATATACTATCTAAGAAGGACAGTATACACTATCCAGTATCATATACTATCTAAGAAGGACAGTATACACTATCCAATATCACATACTATCTAAGAAGGACAGTATACACTATCCAGTATCATATACTATCTAAGAAGGACAGTATACACTATCCAGTATCATATACTATCTAAGAAGGACAGTATACACTATCCAATATCATATACTATCTAAGAAGGACAGTATACACTATCCAATATCATATACTATCTAAGAAGGATAGTATACACTATCCAATATCATATACTATCTAAGAAGGATAGTATACACTATCCAATATCATGTACTATCTAAGAAGGATAGTATACACTATCCAATATCATATACTATCTAAGAAGGATAGTATACACTATCCAATATCATATACTAAGACGGATAGTATACACTATCCAATATCATATACTATCCAAGAAGGATAGTATACACTATCCAATATCATACACTATCCAAGAAGGATAGTATACACTACCCAACATCATACACTATCTAAGAAGCATAGTATACACTACCCAACATCATACTCTATCTAAGAAGGATAGTATACACTATCCAACATCATACACTATCTAAGAAGGATAGTATACACTATCCAACATCACACACTATCTAAGAAGGATAGTATACACTATCCAACATCATACACTATCTAAGAAGGATAGTATACACAATCCAACATCATATACTATCTAAGAAGGATAGTATACACTATCCAACATCATATACTATCTAAGAAGGATAGTATACACTATCCAACATCATATACTATCTAAGAAGGATAGTATACACTATCCAAAATCATATACTATCTAAGAAGGATAGTATACACTATCGAACATCATATACTATCTAAGAAGGATAGTATACACTATCCAATATCATATACTATCTAAGAAGGATAGTATACACTATCCAATATCATACACTATCTAAGAAGGATAGTGTACACTATGCAATATCATATACTATCTAAGAAGGATAGTATACACTATGCAATATCATATACTATCTAAGAAGGATAGTATACACTATGCAATATCATACACTATCTAAGAAGGATAGTATACACTATCCAACATCATATACTATCTACGAAAGATAGTATACACTATCCAACATCATATACTATCTGAGAAGGTTAGTATACACTATCCAACATCATATACAATCTAAGAAGGATAGTATACACTATCCAACATCATATACTATCTAAGAAGGATAGTATACACTATCCAACATCATATACTATCTAAGAAGGATAGTATACACTATCCAACATCATATACTATCTAAGAAGGATAGTATACACTATCCAACACCATATACTATCTAAGAAGGATAGTATACACTATCCAACATCATATACTATCTAAGAAGGATAGTATACACTACCCAACATCATATACTATCTAAGAAGGATAGTATACACTATCCAAAATCATATAGTATCTAAGAAGGATAGTATACACTATCCAACTTCATATATTATCTAAGAAGGATAGTATACACTATCCAACATCATATACTATCTAAGAAGGACAGTATACACTATCCAACATCATATACTCTCTAAGAAGGAAAGTATACACTATCTAACATCATATACCCTCTAAGAAGGACTGTATACACTATCCAATATCATATACTATCTAAGAAGGACAGTATACACTATCCAATATCATATACCATCTAAGAAGGACAGTATACACTATCCAATATCATATACTATCTGAGAAGGACAGTATACACTATCCAATATCATATACTATCTAAGAAGGACAGTATACACTATCCAAAATCATATACTATCTAAGAAGGATAGTATACACTATCGAATATCATATACTATCTAAGAAGGATAGTATACACTATGCAATATCATGTATTATCTAAGAAGGATAGTATACACTATCCAATATCATATACTATCTAAGAAGGATAGTATACACTATCCAATATCATATACTAAGAAGGATAGAATACACTATCCAATATCATATTCTAAGAAGGATAGTATACACTATCCAATATCATATACTATCTAAGAAGGATAGTATACACTATCCAATATCATATACTATCTAAGAAGGATAGTATACACTATGCAATATCACATACTATCTAAGAAGGATAGTATACACTATCCAATATCATATACTATCTAAGAAGGATAGTATACACTATCCAATGTCATATACTATCTAAGAAGGATAGTATACCCGATCCAACATCATACACTATCTAAGAAGGATAGCATACACTATCCAACATCATACACTTTCTAAGAAGGATAGCATACACTATCCAACATCATACACTATCTAAGAAGGATAGCATACACTACCCAACATAATACACTATCTAAGAAGGATAGCATACACTACCGAACATCATACACTATCTAAGAAGGATAGTATACACTCCCCAACATCATACACTATCTAGGAAGGATAGTATACACTACCCAACATCATACACTATCTAAGAAGGATAGTATACAGTACCCAACATCATACACTATCTAAGAAAGATAGTATACACTACCCAACATCATACACTATCTAAGAAGGATAGTATACACTACCCAACATCATACATTGTCTAAGAATGATAGTATACACTACCCAACATCATACACTATCTAAGAAGGATAGTATACACTACCCAACATCATACACTATCTAAGAAGGATAGTATACACTACCCAACATCATACGCTATCTAAGAAGGATAGTATACACTATCCAACATCATACGCTATCTAAGAAGGATAGTATACACTATCCAACATCATACACTATCTAAGAAGGATAGTATACACTATCCAACATCATACACTATCTAAGAAGGATAGTACACACTATCCAACATCATACACTATCTGAGAAGGATAGTATACACTATCCAACATCATACACTATCTGAGAAGGATAGTATACACTATCCAACATCATACACTATCTGAGAAGGATAGTATACACTATCCAACAACATACAATATCTGAGAAGGATAGTATACACTATACAACATCATACACTATCTGAGAAGGATAGTATACACTATCCAACATCATACACAATCTGAGAAGGATAGTAAACACTATCCAACATCATATACTATCTAAGAAGGATAGTATACACTATCCAACATCATATACTATCTAAGAAGGATAGTATACACTATCCAACATCATATACTATCTGAGAAGGATAGTATACACTATCCAACATCAAATACTATCTAAGAAGGATAGTATACACTATCCAACATCATATACTATCTAAGAAGGATAGTATACACTATCCAACATCATATACTATCTAAGAAGGATAGTATACACTATCCAACATCATATACTATCTAAGAAGGATAGTATACACTATCCAACATCATATACTATCTAAGAAGGATAGTATACACTATCCAACATCATATACTATCTAAGAAGGAAAGTATACACTATCCAACATCATATACTATCTAAGAAGGACAGTATACACTATCCAATATCATATACTATCTAAGAAGACAGTATACACTATCCAATATCATATACTATCTAAGAAGGACAGTATACACTATCCAATATCATATACTATCTAAGAAGGACAGTATACACTATCCAATATCATATACTATCTAAGAAGGACAGTATACACTATCCAATATCATATACTATCTAACAAGGATAGTATACACTATCCAATATCATGTACTATCTAAGAAGGATAGTATACACTATCCAATATCATATACTATCTAAGAAGGATAGTATACACTATCCAATATCATATAATAAGAAGGATAGTATACACTATCCAATATCATATTCTAAGAAGGATAGTATACACTATCCAATATCATATTCTAAGAAGGATAGTATACACTATCCAATATCATATACTATCTAAGAAGGATAGTATACACTATCCAATATCATATACTATCTAAGAAGGATAGTATACACTATACAATATCATATACTATCTAAGAAGGATAGTATACACTATCCAATATCATATACTATCTAAGAAGGATAGTATACACTATCCAATGTCATATACTATCTAAGAAGGATAGTATACCCTATCCAACATCATACACTATCTAAGAAGGATAGCATACACTATCCAACATCATACACTATCTAAGAAGGATAGTATACACTATCCAACATCATACACTATCTAAGAAGGATAGCATACACTACCCAACATCATACACTATCTAAGAAGGATAGCATACACTACCCAACATCATACACTATCTAAGAAGGATAGTATACACTAACCAACATCATACACTATCTAGGAAGGATAGTATACACTACCAAACATCATACACTATCTAAGAAAGATAGTATACAGTACCCAACATCATACACTATCTAAGAAGGATAGTATACACTACCCAACATCATACACTATCTAAGAAGGATAGTATACACTACCCAACATCATATACTATCTAAGAAGGATAGTATACACTATCCAACATCATATACTATCTAAGAAGGATAGTATACACTATCCAACATCATATACTATCTAAGAAGGATAGTATACACTATCCAACATCATATACTATCTAAGAAGGATAGTATACACTACCCAACATCATATACTATCTAAGAAGGATAGTATACACTATCCAAAATCATATAGTATCTAAGAAGGATAGTATACACTATCCAACATCATATATTATCTAAGAAGGATAGTATACACTATCCAACATCATATACTATCTAAGAAGGACAGTATACACTATCCAACATCATATACTCTCTAAGAAGGAAAGTATACACTATCCAACATCATATACTCTCTAAGAAGGACTGTATACACTATCCAATATCATATACTATCTAAGAAGGACAGTATACACTATCCAATATCATATACCATCTAAGAAGGACAGTATACACTATCCAATATCATATACTATCTGAGAAGGAGAGTATACACTATCCAATATCATATACCATCTAAGAAGGACAGTATACACTATCCAATATCATATACTATCTAACAAGGATAGTATACACTATCCAATATCATGTACTATCTAAGAAGGATAGTATACACTATCCAATATCATATACTATCTAAGAAGGATAGTATACACTATCCAATATCATATAATAAGAAGGATAGTATACACTATCCAATATCATATTCTAAGAAGGATAGTATACACTATCCAATATCATATTCTAAGAAGGATAGTATACACTATCCAATATCATATACTATCTAAGAAGGATAGTATACACTATCCAATATCATATACTATCTAAGAAGGATAGTATACACTATACAATATCATATACTATCTAAGAAGGATAGTATACACTATCCAATATCATATACTATCTAAGAAGGATAGTATACACTATCCAATGTCATATACTATCTAAGAAGGATAGTATACCCTATCCAACATCATACACTATCTAAGAAGGATAGCATACACTATCCAACATCATACACTATCTAAGAAGGATAGCATACACTACCCAACATCATACACTATCTAAGAAGGATAGCATACACTACCCAACATCATACACTATCTAAGAAGGATAGTATACACTAACCAACATCATACACTATCTAGGAAGGATAGTATACACTACCAAACATCATACACTATCTAAGAAAGATAGTATACAGTACCCAACATCATACACTATCTAAGAAGGATAGTATACACTACCCAACATCATACACTATCTAAGAAGGATAGTATACACTACCCAACATCATATACTATCTAAGAAGGATAGTATACACTATCCAACATCATATACTATCTAAGAAGGATAGTATACACTATCCAACATCATATACTATCTAAGAAGGATAGTATACACTATCCAACATCATATACTATCTAAGAAGGATAGTATACACTACCCAACATCATATACTATCTAAGAAGGATAGTATACACTATCCAAAATCATATAGTATCTAAGAAGGATAGTATACACTATCCAACATCATATATTATCTAAGAAGGATAGTATACACTATCCAACATCATATACTATCTAAGAAGGACAGTATACACTATCCAACATCATATACTCTCTAAGAAGGAAAGTATACACTATCCAACATCATATACTCTCTAAGAAGGACTGTATACACTATCCAATATCATATACAATCTAAGAAGGACAGTATACACTATCCAATATCATATACCATCTAAGAAGGACAGTATACACTATCCAATATCATATACTATCTGAGAAGGAGAGTATACACTATCCAATATCATATACCATCTAAGAAGGACAGTATACACTATCCAATATCATATACTATCTGAGAAGGACAGTATACACTATCCAATATCATATACTATCTAAGAAGGACAGTATACACTATCCAAAATCATATACTATCTAAGAAGGATAGTATACACTATCCAACATCATATACTATCTAAGAAGGATAGTATACACTATCCAACATCATACACTATCTAAGAAGGATAGTATACACTATCCAACATCATACAATATCTAAGGAGGATAGTATACACTATCCAACATCATACACTATCTAAGAAGGATAGTATACACAATCCAACATCATACACTATCTAAGAAGGATAGTATACACTTTCCAACATCATATACTATCTAAGAAGGATAGTATACACTATTCAATATCATATACTATCTAAGAAGGATAGTATACACTATACAATATCATATACTATCTAAGAAGGATAGTATACCCCATGCAATATAATATACTATCTAAGAAGGATAGTATACACTATCCAATATCATATACTAAGACGGATAGTATACACTATCCAATATCATATACTATCCAAGAAGGATAGTATACACTATACAATATCATACACTATCCAAGAAGGATAGTATAAACTACCCAACATCATACACTATCTAAGAAGCATAGTATACACTACCCAACATCATACTCTATCTAAGAAGGATAGTATACACTATCCAACATCATACACTATCTAAGAAGGATAGTATACACTATCCAACATCTTACACTATCTAAGAAGGATAGTATACAGTATCCAACATCATACACTATCTAAGAAGGATAGTATACACAATCCAACATCATATACTATCTAAGAAGGATAGTATACACTATCCAACATCATATACTATCTAAGAAGGATAGTATACACTATCCAACATCATATACTATCTAAGAAGGTTAGTATACACTAGGCAACATCATAGACTATCTAAGAAGGATAGTATACACTATCCAACATCATACACTATCTAAGAAGGATAGTATACACTACCCAACGTCATACACTATCTAAGAAGGATAGTATACACTACCCAACATCATACACTATCTAAGAAGGATAGTATACACTACCCAACATCATACACTATCTAAGAAGGATACTATACACTACCCAACATCATACACTATCTAAAAAGGATAGCATACACTACCCAACATCATACACTATCTAAGAAGTATAGTATACACTACCCAACATCATACACTATCTAAGAAGGATAGTATACACTATCCAACATCATACACTATCTAAGAAGGATAGTATACACTATCCAAAATCATATACTATCTAAGAAGGATACTATACACTATCCAACATCATATACTATCTAAGAAGGATAGTATACACTATCCAACATCATATACTATCTAAGAAGGATAGTATACACTACCCAACATCATATACTATCTAAGAAGGATAGTATACACTATCCAACATCATATACTATCTAAGAAGGATAGTATACACTATCCAAAATCATATACTATCTAAGAAGGATAGTATACACTATCGAACATCATATACTATCTAAGAAGTATAGTATACACTATCCAATATCATATACTATCTAAGAAGGATAGTATACACTATCCAATATCATATACTATCTAAGAAGGATAGTGTACACTATGCAATATCATATACTATCTAAGAAGGATAGTATACACTATGCAATATCATATACTATCTAAGAAGGATAGTATACACTATGCAATATCATACACTATCTAAGAAGGATAGTATACACTATCCAACATCATATACTATCTACGAAAGATAGTATAAACTATCCAACATCATATACTATCTAAGAAGGATAGTATACACTATCCAACATCATATACAATCTAAGAAGGATAGTATACACTATCCAACATCATATACCATCTAGGAAGGATAGTATACACTATCCAACATCATATACTATCTAAGAAGGATAGTATACACTATCCAACATCATATACTATCTAAGAAGGATAGTATACACTATCCAACATCATATACTACCTAAGAAGGATAGTATACACTATCCAACATCATATACTATCTAAGAAGGATAGTATACACTACCCAACATCATATACTATCTAAGAAGGATAGTATACACTATCCAAAATCATATAGTACCTAAGAAGGATAGTATACACTATCCAACATCATATATTATCTAAGAAGGATAGTATACACTATCCAACATCATATACTATCTAAGAAGGACAGTATACACTATCCAACATCATATACTCTCTAAGAAGGAAAGTATACACTATCCAACATCATATACTCTCTAAGAAGGACTGTATACACTATCCAATATCATATACTATCTAAGAAGGACAGTATACACTATCCAATATCATATACCATCTAAGAAGGACAGTATACACTATCCAATATCATATACTATCTGAGAAGGACAGTATACACTATCCAATATCATATACTATCTAAGAAGGACAGTATACACTATCCAAAATCATATACTATCTAAGAAGGATAGTATACACTATCCAATATCATATACTATCTAAGAAGGATAGTATACACTATGCAATATCATGTAATATCTAAGAAGGATAGTATACACTATCCAATATCATATACTATCTAAGAAGGATAGTATACACTATCCAATATCATATACTAAGAAGGATAGTATACACTAATCAATATCATATTCTAAGAAGGATAGTATACACTATCCAATATCATATACTATCTAAGAAGGATAGTATACACTATCCAATATCATATACTATCTAAGAAGGATAGTATACACTATGCAATATCACATACTATCTAAGAAGGATAGTATACACTATCCAATATCATATACTATCTAAGAAGGATAGTATACACTATCCAATGTCATATACTATCTAAGAAGGATAGTATACCCTATCCAATATCATACACTATCTAAGAAGGATAGCATACACTATCCAACATCATACACTTTCTAAGAAGGATAGCATACACTATCCAACATCATACACTATCTAAGAAGGATAGCATACACTACCCAACATCATACACTATCTAAGAAGGATAGCATACACTACCCAACATCATACACTATCTAAGAAGGATAGTATACACTACCCAACATCATACACTATCTAGGAAGGATAGTATACACTACCCAACATCATACACTATCTAAGAAGGATAGTATACAGTACCCAACATCATACACTATCTAAGAAAGATAGTATACACTACCCAACATCATACACTATCTAAGAAGGATAGTATACACTACCCAACATCATACACTGTCTAAGAATGATAGTATACACTACCCAACATCATACACTATCTAAGAAGGATAGTATACACTACCCAACATCATACACTATCTAAGAAGGATAGTATACACTACCCAACATCATACACTATCTAAGAAGGATAGTATACACTATCCAACATCATACACTATCTAAGAAGGATAGTATACACTATCCAAGATCATACACTATCTAAGAAGGATAGTATACACTATCCAACATCATACACTATCTAAGAAGGATAGTACACACTATCCAACATCATACACTATCTGAGAAGGATAGTATACACTATCCAACATCATACACTATCTGAGAAGGATAGTATACAATATCCAACATCATACACTATCTGAGAAGGATAGTATACACTATCCAACATCATACACTATCTGAGAAGGATAGTATACACTATCCAACATCATACACTATCTGAGAAGGATAGTATACACTATCCAACATCATACACAATCTGAGAAGGATAGTAAACACTATCCCACAACATATATTATCTTAGAAGGATAGTAAACACTATCCAACATCATATACTATCTAAGAAGGATAGTATACACTATTCAACATCATATACTATCTGAGAAGGATAGTATACACTCTCCAACATCATATACTATCTGAGAAGGATAGTATACACTATCCAACATCAAATACTATCTAAGAAGGATAGTATACACTATCCAACATCATATACTATCTAAGAAGGATAGTATACACTATCCAACATCATATACTATCTAAGAAGGATAGTATACACTATCCAACATCATATACTATCTAAGAAGGATAGTATACACTATCCAACATCATATACTATCTAAGAAGGATAGTATACACTATCCAACATCATATACTATCTAAGAAGGAAAGTATACATTATCCAACATCATATAATATCTAAGAAGGACAGTATACACTATCCAATATCATATACTATCTAAGAAGGACAGTATACACTATCCAATATCATATACTATCTAAGAAGGAGAGTATACACTATCCAATATCATATACTACCTAAGAAGGACAGTATACACTATCCAATATCATATACTATCTAAGAAGGACAGTATACACTATCCAATATCATATACTATCTAACAAGGATAGTATACACTGTCCAATATCATGTACTATCTAAGAAGGATAGTATACACTATCCAATATCATATACTATCTAAGAAGGATAGTATACACTATCCAATATCATATAATAAGAAGGATAGTATACAATATCCAATATCATATTCTAAGAAGGATAGTATACACTATCCAATATCATATTCTAAGAAGGATAGTATACACTATCCAATCTCATATACTATCTAAGAAGGATAGTATACACTATCCAATATCATATACTATCTAAGAAGGATAGAATACACTATACAATATCATATACTATCTAAGAAGGATAGTATACACTATCCAATATCATATACTATCTAAGAAGGATAGTATACACTATCCAATGTCATATACTATCTAAGAAGGATAGGATACCCTATCCAACATCATACACTATCGAAGAAGGATAGCATACACTATCCAACATCATACACTATCTAAGAAGGATAGCATACACTATCCAATATCATACACTATCTAAGAAGGATAGCATACACTACCCAACATCATACACTATCTAAGAAGGATAGCATACACTACCCAACATCATACACTATCTAAGAAGGATAGTATACACTAACCAACATCATACACTATCTAGGAAGGATAGTATACACTACCCAACATCATACACTATCTAAGAAAGATAGTATACAGTACCCAACATCATACACTATCTAAGAAGGATAGTATACACTACCCAACATCATACACTATCTAAGAAGGATAGTATACACTACCCAACATCATACACTGTCTAAGAATGATAGTATACACTACCCAACATCATACACTATCTAAGAAGGATAGTATACCCTACCCAACATCATACACTATCTAAGAAGGATAGTATACACTACCCAACATCATACACTATCTAAGAAGGATAGTATACACTACCCAACATCATACACTATCTAAGAAGGATAGTATACAGTATCCAACATCATACACTATCTAAGAAGGATAGTATACACTATCCAACATCATACACTATCTAAGAAGGATAGTACACACTATAAAACATCATACACTATCTGAGAAGGATAGTATACACTATCCAACATCATACACTATCTGAGAAGGATAGTATACACTATCCAACATCATACACTATCTGAGAAGGATAGTATACACTATCCAACATCATACAATATCTGAGAAGGATAGTATACACTATCCAACATCATACACTATCTGAGAAAGATAGTATACACTATCCAACATCATACACAATCTGAGAAGGAGAGTATACACTATCCAACATCATATACTATCTAATAAGGAGAGTATACACTATCCAACATCATATACTATCTGAGAAGGATAGTATACACTATCCAACATCATATACTATCTAAGAAGGATAGTATACACTATCCAACATCATATACTATCTAAGAAGGATAGTATACACTATCCAACATCATATACTATCTAAGAAGGATAGTATACACTATCCAACATCATATACTATCTAAGAAGGATAGTATACACTATCCAACATCATATACTATCTAAGAAGGATAGTATACATTATCCAACATCATATACTATCTACGAAGGAAAGTATGCACTATCCAACATCATATACTATCTAAGAAGGACAGTATACACTATCCAACATCATATATTATCTAAGAAGGACAGTATACACTATCCAATATCATATACTATCTAAGAAGGACAGTATACACTATCCAATATCATATACTATCTAAGAAAGACAGTATACACTATCCAATATCATATACTATCTAAGAAGGGGAGTATACACTATCCAGTATCATATACTATCTAAGAAGGACAGTATACACTATCCAGTATCATATAGTAACTAAGAAGGACAGTATACACTATCCAATATCATATACTATCTAAGAAGGACAGTATACACTATCCAATATCATATACTATCTAAGAAGGACAGTATACACTATCCAATATCATATACTATCTAAGAAGGACAGTATACACTATCCAATATCATATACTATCTAAGAAGGACAGTATACACTATCCAATATCATATACTATCTATGAAGGACAGTATACACTATCCAATATCATATACTATCTAAGAAGGACAGTATACACTACCCAACATCATACACTATCTAAGAAGGATAGTATACACTACCCAACATCATACACTATCTAAGAAGCATAGTATACACTACCCAACATCATACACTATCTAAGAAGCATAGTATACACTACCCAACATCATACACTATCTAAGAAGGATAGTATACACTATCCAACATCATACACTATCTAAGAAGGATAGTATAAACTATCCAACATCATACACTATCTAAGAAGGATAGTATACACTATCCAACATCATACACTATCTAAGAAGGATAGTATACACTATCCAACATCATATACTATCTAAGAAGGATAGTATACACTATCCAACACCATATAATATCTAAGAAGGATAGTATACATTATCCAACATCATATACTATCTAAGATGGATAGTATACACTATCCAACATCATAGACTATCTAAGAAGGATAGTATACACTATCCAACATCATACACTATCTAAGAAGGATAGTATACACTACCCAACATCATACACTATCTAAGAAGGATAGTATACACTACCCAACATCATACACTATCTAAGAAGGATAGTATACACTACCCAACATCATACACTATCCAAGAAGGATAGTATACACTACCCAACATCATACACTATCTAAGAAGGATAGTATACACTACCCAACATCATACACTATCTAAAAAGGATAGCATACACTACCCAACATCACACACTATCTAAGAAGGATAGTATACACTATCCAACATCATACACTATCTAAGAAGGATAGTATACACTATCCAACATCATACACTATTTAAGAAGGATAGTATACACTATCCAGCATCATACACTATCTAAGAAGGATAGTATACACAATCCAACATCATATACTATCTAAGAAGGATAGTATACACTATCCAACATCATATACTACCTAAGAAGGATAGTATACACTATCCAACATCATATACTATCTAAGAAGGATAGTATACACTATCAAACATCATATAATATCTAAGAAGGATAGTATACACTATCCAACATCATATACTAAGAAGGATAGTATACACTATCCAACATCATATATAATCTAAGAAGGATAGTATACACTATCCAACATCATATACTATCTAAGAAGGATAGTATACACTATCCAACATCATACACTAAGAAGGATAGTATACACTATCCAACATCATATACAATCTAAGAAGGATAGTATACACTATCCAACATCATATACTATCTAAGAAGGATAGTATACACTATCCAACATCATATGCAATCTAAGAAGGATAGTATACACTACCCAACATCATATACAGTCTAAGAAGGATAGTATACATTATCCAACATCATATACAATCTAAGAAGGATAGTATACACTATCCAACATCATATACCATCTAAGAAGGATAGTATACACTATCCAACATCATATAGTATCTAAGAAGGATAGTATACAATATCCAACATCATATACTATCTAAGAAGGATAGTATACACTATCCAATATCATATACTATCTAAGAAGGAAAGTATAAACTATCCAATATCATATACTATCTAAGAAGGACAGTGTACACTATCCAATATCATATACTATCTAAGAAGGAGAGTATACACTATCCAATACCATATACTATCTAAGAAGGACAGTATACACTATCCAATATCATATACTATATAAGAAGGATAGTATACACTATCCAATATCATGTACTATCTAAGAAGGATAGTATACACTATCCAATATCATATACCATCTAAGAAGGACAGTATACACTATCCAATATCATATACTGTCTAAGAAGGACAGTATACACTATCCAATATCATATACTATCTAAGAAGGACAGTATACACTATCCAATATCATATACAATCTAAGAAGTATGGTATACGCTATCCAATATCATATACTATCTAAGAAGGATAGTATACGCTATCCAATATCATATACTGTCTAAGAAGGATAGTATATGCTACCCAACAGCATACACTATCTAAGAAGGATAGTATACGCTACCCAACATCATACACTATCTAAGAAGGATAGTATACCCTACCCAACACCATACACTATCCAAGAAGGATAGTATACACTGCCCAACATCATACACTATCTAAGAAGGATAGTATACACTACCCAACATCATACACTATCTAAGAAGGATAGGAAACACTACCCAACATCAGACACCATCTAAGAAGGATAGTATACACTACCCAACATCATACACCATCTAAGAAGGATAGTATACACTACCCAACATCATACACTATCTAAGAAGGAGAGTATACACTACCCAACATCATACACTATATAAGAAGGATAGTATACACTCTCCAACATCATACACTGTCTAAGAAGCATAATATACACTATCCAACATCATATACTATCTAAGAATGATAGTATACACTTTGCAATATCATATATTAAGAAGGATAGTATACACTATACAATATCATATTCTAAGAAGGATAGTATACACTATCCAATATCATATACTATCTAAGTAGGATAGCATACACTACCCAACATCATACACTATCTAAGAAGGATAGCATACACTATCCAACATCATATACTATCTAAGAAGGATAGTATACACTATCCAACATCATATACTATCTAAGAAGGATAGTATACACTATCCAAAATCATATACTATCTAAGAAGGATAGTATAAACTATCCAACATCATATACTATGTAAGAAGGATAGTATACACTATCCAACATCATATACTATCTAAGAAGGATAGTATACACTATCCAAAATCATATACTATCTAAGAAGGATAGTATACACTATACAACATCAAATACTATCTAAGAAGTATAGTATACACTATCCAATATCATATACTATCTAAGAAGGATAGTATACACTATCCTATATCATATACTATCTAAGAAGGATAGTGTACACTATGAAATATCATATACTATCTAAGAAGGATAGTATACACTATGCAATATCATATACTATCTAAGAAGGATAGTATACACTATCCAACATCATACACTATCTAAGAAGGATAGTATACACTATCCAACATCATACACTATCTAAGAAGGATAGTATACACTACCCAACATCATACACTGTCTAAGAATGATAGTATACACTACCCAACATCATACACTATCTAAGAAGGATAGTATACCCTACCCAACATCATACACTATCTAAGAAGGATAGTATACACTACCCAACATCATACACTATCTAAGAAGGATAGTATACACTACCCAACATCATACACTATCTAAGAAGGATAGTATACAGTATCCAACATCATACACTATCTAAGAAGGATAGTATACACTATCCAACATCATACACTATCTAAGAAGGATAGTACACACTATAAAACATCATACACTATCTGAGAAGGATAGTATACACTATCCAACATCATACACTATCTGAGAAGGATAGTATACACTATCCAACATCATACACTATCTGAGAAGGATAGTATACATTATCCAACATCATACAATATCTGAGAAGGATAGTATACACTATCCAACATCATACACTATCTGAGAAAGATAGTATACACTATCCAACATCATACACAATCTGAGAAGGAGAGTATACACTATCCAACATCATATACTATCTAATAAGGAGAGTATACACTATCCAACATCATATACTATCTGAGAAGGATAGTATACACTATCCAACATCATATACTATCTAAGAAGGATAGTATACACTATCCAACATCATATACTATCTAAGAAGGATAGTATACACTATCCAACATCATATACTATCTAAGAAGGATAGTATACACTATCCAACATCATATACTATCTAAGAAGGATAGTATACACTATCCAACATCATATACTATCTAAGAAGGATAGTATACATTATCCAACATCATATACTATCTACGAAGGAAAGTATGCACTATCCAACATCATATACTATCTAAGAAGGACAGTATACACTATCCAACATCATATATTATCTAAGAAGGACAGTATACACTATCCAATATCATATACTATCTAAGAAGGACAGTATACACTATCCAATATCATATACTATCTAAGAAAGACAGTATACACTATCCAATATCATATACTATCTAAGAAGGGGAGTATACACTATCCAGTATCATATACTATCTAAGAAGGACAGTATACACTATCCAGTATCATATAGTAACTAAGAAGGACAGTATACACTATCCAATATCATATACTATCTAAGAAGGACAGTATACACTATCCAATATCATATACTATCTAAGAAGGACAGTATACACTATCCAATATCATATACTATCTAAGAAGGACAGTATACACTATCCAGTATCATATAGTAACTAAGAAGGACAGTATACACTATCCAATATCATATACTATCTAAGAAGGACAGTATACACTATCCAATATCATATACTATCTAAGAAGGACAGTATACACTATCCAATATCATATACTATCTAAGAAGGACAGTATACACTACCCAACATCATACACTATCTAAGAAGGATAGTATACACTACCCAACATCATACACTATCTAAGAAGCATAGTATACACTACCCAACATCATACACTATCTAAGAAGCATAGTATACACTACCCAACATCATACACTATCTAAGAAGGATAGTATACACTATCCAACATCATACACTATCTAAGAAGGATAGTATAAACTATCCAACATCATACACTATCTAAGAAGGATAGTATACACTATCCAACATCATACACTATCTAAGAAGGATAGTATACACTATCCAACATCATATACTATCTAAGAAGGATAGTATACACTATCCAACACCATATAATATCTAAGAAGGATAGTATACATTATCCAACATCATATACTATCTAAGATGGATAGTATACACTATCCAACATCATAGACTATCTAAGAAGGATAGTATACACTATCCAACATCATACACTATCTAAGAAGGATAGTATACACTACCCAACATCATACACTATCTAAGAAGGATAGTATACACTACCCAACATCATACACTATCTAAGAAGGATAGTATACACTACCCAACATCATACACTATCCAAGAAGGATAGTATACACTACACAACATCATACACTATCTAAGAAAGATAGTATACACTACCCAACATCATACACTATCTAAAAAGGATAGCATACACTACCCAACATCACACACTATCTAAGAAGGATAGTATACACTATCCAACATCATACACTATCTAAGAAGGATAGTATACACTATCCAACATCATACACTATTTAAGAAGGATAGTATACACTATCCAACATCATACACTATCTAAGAAGGATAGTATACACAATCCAACATCATATACTATCTAAGAAGGATAGTATACACTATCCAACATCATATACTACCTAAGAAGGATAGTATACACTATCCAACATCATATACTATCTAAGAAGGATAGTATACACTATCAAACATCATATAATATCTAAGAAGGATAGTATACACTATCCAACATCATATACTAAGAAGGATAGTATACACTATCCAACATCATATATAATCTAAGAAGGATAGTATACACTATCCAACATCATATACTATCTAAGAAGGATAGTATACACTATCCAACATCATACACTAAGAAGGATAGTATACACTATCCAACATCATATACAATCTAAGAAGGATAGTATACACTATCCAACATCATATACTATCTAAGAAGGATAGTATACACTATCCAACATCATATGCAATCTAAGAAGGATAGTATACACTACCCAACATCATATACAGTCTAAGAAGGATAGTATACATTATCCAACATCATATACAATCTAAGAAGGATAGTATACACTATCCAACATCATATACCATCTAAGAAGGATAGTATACACTATCCAACATCATATAGTATCTAAGAAGGATAGTATACAATATCCAACATCATATACTATCTAAGAAGGATAGTATACACTATCCAATATCATATACTATCTAAGAAGGAAAGTATAAACTATCCAATATCATATACTATCTAAGAAGGACAGTATACACTATCCAATATCATATACTATCTAAGAAGGACAGTATACACTATCCAATACCATATACTATCTAAGAAGGACAGTATACACTATCCAATATCATATACTATATAAGAAGGATAGTATACACTATCCAATATCATGTACTATCTAAGAAGGATAGTATACACTATCCAATATCATATACCATCTAAGAAGGACAGTATACACTATCCAATATCATATACTATCTAAGAAGGACAGTATACACTATCCAATATCATATACTATCTAAGAAGGACAGTATACACTATCCAATATCATATACAATCTAAGAAGTATGGTATACGCTATCCAATATCATATACTATCTAAGAAGGATAGTATACGCTATCCAATATCATATACTGTCTAAGAAGGATAGTATATGCTACCCAACACCATACACTATCTAAGAAGGATAGTATACGCTACCCAACATCATACACTATCTAAGAAGGATAGTATACCCTACCCAACACCATACACTATCCAAGAAGGATAGTATACACTGCCCAACATCATACACTATCTAAGAAGGATAGTATACACTACCCAACATCATACACTATCTAAGAAGGATAGGAAACACTACCCAACATCAGACACCATCTAAGAAGTATAGTATACACTACCCAACATCATACACCATCTAAGAAGGATAGTATACACTACCCAACATCATACACTATCTAAGAAGGAGAGTATACACTACCCAACATCATACACTATATAAGAAGGATAGTATACACTATCCAACATCATACACTGTCTAAGAAGCATAATATACACTATCCAACATCATATACTATCTAAGAATGATAGTATACACTTTGCAATATCATATATTAAGAAGGATAGTATACACTATACAATATCATATTCTAAGAAGGATAGTATACACTATCCAATATCATATACTATCTAAGTAGGATAGCATACACTACCCAACATCATACACTATCTAAGAAGGATAGCATACACTATCCAACATCATATACTATCTAAGAAGGATAGTATACACTATCCAACATCATATACTATCTAAGAAGGATAGTATACACTATCCAAAATCATATACTATCTAAGAAGGATAGTATAAACTATCCAACATCATATACTATGTAAGAAGGATAGTATACACTATCCAACATCATATACTATCTAAGAAGGATAGTATACACTATCCAAAATCATATACTATCTAAGAAGGATAGTATACACTATACAACATCAAATACTATCTAAGAAGTATAGTATACACTATCCAATATCATATACTATCTAAGAAGGATAGAATACACTATACAATATCATATACTATCTAAGAAGGATAGTATACACTATCCAATATCATATACTATCTAAGAAGGATAGTATACACTATCCAATGTCATATACTATCTAAGAAGGATAGGATACCCTATCCAACATCATACACTATCGAAGAAGGATAGCATACACTATCCAACATCATACACTATCTAAGAAGGATAGCATACACTATCCAATATCATACACTATCTAAGAAGGATAGCATACACTACCCAACATCATACACTATCTAAGAAGGATAGCATACACTACCCAACATCATACACTATCTAAGAAGGATAGTATACACTAACCAACATCATACACTATCTAGGAAGGATAGTATACACTACCCAACATCATACACTATCTAAGAAAGATAGTATACAGTACCCAACATCATACACTATCTAAGAAGGATAGTATACACTACCCAACATCATACACTATCTAAGAAGGATAGTATACACTACCCAACATCATACACTGTCTAAGAATGATAGTATACACTACCCAACATCATACACTATCTAAGAAGGATAGTATACCCTACCCAACATCATACACTATCTAAGAAGGATAGTATACACTACCCAACATCATACACTATCTAAGAAGGATAGTATACACTACCCAACATCATACACTATCTAAGAAGGATAGTATACAGTATCCAACATCATACACTATCTAAGAAGGATAGTATACACTATCCAACATCATACACTATCTAAGAAGGATAGTACACACTATAAAACATCATACACTATCTGAGAAGGATAGTATACACTATCCAACATCATACACTATCTGAGAAGGATAGTATACACTATCCAACATCATACACTATCTGAGAAGGATAGTATACACTATCCAACATCATACAATATCTGAGAAGGATAGTATACACTATCCAACATCATACACTATCTGAGAAAGATAGTATACACTATCCAACATCATACACAATCTGAGAAGGAGAGTATACACTATCCAACATCATATACTATCTAATAAGGAGAGTATACACTATCCAACATCATATACTATCTGAGAAGGATAGTATACACTATCCAACATCATATACTATCTAAGAAGGATAGTATACACTATCCAACATCATATACTATCTAAGAAGGATAGTATACACTATCCAACATCATATACTATCTAAGAAGGATAGTATACACTATCCAACATCATATACTATCTAAGAAGGATAGTATACACTATCCAACATCATATACTATCTAAGAAGGATAGTATACATTATCCAACATCATATACTATCTACGAAGGAAAGTATGCACTATCCAACATCATATACTATCTAAGAAGGACAGTATACACTATCCAACATCATATATTATCTAAGAAGGACAGTATACACTATCCAATATCATATACTATCTAAGAAGGACAGTATACACTATCCAATATCATATACTATCTAAGAAAGACAGTATACACTATCCAATATCATATACTATCTAAGAAGGGGAGTATACACTATCCAGTATCATATACTATCTAAGAAGGACAGTATACACTATCCAGTATCATATAGTAACTAAGAAGGACAGTATACACTATCCAATATCATATACTATCTAAGAAGGACAGTATACACTATCCAATATCATATACTATCTAAGAAGGACAGTATACACTATCCAATATCATATACTATCTAAGAAGGACAGTATACACTATCCAATATCATATACTATCTAAGAAGGACAGTATACACTATCCAATATCATATACTATCTATGAAGGACAGTATACACTATCCAATATCATATACTATCTAAGAAGGACAGTATACACTACCCAACATCATACACTATCTAAGAAGGATAGTATACACTACCCAACATCATACACTATCTAAGAAGCATAGTATACACTACCCAACATCATACACTATCTAAGAAGCATAGTATACACTACCCAACATCATACACTATCTAAGAAGGATAGTATACACTATCCAACATCATACACTATCTAAGAAGGATAGTATAAACTATCCAACATCATACACTATCTAAGAAGGATAGTATACACTATCCAACATCATACACTATCTAAGAAGGATAGTATACACTATCCAACATCATATACTATCTAAGAAGGATAGTATACACTATCCAACACCATATAATATCTAAGAAGGATAGTATACATTATCCAACATCATATACTATCTAAGATGGATAGTATACACTATCCAACATCATAGACTATCTAAGAAGGATAGTATACACTATCCAACATCATACACTATCTAAGAAGGATAGTATACACTACCCAACATCATACACTATCTAAGAAGGATAGTATACACTACCCAACATCATACACTATCTAAGAAGGATAGTATACACTACCCAACATCATACACTATCCAAGAAGGATAGTATACACTACCCAACATCATACACTATCTAAGAAGGATAGTATACACTACCCAACATCATACACTATCTAAAAAGGATAGCATACACTACCCAACATCACACACTATCTAAGAAGGATAGTATACACTATCCAACATCATACACTATCTAAGAAGGATAGTATACACTATCCAACATCATACACTATTTAAGAAGGATAGTATACACTATCCAGCATCATACACTATCTAAGAAGGATAGTATACACAATCCAACATCATATACTATCTAAGAAGGATAGTATACACTATCCAACATCATATACTACCTAAGAAGGATAGTATACACTATCCAACATCATATACTATCTAAGAAGGATAGTATACACTATCAAACATCATATAATATCTAAGAAGGATAGTATACACTATCCAACATCATATACTAAGAAGGATAGTATACACTATCCAACATCATATATAATCTAAGAAGGATAGTATACACTATCCAACATCATATACTATCTAAGAAGGATAGTATACACTATCCAACATCATACACTAAGAAGGATAGTATACACTATCCAACATCATATACAATCTAAGAAGGATAGTATACACTATCCAACATCATATACTATCTAAGAAGGATAGTATACACTATCCAACATCATATGCAATCTAAGAAGGATAGTATACACTACCCAACATCATATACAGTCTAAGAAGGATAGTATACATTATCCAACATCATATACAATCTAAGAAGGATAGTATACACTATCCAACATCATATACCATCTAAGAAGGATAGTATACACTATCCAACATCATATAGTATCTAAGAAGGATAGTATACAATATCCAACATCATATACTATCTAAGAAGGATAGTATACACTATCCAATATCATATACTATCTAAGAAGGAAAGTATAAACTATCCAATATCATATACTATCTAAGAAGGACAGTGTACACTATCCAATATCATATACTATCTAAGAAGGAGAGTATACACTATCCAATACCATATACTATCTAAGAAGGACAGTATACACTATCCAATATCATATACTATATAAGAAGGATAGTATACACTATCCAATATCATGTACTATCTAAGAAGGATAGTATACACTATCCAATATCATATACCATCTAAGAAGGACAGTATACACTATCCAATATCATATACTGTCTAAGAAGGACAGTATACACTATCCAATATCATATACTATCTAAGAAGGACAGTATACACTATCCAATATCATATACAATCTAAGAAGTATGGTATACGCTATCCAATATCATATACTATCTAAGAAGGATAGTATACGCTATCCAATATCATATACTGTCTAAGAAGGATAGTATATGCTACCCAACAGCATACACTATCTAAGAAGGATAGTATACGCTACCCAACATCATACACTATCTAAGAAGGATAGTATACCCTACCCAACACCATACACTATCCAAGAAGGATAGTATACACTGCCCAACATCATACACTATCTAAGAAGGATAGTATACACTACCCAACATCATACACTATCTAAGAAGGATAGGAAACACTACCCAACATCAGACACCATCTAAGAAGGATAGTATACACTACCCAACATCATACACCATCTAAGAAGGATAGTATACACTACCCAACATCATACACTATCTAAGAAGGAGAGTATACACTACCCAACATCATACACTATATAAGAAGGATAGTATACACTCTCCAACATCATACACTGTCTAAGAAGCATAATATACACTATCCAACATCATATACTATCTAAGAATGATAGTATACACTTTGCAATATCATATATTAAGAAGGATAGTATACACTATACAATATCATATTCTAAGAAGGATAGTATACACTATCCAATATCATATACTATCTAAGTAGGATAGCATACACTACCCAACATCATACACTATCTAAGAAGGATAGCATACACTATCCAACATCATATACTATCTAAGAAGGATAGTATACACTATCCAACATCATATACTATCTAAGAAGGATAGTATACACTATCCAAAATCATATACTATCTAAGAAGGATAGTATAAACTATCCAACATCATATACTATGTAAGAAGGATAGTATACACTATCCAACATCATATACTATCTAAGAAGGATAGTATACACTATCCAAAATCATATACTATCTAAGAAGGATAGTATACACTATACAACATCAAATACTATCTAAGAAGTATAGTATACACTATCCAATATCATATACTATCTAAGAAGGATAGTATACACTATCCTATATCATATACTATCTAAGAAGGATAGTGTACACTATGAAATATCATATACTATCTAAGAAGGATAGTATACACTATGCAATATCATATACTATCTAAGAAGGATAGTATACACTATCCAACATCATACACTATCTAAGAAGGATAGTATACACTATCCAACATCATACACTATCTAAGAAGGATAGTATACACTACCCAACATCATACACTGTCTAAGAATGATAGTATACACTACCCAACATCATACACTATCTAAGAAGGATAGTATACCCTACCCAACATCATACACTATCTAAGAAGGATAGTATACACTACCCAACATCATACACTATCTAAGAAGGATAGTATACACTACCCAACATCATACACTATCTAAGAAGGATAGTATACAGTATCCAACATCATACACTATCTAAGAAGGATAGTATACACTATCCAACATCATACACTATCTAAGAAGGATAGTACACACTATAAAACATCATACACTATCTGAGAAGGATAGTATACACTATCCAACATCATACACTATCTGAGAAGGATAGTATACACTATCCAACATCATACACTATCTGAGAAGGATAGTATACATTATCCAACATCATACAATATCTGAGAAGGATAGTATACACTATCCAACATCATACACTATCTGAGAAAGATAGTATACACTATCCAACATCATACACAATCTGAGAAGGAGAGTATACACTATCCAACATCATATACTATCTAATAAGGAGAGTATACACTATCCAACATCATATACTATCTGAGAAGGATAGTATACACTATCCAACATCATATACTATCTAAGAAGGATAGTATACACTATCCAACATCATATACTATCTAAGAAGGATAGTATACACTATCCAACATCATATACTATCTAAGAAGGATAGTATACACTATCCAACATCATATACTATCTAAGAAGGATAGTATACACTATCCAACATCATATACTATCTAAGAAGGATAGTATACATTATCCAACATCATATACTATCTACGAAGGAAAGTATGCACTATCCAACATCATATACTATCTAAGAAGGACAGTATACACTATCCAACATCATATATTATCTAAGAAGGACAGTATACACTATCCAATATCATATACTATCTAAGAAGGACAGTATACACTATCCAATATCATATACTATCTAAGAAAGACAGTATACACTATCCAATATCATATACTATCTAAGAAGGGGAGTATACACTATCCAGTATCATATACTATCTAAGAAGGACAGTATACACTATCCAGTATCATATAGTAACTAAGAAGGACAGTATACACTATCCAATATCATATACTATCTAAGAAGGACAGTATACACTATCCAATATCATATACTATCTAAGAAGGACAGTATACACTATCCAATATCATATACTATCTAAGAAGGACAGTATACACTATCCAGTATCATATAGTAACTAAGAAGGACAGTATACACTATCCAATATCATATACTATCTAAGAAGGACAGTATACACTATCCAATATCATATACTATCTAAGAAGGACAGTATACACTATCCAATATCATATACTATCTAAGAAGGACAGTATACACTACCCAACATCATACACTATCTAAGAAGGATAGTATACACTACCCAACATCATACACTATCTAAGAAGCATAGTATACACTACCCAACATCATACACTATCTAAGAAGCATAGTATACACTACCCAACATCATACACTATCTAAGAAGGATAGTATACACTATCCAACATCATACACTATCTAAGAAGGATAGTATAAACTATCCAACATCATACACTATCTAAGAAGGATAGTATACACTATCCAACATCATACACTATCTAAGAAGGATAGTATACACTATCCAACATCATATACTATCTAAGAAGGATAGTATACACTATCCAACACCATATAATATCTAAGAAGGATAGTATACATTATCCAACATCATATACTATCTAAGATGGATAGTATACACTATCCAACATCATAGACTATCTAAGAAGGATAGTATACACTATCCAACATCATACACTATCTAAGAAGGATAGTATACACTACCCAACATCATACACTATCTAAGAAGGATAGTATACACTACCCAACATCATACACTATCTAAGAAGGATAGTATACACTACCCAACATCATACACTATCCAAGAAGGATAGTATACACTACACAACATCATACACTATCTAAGAAAGATAGTATACACTACCCAACATCATACACTATCTAAAAAGGATAGCATACACTACCCAACATCACACACTATCTAAGAAGGATAGTATACACTATCCAACATCATACACTATCTAAGAAGGATAGTATACACTATCCAACATCATACACTATTTAAGAAGGATAGTATACACTATCCAACATCATACACTATCTAAGAAGGATAGTATACACAATCCAACATCATATACTATCTAAGAAGGATAGTATACACTATCCAACATCATATACTACCTAAGAAGGATAGTATACACTATCCAACATCATATACTATCTAAGAAGGATAGTATACACTATCAAACATCATATAATATCTAAGAAGGATAGTATACACTATCCAACATCATATACTAAGAAGGATAGTATACACTATCCAACATCATATATAATCTAAGAAGGATAGTATACACTATCCAACATCATATACTATCTAAGAAGGATAGTATACACTATCCAACATCATACACTAAGAAGGATAGTATACACTATCCAACATCATATACAATCTAAGAAGGATAGTATACACTATCCAACATCATATACTATCTAAGAAGGATAGTATACACTATCCAACATCATATGCAATCTAAGAAGGATAGTATACACTACCCAACATCATATACAGTCTAAGAAGGATAGTATACATTATCCAACATCATATACAATCTAAGAAGGATAGTATACACTATCCAACATCATATACCATCTAAGAAGGATAGTATACACTATCCAACATCATATAGTATCTAAGAAGGATAGTATACAATATCCAACATCATATACTATCTAAGAAGGATAGTATACACTATCCAATATCATATACTATCTAAGAAGGAAAGTATAAACTATCCAATATCATATACTATCTAAGAAGGACAGTATACACTATCCAATATCATATACTATCTAAGAAGGACAGTATACACTATCCAATACCATATACTATCTAAGAAGGACAGTATACACTATCCAATATCATATACTATATAAGAAGGATAGTATACACTATCCAATATCATGTACTATCTAAGAAGGATAGTATACACTATCCAATATCATATACCATCTAAGAAGGACAGTATACACTATCCAATATCATATACTATCTAAGAAGGACAGTATACACTATCCAATATCATATACTATCTAAGAAGGACAGTATACACTATCCAATATCATATACAATCTAAGAAGTATGGTATACGCTATCCAATATCATATACTATCTAAGAAGGATAGTATACGCTATCCAATATCATATACTGTCTAAGAAGGATAGTATATGCTACCCAACACCATACACTATCTAAGAAGGATAGTATACGCTACCCAACATCATACACTATCTAAGAAGGATAGTATACCCTACCCAACACCATACACTATCCAAGAAGGATAGTATACACTGCCCAACATCATACACTATCTAAGAAGGATAGTATACACTACCCAACATCATACACTATCTAAGAAGGATAGGAAACACTACCCAACATCAGACACCATCTAAGAAGGATAGTATACACTACCCAACATCATACACCATCTAAGAAGGATAGTATACACTACCCAACATCATACACTATCTAAGAAGGAGAGTATACACTACCCAACATCATACACTATATAAGAAGGATAGTATACACTATCCAACATCATACACTGTCTAAGAAGCATAATATACACTATCCAACATCATATACTATCTAAGAATGATAGTATACACTTTGCAATATCATATATTAAGAAGGATAGTATACACTATACAATATCATATTCTAAGAAGGATAGTATACACTATCCAATATCATATACTATCTAAGTAGGATAGCATACACTACCCAACATCATACACTATCTAAGAAGGATAGCATACACTATCCAACATCATATACTATCTAAGAAGGATAGTATACACTATCCAACATCATATACTATCTAAGAAGGATAGTATACACTATCCAAAATCATATACTATCTAAGAAGGATAGTATAAACTATCCAACATCATATACTATGTAAGAAGGATAGTATACACTATCCAACATCATATACTATCTAAGAAGGATAGTATACACTATCCAAAATCATATACTATCTAAGAAGGATAGTATACACTATACAACATCAAATACTATCTAAGAAGTATAGTATACACTATCCAATATCATATACTATCTAAGAAGGATAGTATACACTATCCTATATCATATACTATCTAAGAAGGATAGTGTACACTATGAAATATCATATACTATCTAAGAAGGATAGTATACACTATGCAATATCATATACTATCTAAGAAGGATAGTATACACTATCCAACATCATACACTATCTAAGAAGGATAGTATACACTATCCAACATCATACACTATCTAAGAAGGATAGTATACACTATCCAACATCATACACTATCTAAGAAGGATAGTATACACTATCCAACATCATACACTATCTAATAAGGATAGTATACACTATCCAACATCATACACTGTCTAAGAAGCATAGTATACACTATCCAACATCATACACTATCTAAGAATGATAGTATACACTTTGCAATATCATATATTAAGAAGGATAGTATACACTGTCCAATATCATATTCTAAGAAGGATAGTATACACTATCCAATATCATATACAATCTAAGAAGGATAGCATACACTACCCAACATCATACACTATCTAAGAAGGATAGCATACACTATCCAACATCATATACTATCTAAGAAGGATAGTATACACTATCCAACATCATATACTATCTAAGAAGGATAGTATACACTATCCAACATCATATACTATCTAAGAGGGATAGTATACACTATCCAACATCATATATTATCTAAGAAGGATAGTATACACTATCCAACATCATATACTATCTAAGAAGGATAGTATACACTATACAACATCATATACTATCTAAGAAGGATAGTATACACTATCCAACATCATATACTATCTAAGAAGGACAGTATACACTATCCAATATCATATACTATCTAAGAAGGACAGTATACACTATCCAGTATCATATACTATCTAAGAAGGACAGTATACACTATCCAATATCACATACTATCTAAGAAGGACAGTATACACTATCCAGTATCATATACTATCTAAGAAGGACAGTATACACTATCCAGTATCATATACTATCTAAGAAGGACAGTATACACTATCCAATATCATATACTATCTAAGAAGGACAGTATACACTATCCAATATCATATACTATCTAAGAAGGATAGTATACACTATCCAATATCATATACTATCTAAGAAGGATAGTATACACTATCCAATATCATGTACTATCTAAGAAGGATAGTATACACTATCCAATATCATATACTATCTAAGAAGGATAGTATACACTATCCAATATCATATACTAAGACGGATAGTATACACTATCCAATATCATATACTATCCAAGAAGGATAGTATACACTATCCAATATCATACACTATCCAAGAAGGATAGTATACACTACCCAACATCATACACTATCTAAGAAGCATAGTATACACTACCCAACATCATACTCTATCTAAGAAGGATAGTATACACTATCCAACATCATACACTATCTAAGAAGGATAGTATACACTATCCAACATCACACACTATCTAAGAAGGATAGTATACACTATCCAACATCATACACTATCTAAGAAGGATAGTATACACAATCCAACATCATATACTATCTAAGAAGGATAGTATACACTATCCAACATCATATACTATCTAAGAAGGATAGTATACACTATCCAACATCATATACTATCTAAGAAGGATAGTATACACTATCCAAAATCATATACTATCTAAGAAGGATAGTATACACTATCGAACATCATATACTATCTAAGAAGGATAGTATACACTATCCAATATCATATACTATCTAAGAAGGATAGTATACACTATCCAATATCATACACTATCTAAGAAGGATAGTGTACACTATGCAATATCATATACTATCTAAGAAGGATAGTATACACTATGCAATATCATATACTATCTAAGAAGGATAGTATACACTATGCAATATCATACACTATCTAAGAAGGATAGTATACACTATCCAACATCATATACTATCTACGAAAGATAGTATACACTATCCAACATCATATACTATCTGAGAAGGATAGTATACACTATCCAACATCATATACAATCTAAGAAGGATAGTATACACTATCCAACATCATATACTATCTAAGAAGGATAGTATACACTATCCAACATCATATACTATCTAAGAAGGATAGTATACACTATCCAACATCATATACTATCTAAGAAGGATAGTATACACTATCCAACATCATATACTATCTAAGAAGGATAGTATACACTATCCAACATCATATACTATCTAAGAAGGATAGTATACACTACCCAACATCATATACTATCTAAGAAGGATAGTATACACTATCCAAAATCATATAGTATCTAAGAAGGATAGTATACACTATCCAACTTCATATATTATCTAAGAAGGATAGTATACACTATCCAACATCATATACTATCTAAGAAGGACAGTATACACTATCCAACATCATATACTCTCTAAGAAGGAAAGTATACACTATCTAACATCATATACTCTCTAAGAAGGACTGTATACACTATCCAATATCATATACTATCTAAGAAGGACAGTATACACTATCCAATATCATATACCATCTAAGAAGGACAGTATACACTATCCAATATCATATACTATCTGAGAAGGACAGTATACACTATCCAATATCATATACTATCTAAGAAGGACAGTATACACTATCCAAAATCATATACTATCTAAGAAGGATAGTATACAATATCCAATATCATATACTATCTAAGAAGGATAGTATACACTATGCAATATCATGTATTATCTAAGAAGGATAGTATACACTATCCAATATCATATACTATCTAAGAAGGATAGTATACACTATCCAATATCATATACTAAGAAGGATAGAATACACTATCCAATATCATATTCTAAGAAGGATAGTATACACTATCCAACATCATACACTATCTAAGAAGGATAGCATACACTATCCAACATCATACACTTTCTAAGAAGGATAGCATACACTATCCAACATCACACACTATCTAAGAAGGATAGCATACACTACCCAACATAATACACTATCTAAGAAGGATAGCATACACTACACAACATCATACACTATCTAAGAAGGATAGTATACACTCCCCAACATCATACACTATCTAGGAAGGATAGTATACACTACCCAACATCATACACTATCTAAGAAGGATAGTATACAGTACCCAACATCATACACTATCTAAGAAAGATAGTATACACTACCCAACATCATACACTATCTAAGAAGGATAGTATACACTACCCAACATCATACATTGTCTAAGAATGATAGTATACACTACCCAACATCATACACTATCTAAGAAGGATAGTATACACTACCCAACATCATACACTATCTAAGAAGGATAGTATACACTACCCAACATCATATACTATCTAAGAAGGATAGTATACACTATCCAACATCATACGCTATCTAAGAAGGATAGTATACACTATCCAACATCATACACTATCTAAGAAGGATAGTATACACTATCCAACATCATACACTATCTAAGAAGGATAGTACACACTATCCAACATCATACACTATCTGAGAAGTATAGTATACACTATCCAACATCATACACTATCTGAGAAGGATAGTATACACTATCCAACATCATACACTATCTGAGAAGGATAGTATACACTATCCAACATCATACAATATCTGAGAAGGATAGTATACACTATACAACATCATACACTATCTGAGAAGGATAGTATACACTATCCAACATCATACACAATCTGAGAAGGATAGTAAACACTATCCAACATCATATACTATCTAAGAAGGATAGTATACACTATCCAACATCATATACTATCTAAGAAGGATAGTATACACTATCCAACATCATATACTATCTGAGAAGGATAGTATACACTATCCAACATCAAATACTATCTAAGAAGGATAGTATACACTATCCAACATCATATACTATCTAAGAAGGATAGTATACACTATCCAACATCATATACTATCTGAGAAGGATAGTATACACTATCCAACATCATATACTATCTAAGAAGGATAGTATACACTATCCAACATCATATACTATCTAAGAAGGATAGTATACACTATCCAACATCATATACCATCTAAGAAGGAAAGTATACACTATCCAACATCATATACCATCTAAGAAGGACAGTATACACTATCCAATATCATATACTATCTAAGAAGACAGTATACACTATCCAATATCATATACTATCTAAGAAGGACAGTATACACTATCCAATATCATATACTATCTAAGAAGGACAGTATACACTATCCAATATCATATACTATCTAAGAAGGACAGTATACACTATCCAATATCATATACTATCTAACAAGGATAGTATACACTATCCAATATCATGTACTATCTAAGAAGGATAGTATACACTATCCAATATCATATACTATCTAAGAAGGATAGTATACACTATCCAATATCATATAATAAGAAGGATAGTATACACTATCCAATATCATATTCTAAGAAGGATAGTATACACTATCCAATATCATATTCTAAGAAGGATAGTATACACTATCCAATATCATATACTATCTAAGAAGGATAGTATACACTATCCAATATCATATACTATCTAAGAAGGATAGTATACACTATACAATATCATATACTATCTAAGAAGGATAGTATACACTATCCAATATCATATACTATCTAAGAAGGATAGTATACACTATCCAAGGTCATATACTATCTAAGAAGGATAGTATACCCTATCCAACATCATACACTATCTAAGAAGGATAGCATACACTATCCAACATCATACACTATCTAAGAAGGATAGCATACACTATCCAACATCATACACTATCTAAGAAGGATAGCATACACTACCCAACATCATACACTATCTAAGAAGGATAGCATACACTACCCAACATCATACACTATCTAAGAAGGATAGTATACACTAACCAACATCATACACTATCTAGGAAGGATAGTATACACTACCAAACATCATACACTATCTAAGAAAGATAGTATACAGTACCCAACATCATACACTATCTAAGAAGGATAGTATACACTACCCAACATCATACACTATCTAAGAAGGATAGTATACACTACCCAACATCATACACTGTCTAAGAATGATAGTATACACTACCCAACATCATACACTATCTAAGAAGGATAGTATACACTACCCAACATCATACACTATCAAAGAAGGATAGTATACACTACCCAACATCATACACTATCTAAGAAGGATAGTATACACTACCCAACATCATACACTATCTAAGAAGGATAGTATACAGTATCCAACATCATACACTATCTAAGAAGGATAGTATACACTATCCAACATAATACACTATCTAAGAAGGATAGTACACACTATACAACATCATACACTATCTGAGAAGGATAGTATACACTATCCAACATCATACACTATCTGAGAAGGATAGTATACACTATCCAACATCATACACTATCTGAGAAGGATAGTATACACTATCCAACATCATACAATATCTGAGAAGGATAGTATACACTATCCAACATCATACACTATCTGAGAAGGATAGTATACACTATCCAACATCATACACAATCTGAGAAGGATAGTATACACTATCCAACATCATATACTATCTAAGAAGGAGAGTATACACTATCCAACATCATATACTATCTGAGAAGGAGAGTATACACTATCCAACATCATATACTATCTAAGAAGGATAGTATACACTATCCAACATCATATACTATCTAAGAAGGACAGTATACACTATCCAACATCATATATTATCTAAGAAGGACAGTATACACTATCCAACATCATATACTATCTAAGAAGGACAGTATACACTATCCAACATCATATACTATCTAAGAAGGACAGTATACACTATCCAATATCATATACTATCTAAGAAGGGCAGTATACACTATCCAGTATCATATACTATCTAAGAAGGACAGTATACACTATCCAGTATCATATACTATCTAAGAAGGACAGTATACACTATCCAATATCATATACTATCTAAGAAGGACAGTATACACTATCCAATATCATATACTATCTAAGAAGGACAGTATACACTATCCAATATCATATACTATCTAAGAAGGACAGTATACACTATCCAATATCATATACTATCTAAGAAGGACAGTATACACTATCCAATATCATATACTATCTAAGAAGGACAGTATGCACTACCCAACATTATATACTATCTAAGAAGGATAGTATACACTACCCAACATCATACACTATCTAAGAAGCATAGTATACACTACCCAACATCATACACTATCTAAGAAGCATAGTATACACTACCCAACATCATACTCTATCTAAGAAGGATCGTATACACTATCCAACATCATACTCTATCTAAGAAGGATAGTATACACTATCCAACATCATACACTATCTAAGAAGGATAGTATACACTATGCCACCTCATACACTATCTAAGAAGGATAGTATACACTATCCAACATCATACACTATCTAAGAAGGATAGTATACACAATCCAACACCATATACTATCTAAGAAGGATAGTATACACTATCCAACACCATATAATATCTACGAAGGATAGTATACACTATCCAACATCATATACTATCTAAGAAGGATAGTATACACTATCCAACATCATACACTATCTAAGAAGGATAGTATACACTATCCAACATCATACACTATCTAAGAAGGATAGTATACACTACCCAACATCATACACTATCTAAGAAGGATAGTATACACTACCCAACATCATACACTATCCAAGAAGGATAGTATACACTACCCAACATCATACACTATCTAAGAAGGATAGTATACACTACCCAACATCATACACTATCTAAAAAGGATAGCATACACTACCCAACATCATACACTATCTAAGAAGGATAGTATACACTACCCAACATCACACACTATCTAAGAAGGATAGTATACACTATCCAACATCATACACTATCTAAGAAGGATAGTATACACTATCCAAAATCATACACTATTTAAGAAGGATAGTATACACTATCCAACATCACACACTATCTAAGAAGGATAGTATACACAATCCAACATCATATACTATCTAAGAAGGATAGTATACACTATCCAACATCATATACTACCTAAGAAGGATAGTATACACTATCCAACATCATATACTATCTAAGAAGGATAGTATACACTATCCAACATCATATAATATCTAAGAAGGATAGTATACACTATCCAAAATCATATACTAAGAAGGATAGTATACACTATCCAACATCATATATAATCTAAGAAGGATAGTATAGACTATCCAACATCATATAGTATCTAAGAAGGATAGTATACACTATCCAACATCATATACTAAGAAGGATAGTATACACTATTCAACATCATATACAATCTAAGAAGGATAGTATACACTAGCCAACATCATATACTATCTAAGAAGGATAGTATACACTATCCAACATCATATACAATCTAAGAAGGATAGTATACACTACCCAACATCATATAGAGTCTAAGAAGGATAGTATACATTATCCAACATCATATACAATCTAAGAAGGATAGTATACACTATCCAACATCATATACTATCTAAGAAGGATAGTATACACTATCCAAAATCATATACTATCTAAGAAGGATAGTATAAACTATCCAACATCATATACTATGTAAGAAGGATAGTATACACTATCCAACATCATACACTATCTAAGAAGGATAGTATAAACTATCCAAAATCATAAACTATCTAAGAAGGATAGTATACACTATACAACATCAAACACTATCTAAGAAGTATAGTATACACTATCCAATATCATATACTACCTAAGAAGGATAGTATACACTATCCTATATCATATACTATCTAAGAAGGATAGTGTACACTATGAAATATCATATACTATCTAAGAAGGATAGTATACACTATGCAATATCATATACTATCTAAGAAGGATAGTATACACTATCCAACATCATACACTATCTAAGAAGGATAGTATACACTATCCAACATGATACACTATCTAAGAAGGATAGTATACACTATCCAACATCATACACTATCTAAGAAGGATAGTATACACTATCCAACATCATACACTATCTAATAAGGATAGTATACACTATCCAACATCATACACTGTCTAAGAACCATAGTATACACTATCCAACATCATACACTATCTAAGAATGATAGTATACACTTTGCAATATCATATATTAAGAAGGATAGTATACACTGTCCAATATCATATTCTAAGAAGGATAGTATACACTATCCAATATCATATACAATCTAAGAAGGATAGCATACACTACCCAACATCATACACTATCTAAGAAGGATAGCATACACTACCCAACATCATATACTATCTAAGAAGGATAGTATACACTACCCAACATCATATACTATCTAAGAAGGATAGTATACACTATCCAAAATCATATACTATCTAAGAGGGATAGTATACACTATCCAACATCATATATTATCTAAGAAGGATAGTATACACTATCCAACATCATATACTATCTAAGAAGGATAATATACACTATCCAACATCATATACTATCTAAGAAGGATAGTATACACTATCCAACATCAAATACTATCTAAGAAGGACAGTATACACTATCCCATATCATATACTATCTAAGAAGGACAGTATACACTATCCAGTATCATATACTATCTAAGAAGGACAGTATACACTATCCAATATCACATACTATCTAAGAAGGACAGTATACACTGTCCAATATCATATACTATCTAAGAAGGACAGTATACACTATCCAATATCATATACTATCTAAGAAGGACAGTATACACTATCCAATATCATATACTATCTAAGAAGGACAGTATACACTATCCAATATCATATACTATCTAAGAAGGATAGTATACACTATCCAATATCATATACCATCTAAGAAGGATAGTATACACTATCCAATATCATGTACTATCTAAGAAGGATAGTATACACTATCCAATATCATATACTATCTAAGAAGGATAGTATACACTATCCAATATCATATACTAAGACGGATAGTATACACTATCCAATATCATATACTATCCAAGAAAGATAGTATACACTATCCAATATCATACACTATCCAAGAAGGATACTATACACTACCCAACATCATACACTATCTAAGAAGCATAGTATACACTACCCAACATCATACTCTATCTAAGAAGGATAGTATACACTATCCAACATCATACACTATCTAAGAAGGATAGTATACACTATCCAACATCATACACTATCTAAGAAGGATAGTATACACTATCCAACATCATACACTATCTAAGAAGGATAGTATACACAATCCAACATCATATACTATCTAAGAAGGATAGTATACACTATGCAACATCATATACTATCTAAGAAGGATAGTATACACTATCCAACATCATATACTATCTAAGAAGGTTAGTATACACTAGGCAACATCATAGACTATCTAAGAAGGATAGTATACACTATCCAACATCATACACTATCTAAGAAGGATAGTATACACTACCCAACATCATACACTATCTAAGAAGGATAGTATACACTACCCAACATCATACACTATCTAAGAAGGATAGTATACACTACCCAACATCATACACTATCTAAGAAGGGTACTATACACTACCCAACATCATACACTATCTAAAAAGGATAGCATACACTACCCAACATCATACACTATCTAAGAAGTATAGTATACACTACCCAACATCATACACTATCTAAGAAGGATAGTATACACTATCCAACATCATACACTATCTAAGAAGGATAGTATACACTATCCAACATCATACACTATTTAAGAAGGATAGTATACACTATCCAACATCATACACTATCTAAGAATGATAGTATACACAATCCAACATCATATACTATCTAAGAAGGATAGTATACACTGTCCAACATCTTATACTACCTAAGGAGGATAGTATACACTATCCAACATCATATACTATCTAAGAAGGATAGTATACACTATCCAACATCATATAATATCTAAGAAGGATAGTATACACTATCCAACATCATATACTAAGAAGGATAGTATACACTATCCAACATCATATATAATCTAAGAAGGATAGTATACACTATCCAACATCATATAGTATCTAAGAAGGATAGTATACACTATCCAACATCATATACTAAGAAGGATAGTATACACTATCCAACATCATATACAATCTAAGAAAGATAGTATACATTATCCAACATCATATACAATCTAAGAAGGATAGTATACACTATCCAACATCATATACTATCTAAGAAGGATAGTATACACTATCCAACATCATATACTATCTAAGAAAGATAGTATACACTATCCAACATCATATACTATCTAAGAAGGATAGTATACACTATCCAATATCATATACTATCTAAGAAGGACAGTATACACTATTCAATATCATATACTATCTAAGAAGGACAGTATACACTATCCAATATCATATACTATCTAAGAAGGACAGTATACACTATCCAATATCATATACTATCTTAGAAAGATACTATACGCTATCCAATATCATATAATATCTAAGAAGGATAGTATACGCTATCCAACATCATATACAGTCTAAGAAGGATAGTATACGCTACCCAACACCATACACTATCTAAGAAGGATAGTATACGCTACCCAACATCATACACTATCTAAGAAGGATAGTATAAACTACCCAACACCATACAATATCTAAGAAGGATCGTATACACTGCCCAACATCATACACTATCTAAGAAGGATAGTATACACTACCCAACATCATACACTATCTAAGAAGGATAGCATACACTACCCAACATCATACACCATCTAAGAAGGATAGTATACACTACCCAACATCATACACCACCTAAGAAGGATAGCATACACTACCCAACATCATACACTATCTAAGAAGGATAGTATACACTACCCAACATCATACAATAACTAAGAAGGATAGTATACACTATCCAACATCATACACTGTCTAAGAAGGATAGTATACACTATCCAAAATCATATACTATCTAAGAAGGATAGTATACACTATACAACATCATATACTATCTAAGAAGGATAGTATACACTATCCAACATCATAAACTATCTAAGAAGGATAGTATACACTATCCAAAATCATATACTATATAAGAAGGATAGTATACACTATCGAACATCATATACTATCTAAGAAGTATAGTATACAATATCCAATATCATATACTATCTAAGAAGGATAGTATACACTATCCAATATCATATACTATCTAAGAAGGATAGTGTACACTATGCAATATCATATACTATCTAAGAAGGATAGTATACACTACGCAATATCATATACTATCTAAGAAGGATAGTATACACTATGAAATATCATACACTATCTAAGAAGGATAGTATACACTATCCAACATCATATACTATCTACGAAAGATAGTATACACTATCCAACATAATATACTATCTAAGAAGGATAGTATACACTATCCAACATCATATACAATCTAAGAAGGATAGTATACACTATCCAACATCATATACTATCAAAGAAGGATAGTAAAAACTATCCAACATCATATACTATCTAAGAAGGATAGTATACACTATCCAAAATCATATACTATCTAAGAAGGATAGTATACACTATCCAACATCATATACTATCTAAGAAGGATAGTATACACTATCCAACATCATATACTATCTAAGAAGGATAGTATACACTATCCAACATCATATACTATCTAAGAAGGACAGTATACACTATCCAACATCATATACTCTCTAAGAAGGAAAGTATACACTATCCAACATCATATACTCTCTAAGAAGGACTGTATACACTATCTAATATCATATACTATCTAAGAAGGACAGTATACACTATCCAATATCATATACCATCTAAGAAGGACAGTATACACTATCCAATATCATATACTATCTGAGAAGGACAGTATACACTATCCAATATCATATACTATCTAAGAAGGACAGTATACACTATCCAACATCATATACTATCTAAGAAGGATAGTATACACTATCCAATATCATATACTATCTAAGAAGGATAGTATACACTATCCAACATCATATACTATCTAAGAAGGATAGTATACACTATCCAACATCATATACTAAGAAGGATAGTATACACTATCCAACATCATATACTATCTAAGAAGGATAGTATACACTACCCAACATCATATACTATCTAAGAAGGATAGTATACACTATCCAACATCATATACTATCTAAGAAGGATAGTATACACTATCCAAAATCATATACTATCTAAGAAGGATAGTATACACTATCGAACATCATATACTATCAAAGAAGCATAGTATACACTATCCAATATCATATACTATCTAAGAAGGATAGTATACACTATCCAATATCATATACTATCTAAGAAGGATAGTGTACACTATGCAATATCATAAACTATCTAAGAAGGATAGTATACACTATGCAATATCATATACTATCTAAGAAGGATAGTATACACTATGCAATATCATACACTATCTAAGAAGGATAGTATACACTATCCAACATCATATACTATCTACGAAAGATAGTATACACTATCCAACATCATATACTATCTAAGAAGGATAGTATACACTCTCCAACATCATATACAATCTAAGAAGGATAGTATACACTATCCAACATCATATACTATCTAAGAAGGATAGTATACACTATCCAACATCATATACTATCTAAGAAGGATACTATACACTATCCAAAATCATATACTATCTAAGAAGGATAGTATACACTATCCAACATCATATAATATCTAAGAAGGATAGTATACACTATCCAACATCATATACTATCTAAGAAGGATAGTATACACTACCCAACATCATATACTATCTAAGAAGGATAGTATACACTATCCAACATCATATACTATCTAAGAAGGATAGTATACACTATCCAAAATCATATACTATCTAAGAAGGATAGTATACACTATCGAACATCATATACTATCTAAGAAGTATAGTATACACTATCCAATATCATATACTATCTAAGAAGGATAGTATACACTATCCAATATCATATACTATCTAAGAAGGATAGTGTACACTATGCAATATCATATACTATCTAAGAAGGATAGTATACACTATGCAATATCATACACTATCTAAGAAGGATAGTATACACTATTCAATATCATACACTATCTAAGAAGGATAGTATACACTATCCAACATCATATACTATCTACGAAAGATAGTATACACTATCCAACATCATATAGTATCTAAGAAGGATAGTATACACTATCCAACATCATATACAATCTAAGAAGGATAGTATACACTATCCAACATCATATACTAAGAAGGATAGTATACACTATCCAACATCATATACTATCTAAGAAGGATAGTATACACTATCCAACATCATATACTATCTAAGAAGGATAGTATACACTATCCAACATCATATACTATCTAAGAAGGATAGTATACACTATCCAACATCATATAATATCTAAGAAGGATAGTATACACTACCCAACATCATATACTATCTAAGAAGGATAGTATACACTATCCAAAATCATATAGTATCTAAGAAGGATAGTATACACTATCCAACATCATATATTATCTAAGAAGGATAGTATACACTATCCAACATCATATAATATCTAAGAAGGACAGTATACACTATCCAACATCATATACTCTCTAAGAAGGAAAGTATACACTATCCAACATCATATACTCTCTAAGAAGGACTGTATACACTATCCAATATCATATACTATCTAAGAAGGACAGTATACACTATCCAATATCATATACCAACTGAGAAGGAGAGTATGCAGTATCCAATATCATATACTATCTGAGAAGGACAGTATACACTATCCAATATCATATACTATCTAAGAAGGAGAGTATACACTATCCAACATCATATACTATCTAAGAAGGATAGTATACACTATCCAATATCATATACTATCTAAGAAGGATAGTATACACTATACAATATCATATACTATCTAAGAAGGATAGTATACACTATCCAATGTCATATACTATCTAAGAAGGATAGTATACCCTATCCAACATCATACACTATCTAAGAAGGATAGCATACACTATCCAACATCATACACTATCTAAGAAGGATAGCATACACTATCCAACATCATACACTATCTAAGAAGGATAGCATACACTACCCAACATCATACACTATCTAAGAAGGATAGCATACACTACCCAACATCATACACTATCGAAGAAGGATAGTATACACTAACCAACATCATACACTATCTAGGAAGGATAGTATACACTACCCAACATCATACACTATCTAAGAAAGATAGTATACAGTACCCAACATCATACACTATCTAAGAAGGATAGTATACACTACCCAACATCATACACTATCTAAGAAGGATAGTATACACTACCCAACATCATACACTGTCTAAGAATGATAGTATACACTACCCAACATCATACACTATCTTAGAAGGATAGTATACACTACCCAACATCATACACTATCTAAGAAGGATAGTATACACTACCCAACATCATACACTATCTAAGAAGGATAGTATACACTACCCAACATCATACACTATCTAAGAAGGATAGTATACAGTATCCAACATCATACACTATCTAAGAAGGATACTATAAACGATCCAACATCATACACTATCTAAGAAGGATAGTACACACTATAAAATATCATACACTATCTGAGAAGGATAGTATACACTATCCAACATCATACACTATCTGAGAAGGATAGTATACACTATCCAACATCATACACTATCTGAGAAGGATAGTATACACTATCCAACATCATACAATATCTGAGAAGGATAGTATACACTATCCAACATCATACACTATCTGAGAAGGATAGTATACACTATCCAACATCATACACAATCTGAGAAGGATAGTATACACTATCCAACATCATACACTATCTAAGAAGGAGAGTATACACTATCCAACATCATACACTATCTGAGAAGGAGAGTATACACTATCCAACATCATATACTATCTGAGAAGGATAGTATACACTATCCAACATCATATACTATCTAAGAAGGATAGTATACACTATCCAACATCATATACTATCTAAGAAGGATAGTATACACTATCCAACATCATATACTATCTAAGAAGGATAGTATACACTATCCAACATCATATACTATCTAAGAAGGATAGTATACACTATCCAACATCATATACTATCTAAGAAGGAAAGTATGCACTATCCAACATCATATACTATCTAAGAAGGACAGTATACACTATCCAACATCATATATTATCTAAGAAGGACAGTATACACTATCCAATATCATATACTATCTAAGAAGGACAGTATACACTATCCAATATCATTTACTATCTAAGAAGGACAGTATACACTATCCAATATCATATACTATCTAAGAAGGGCAGTATACACTATCCAGTATCATATATTATCTAAGAAGGACAGTATACACTATCCAGTATCATATACTATCTAAGAAGGACAGTATACACTATCCAATATCATATACTATCTAAGAAGGACAGTATACACTATCCAATATCATATACTATCTAAGAAGGACAGTATACACTATCCAATATCATATACTATCTAAGAAGGACAGTATACACTATCCAATATCATATACTATCTAAGAAGGACAGTATACACTATCCAATATCATATACTATCTAAGAAGGACAGTATACACTATCCAATATCATATACTATCTAAGAAGGACAGTATACACTACCCAACATCATATACTATCTAAGAAAGATAGTATACACTACCCAACATCATACACTATCTAAGAAGCATAGTATACACTACACAACATCATACACTATCTAAGAAGCATAGTATACACTACCCAACATCATACTCTATCTAAGAAGGATAGTATACACTATCCAACATCATACACTATCTAAGAAGGATAGTATACACTATGCCACCTCATACACTATCTAAGAAGTATAGTATACACTATCCAACATCATACACTATCTAAGAAGGATAGTATACACAATACAACATCATATACTATCTAAGAAGGATAGTATACACTATCCAACACCATATAATATCTAAGAAGGATAGTATACACTATCCAACATCATATACTATCTAAGAAGGATAGTATACACTATCCAACATCATAGACTATCTAAGAAGGATAGTATACACTATCCAACATCATACACTATCTAAGAAGGATAGTATACACTACCCAACATCATACACTATCTAAGAAGGATAGTATACACTACCCAACATTATACACTATCCAAGAAGGATAGTATACACTACCCAACATCATACACTATCTAAGAAGGATAGTATACACTACCCAACATCATACACTATCTAAAAAGGATAGCATACACTACCCAACATCATACACTATCTAAGAAGGATAGTATACACTACCCAACATCACACACTATCTAAGAAGGATAGTATACACTATCCAACATCATACACTATCTAAGAAGGATAGTATACACTATCCAACATCATACACTATTTAAGAAGGATAGTATACACTATCCAACATCATACACTATCTAAGAAGGATAGTATACACAATCCAACATCATATACTATCTAAGAAGGATAGTATACACTATCCAACATCATATACTACCTAAGAAGGATAGTATACACTATCCAACATCATATACTATCTAAGAAGGATAGTATACACTATCCAACATCATATAATATCTAAGAAGGATAGTATACACTATCCAACATCATATACTAAGAAGGATAGTATACACTATCCAACATCATATATAATCTAAGAAGGATAGTATACACTATCCAACATCATATAATATCTAAGAAGGATAGTATACACTATCCAACATCATATACTAAGAAGGATAGTATACACTATCCAACATCATATATAATCTAAGAAGGATAGTATACACTATCCAAAATCATATACTATCTAAGAAGGATAGTATACACTATCCAACATCATATAATAAGAAGGATAGTATACACTATCCAACATCATATACAATCTAAGAAGGATAGTATACACTATCCAACATCATATACTATCTAAGAAGGATAGTATACACTATCCAACATCATATACAATCTAAGAAGGATAGTATACACTACCCAACATCATATAGAGTCTAAGAAGGATAGTATACATTATCCAACATCATATACAATCTAAGAAGGATAGTATACACTATCCAACATCATATACCATCTAAGAAGGATAGTATACACTATCCAACATCATATACTATCTAAGAAGGATAGTATACAATATCCAACATCATATACTATCTAAGAAGGAAAGTATACACTATCCAATATCATATACTATCTAAGAAGGAAAGTATAAACTATCCAATATCATATACTATCTAAGAAGGACAGTATACACTATCCAATATCATATACAATCTAAGAAGGACAGTATACACTATCCAATACCATATACTATCTAAGAAGGACAGTATACACTATCCAATATCATATACTATCTAACAAGGATAGTATACACTATCCAATATCATGTACTATCTAAGAAGGATAGTATACACTATCCAATATCATATACCATCTAAGAAGGACAGTATACACTATCCAATATCATATACTATCTAAGAAGGACAGTATACACTATCCAATATCATATACTATCTAAGAAGGACAGTATACACTATCCAATATCATATACAATCTAAGAAGGATAGTATACGCTATCCAATATCATATACTATCTAAGAAGGATAGTATACGCTATCCAATATCATATACTGTCTAAGAAGGATAGTATATGCTACCCAACACCATACACTATCTAAGAAGGATAGTATACGCTACCCAACATCATACACTATCTAAGAAGGATAGTATACACTACCCAACACCATACACTATCCAAGAAGGATAGTATACACTGCCCAACATCATACACTATCTAAGAAGGATAGTATACACTACCCAACATCATACACTATCTAAGAAGGATAGCAAACACTACCCAACATCAGACACCATCTAAGAAGGATAGTATACACTACCCAACATCATACACCATCTAAGAAGGATAGTATACACTACCCAACATCATACACTATCTAAGAAGGAGAGCATACACTACACAACATCATACACTATCTAAGAAGGATAGTATACACTATCCAACATCCTACACTGTCTAAGAAGGATAGTATACACTATCCAAAATCATATACTATCTAAGAAGGATAGTATACACTATCCAACATCATATACTATCTAAGAAGGATAGTATACACTATCCAACATCATATACTATCTAGGAAGGATAGTATACACTATCCAAAATCATATACTATCTAAGAAGGATAGTATACACTATCCAACATCATATACTATCTAAGAAGTATAGTATACACTATCCAATATCATATACTATCTAAGAAGGATAGTATACACTATCCAATATCATATACTATCTAAGAAGGATAGTGTACACTATGCAATATCATATACTATCTAAGAAGGATAGTATACACTATGCAATATCATATACTATCTAAGAAGGATAGTATACACTATCCAACATCATACACTATCTAAGAAGGATAGTATACACTATCCAACATCATACACTATCTAAGAAGGATAGTATACACTATCCAACATCATACACTATCTAAGAAGGATAGTATACACTATCCAACATCATACACTATCTAATAAGGATAGTATACCCTATCCAACATCATACACTGTCTAAGAAGCATAGTATACACTATCCAACATCATACACTATCTAAGAATGATAGTATACACTTTGCAATATCATATATTAAGAAGGATAGTATACACTATACAATATCATATTCTAAGAAGGATAGTATACACTATCCAATATCATATACTATCTAAGTAGGATAGCATACACTACCCAACATCATACACTATCTAAGAAGGATAGCATACACTATACAACATCATATACTATCTAAGAAGGATAGTATACACTATCCAACATCATATACTATCTAAGAAGGATAGTATACACTATCCAAAATCATATACTATCTAAGAAGGATAGTATAAACTATCCAACATCATATACTATGTATGAAGGATAGTATACACTATCCAACATCATATACTATCTAAGAAGGACAGTATACACTATCCAAAATCATATACTATCTAAGAAGGATAGTATACACTATACAACATCAAATACTATCTAAGAAGTATAGTATACACTATCCAATATCATATACTATCTAAGAAGGATAGTATACACTATCCTATATCATATACTATCTAAGAAGGATAGTGTACACTATGAAATATCATATACTATCTAAGAAGGATAGTATACACTATGCAATATCATATACTAAGAAGGATAGTATACACTATCCAACATCATACACTATCTAAGAAGGATAGTATACACTATCCAACATCATACACTATCTAAGAAGGATAGTATACACTATCCAACATCATACACTATCTAAGAAGGATAGTATACACTATCCAACATCATACACTATCTAATAAGGATAGTAAACACTATCCAACATCATACACTGTCAAAGAAGCATAGTATACACTATCCAACATCATACACTATCTAAGAATGATAGTATACACTTTGCAATATCATATATTAAGAAGGATAGTATACACTGTCCAATATCATATTCTAAGAAGGATAGTATACACTATCCAATATCATATACAATCTAAGAAGGATAGCATACACTACCCAACATCATACACTATCTAAGAAGGATAGCATACACTATCCAACATCATATACTATCTAAGAAGGATAGTATACACTATCCAACATCATATACTATCTAAGAAGGATAGTATACACTATCCAACATCATATACTATCTAAGAGGGATAGTATAAACTATCCAACATCATATATTATCTAAGAAGGATAGTATACACTATCCAACATCATATACTATCTAAGAAGGATAGTATACACTATCCAACATCATATACTATCTAAGAAGGATAGTATACACTATCCAACATCATGTACTATCTAAGAAGGACAGTATACACTATCCAATATCATATACTATCTAAGAAGGACAGTATACACTATCCAGTATCATATACTATCTAAGAAGGACAGTATACACTATCCAATATCATATACTATCTAAGAAGGGCAGTATACACTATCCAGTATCATATATTATCTAAGAAGGACAGTATACACTATCCAGTATCATATACTATCTAAGAAGGACAGTATACACTATCCAGTATCATATACTATCTAAGAAGGACAGTATACACTATCCAATATCATATACTATCTAAGAAGGACAGTATACACTATCCAATATCATATACTATCTAAGAAGGACAGTATACACTATCCAATATCATATACTATCTAAGAAGGACAGTATACACTATCCAATATCATATACTATCTAAGAAGGACAGTATACACTATCCAATATCATATACTATCTAAGAAGGACAGTATACACTACCCAACATCATATACTATCTAAGAAGGATAGTATACACTACCCAACATCATACACTATCTAAGAAGCATAGTATACACTACCCAACATCATACACTATCTAAGAAGCATAGTATACACTACCCAACATCATACTCTATCTAAGAAGGATAGTATACACTATCCAACATCATACACTATCTAAGAAGGATAGTATACACTATCCAACATCATACACTATCTAAGAAGGATAGTATACACTATCCAACATCATACACTATCTAAGAAGGATAGTATACACAATACAACATCATATACTATCTAAGAAGGATAGTATACACTATCCAACACCATATAATATCTAAGAAGGATAGTATACACTATCCAACATCATATACTATCTAAGAAGGATAGTATACACTATCCAACATCATAGACTATCTAAGAAGGATAGTATACACTATCCAACATAATACACTATCTAAGAAGGATAGTATACACTACCCAACATCATACACTATCTAAGAAGGATAGTATACACTACCCAACATTATACACTATCCAAGAAGGATAGTATACACTACCCAACATCATACACTATCTAAGAAGGATAGTATACACTACCCAACATCATACACTATCTAAAAAGGATAGCATACACTACCCAACATCATACACTATCTAAGAAGGATAGTATACACTACCCAACATCACACACTATCTAAGAAGGATAGTATACACTATCCAACATCATACACTATCTAAGAAGGATAGTATACACTATCCAACATCATACACTATTTAAGAAGGATAGTATACACTATCCAACATCATACACTATCTAAGAAGGATAGTATACACAATCCAACATCATATACTATCTAAGAAGGATAGTATACACTATCCAACATCATATACTACCTAAGAAGGATAGTATACACTATCCAACATCATATACTATCTAAGAAGGATAGTATACACTATCCAACATCATATAATATCTAAGAAGGATAGTATACACTATCCAACATCATATACTAAGAAGGATAGTATACACTATCCAACATCATATATAATCTAAGAAGGATAGTATACACTATCCAACATCATATAATATCTAAGAAGGATAGTATACACTATCCAACATCATATACTAAGAAGGATAGTATACACTATCCAACATCATATATAATCTAAGAAGGATAGTATACACTATCCAAAATCATATACTATCTAAGAAGGATAGTATACACTATCCAACATCATATAATAAGAAGGATAGTATACACTATCCAACATCATATACAATCTAAGAAGGATAGTATACACTATCCAACATCATATACTATCTAAGAAGGATAGTATACACTATCCAACATCATATACAATCTAAGAAGGATAGTATACACTACCCAACATCATATAGAGTCTAAGAAGGATAGTATACATTATCCAACATCATATACAATCTAAGAAGGATAGTATACACTATCCAACATCATATACCATCTAAGAAGGATAGTATACACTATCCAACATCATATACTATCTAAGAAGGATAGTATACAATATCCAACATCATATACTATCTAAGAAGGAAAGTATACACTATCCAATATCATATACTATCTAAGAAGGAAAGTATAAACTATCCAATATCATATACTATCTAAGAAGGACAGTATACACTATCCAATATCATATACAATCTAAGAAGGACAGTATACACTATCCAATACCATATACTATCTAAGAAGGACAGTATACACTATCCAATATCATATACTATCTAACAAGGATAGTATACACTATCCAATATCATGTACTATCTAAGAAGGATAGTATACACTATCCAATATCATATACCATCTAAGAAGGACAGTATACACTATCCAATATCATATACTATCTAAGAAGGACAGTATACACTATCCAATATCATATACTATCTAAGAAGGACAGTATACACTATCCAATATCATATACAATCTAAGAAGGATAGTATACGCTATCCAATATCATATACTATCTAAGAAGGATAGTATACGCTATCCAATATCATATACTGTCTAAGAAGGATAGTATATGCTACCCAACACCATACACTATCTAAGAAGGATAGTATACGCTACCCAACATCATACACTATCTAAGAAGGATAGTATACACTACCCAACACCATACACTATCCAAGAAGGATAGTATACACTGCCCAACATCATACACTATCTAAGAAGGATAGTATACACTACCCAACATCATACACTATCTAAGAAGGATAGCAAACACTACCCAACATCAGACACCATCTAAGAAGGATAGTATACACTACCCAACATCATACACCATCTAAGAAGGATAGTATACACTACCCAACATCATACACTATCTAAGAAGGAGAGCATACACTACACAACATCATACACTATCTAAGAAGGATAGTATACACTATCCAACATCCTACACTGTCTAAGAAGGATAGTATACACTATCCAAAATCATATACTATCTAAGAAGGATAGTATACACTATCCAACATCATATACTATCTAAGAAGGATAGTATACACTATCCAACATCATATACTATCTAGGAAGGATAGTATACACTATCCAAAATCATATACTATCTAAGAAGGATAGTATACACTATCCAACATCATATACTATCTAAGAAGTATTGTATACACTATCCAATATCATATACTATCTAAGAAGGATAGTATACACTATCCAATATCATATACTATCTAAGAAGGATAGTGTACACTATGCAATATCATATACTATCTAAGAAGGATAGTATACACTATGCAATATCATATACTATCTAAGAAGGATAGTATACACTATCCAACATCATACACTATCTAAGAAGGATAGTATACACTATCCAACATCATACACTATCTAAGAAGGATAGTATACACTATCCAACATCATACACTATCTAAGAAGGATAGTATACACTATCCAACATCATACACTATCTAATAAGGATAGTATACCCTATCCAACATCATACACTGTCTAAGAAGCATAGTATACACTATCCAACATCATACACTATCTAAGAATGATAGTATACACTTTGCAATATCATATATTAAGAAGGATAGTATACACTATACAATATCATATTCTAAGAAGGATAGTATACACTATCCAATATCATATACTATCTAAGTAGGATAGCATACACTACCCAACATCATACACTATCTAAGAAGGATAGCATACACTATACAACATCATATACTATCTAAGAAGGATAGTATACACTATCCAACATCATATACTATCTAAGAAGGATAGTATACACTATCCAAAATCATATACTATCTAAGAAGGATAGTATAAACTATCCAACATCATATACTATGTATGAAGGATAGTATACACTATCCAACATCATATACTATCTAAGAAGGACAGTATACACTATCCAAAATCATATACTATCTAAGAAGGATAGTATACACTATACAACATCAAATACTATCTAAGAAGTATAGTATACACTATCCAATATCATATACTATCTAAGAAGGATAGTATACACTATCCTATATCATATACTATCTAAGAAGGATAGTGTACACTATGAAATATCATATACTATCTAAGAAGGATAGTATACACTATGCAATATCATATACTAAGAAGGATAGTATACACTATCCAACATCATACACTATCTAAGAAGGATAGTATACACTATCCAACATCATACACTATCTAAGAAGGATAGTATACACTATCCAACATCATACACTATCTATGAAGGATAGTATACACTATCCAACATCATACACTATCTAATAAGGATAGTAAACACTATCCAACATCATACACTGTCAAAGAAGCATAGTATACACTATCCAACATCATACACTATCTAAGAATGATAGTATACACTTTGCAATATCATATATTAAGAAGGATAGTATACACTGTCCAATATCATATTCTAAGAAGGATAGTATACACTATCCAATATCATATACAATCTAAGAAGGATAGCATACACTACCCAACATCATACACTATCTAAGAAGGATAGCATACACTATCCAACATCATATACTATCTAAGAAGGATAGTATACACTATCCAACATCATATACTATCTAAGAAGGATAGTATACACTATCCAACATCATATACTATCTAAGAGGGATAGTATAAACTATCCAACATCATATATTATCTAAGAAGGATAGTATACACTATCCAACATCATATACTATCTAAGAAGGATAGTATACACTATCCAACATCATATACTATCTAAGAAGGATAGTATACACTATCCAACATCATGTACTATCTAAGAAGGACAGTATACACTATCCAATATCATATACTATCTAAGAAGGACAGTATACACTATCCAGTATCATATACTATCTAAGAAGGACAGTATACACTATCCAATATCATATACTATCTAAGAAGGGCAGTATACACTATCCAGTATCATATATTATCTAAGAAGGACAGTATACACTATCCAGTATCATATACTATCTAAGAAGGACAGTATACACTATCCAGTATCATATACTATCTAAGAAGGACAGTATACACTATCCAATATCATATACTATCTAAGAAGGACAGTATACACTATCCAATATCATATACTATCTAAGAAGGACAGTATACACTATCCAATATCATATACTATCTAAGAAGGACAGTATACACTATCCAATATCATATACTATCTAAGAAGGACAGTATACACTATCCAATATCATATACTATCTAAGAAGGACAGTATACACTACCCAACATCATATACTATCTAAGAAGGATAGTATACACTACCCAACATCATACACTATCTAAGAAGCATAGTATACACTACCCAACATCATACACTATCTAAGAAGCATAGTATACACTACCCAACATCATACTCTATCTAAGAAGGATAGTATACACTATCCAACATCATACACTATCTAAGAAGGATAGTATACACTATCCAACATCATACACTATCTAAGAAGGATAGTATACACTATCCAACATCATACACTATCTAAGAAGGATAGTATACACAATACAACATCATATACTATCTAAGAAGGATAGTATACACTATCCAACACCATATAATATCTAAGAAGGATAGTATACACTATCCAACATCATATACTATCTAAGAAGGATAGTATACACTATCCAACATCATAGACTATCTAAGAAGGATAGTATACACTATCCAACATAATACACTATCTAAGAAGGATAGTATACACTACCCAACATCATACACTATCTAAGAAGGATAGTATACACTACCCAACATTATACACTATCCAAGAAGGATAGTATACACTACCCAACATCATACACTATCTAAGAAGGATAGTATACACTACCCAACATCATACACTATCTAAAAAGGATAGCATACACTACCCAACATCATACACTATCTAAGAAGGATAGTATACACTACCCAACATCACACACTATCTAAGAAGGATAGTATACACTATCCAACATCATACACTATCTAAGAAGGATAGTATACACTATCCAACATCATACACTATTTAAGAAGGATAGTATACACTATCCAACATCATACACTATCTAAGAAGTATAGTATACACAATCCAACATCATATACTATCTAAGAAGGATAGTATACACTATCCAACATCATATACTACCTAAGAAGGATAGTATACACTATCCAACATCATATACTATCTAAGAAGGATAGTATACACTATCCAACATCATATAATATCTAAGAAGGATAGTATACACTATCCAACATCATATACTAAGAAGGATAGTATACACTATCCAACATCATATATAATCTAAGAAGGATAGTATACACTATCCAAAATCATATACTATCTAAGAAGGATAGTATACACTATCCAACATCATATAATAAGAAGGATAGTATACACTATCCAACATCATATACAATCTAAGAAGGATAGTATACACTATCCAACATCATATACTATCTAAAAAGGATAGTATACACTATCCAACATCATATACAATCTAAGAAGGATAGTATACACTACCCAACATCATATAGAGTCTAAGAAGGATAGTATACATTATCCAACATCATATACAATCTAAGAAGGATAGTATACACTATCCAACATCATATACCATCTAAGAAGGATAGTATACACTATCCAACATCATATACTATCTAAGAAGGATAGTATACAATATCCAACATCATATACTATCTAAGAAGGAAAGTATACACTATCCAATATCATATACTATCTAGGAAGGAAAGTATAAACTATCCAATATCATATACTATCTAAGAAGGACAGTATACACTATCCAATATCATATACTATCTAAGAAGGACAGTATACACTATCCAATACCATATACTATCTAAGAAGGACAGTATACACTATCCAATATCATATACTATCTAAGAAGGATAGTATACACTATCCAATATCATGTACTATCTAAGAAGGATAGTATACACAATCCAATATCATATACCATCTAAGAAGGACAGTATACACTATCCAATATCATATACTATCTAAGAAGGACAGTATACACTATCCAATATCATATACTATCTAAGAAGGACAGTATACACTATCCAATATCATATACAATCTAAGAAGGATAGTATACGCTATCCAATATCATATACTATCTAAGAAGGATAGTATACGCTATCCAATATCATATACTGTCTAAGAAGGATAGTATATGCTACCCAACACCATACACTATCTAAGAAGGATAGTATACGCTACCCAACATCATACACTATCTAAGAAGGATAGTATACACTACCCAACACCATACACTATCCAAGAAGGATAGTATACACTGCCCAACATCATACACTATCTAAGAAGGATAGTATACACTACCCAACATCATACACTATCTAAGAAGGATAGCAAACACTACCCAACATCAGACACCATCTAAGAAGGATAGTATACACTACCCAACATCATACACCATCTAAGAAGGATAGTATACACTACCCAACATCATACACTATCTAAGAAGGAGAGCATACACTACCCAACATCATACACTATCTAAGAAGGATAGTATACACTATCCAACATCCTACACTGTCTAAGAAGGATAGTATACACTATCCAAAATCATATACTATCTAAGAAGGATAGTATACACTATCCAACATCATATACTAACTAAGAAGGATAGTATACACTATCCAACATCATATACTATCTAGGAAGGATAGTATACACTATCCAAAATCATATACTATCTAAGAAGGATAGTATACACTATCCAACATCATATACTATCTAAGAAGTATAGTATACACTATCCAATATCATATACTATCTAAGAAGGATAGTATACACTATCCAATATCATATACTATCTAAGAAGGATAGTGTACACTATGCAATATCATATACTATCTAAGAAGGATAGTATACACTATGCAATATCATATACTATCTAAGAAGGATAGTATACACTATCCAACATCATACACTATCTAAGAAGGATAGTATACACTATCCAACATCATACACTATCTAAGAAGGATAGTATACCCTATCCAACATCATACACTGTCTAAGAAGCATAGTATACACTATCCAACATCATACACTATCTAAGAATGATAGTATACACTTTGCAATATCATATATTAAGAAGGATAGTATACACTATACAATATCATATTCTAAGAAGGATAGTATACACTATCCAATATCATATACTATCTAAGTAGGATAGCATACACTACCCAACATCATACACTATCTAAGAAGGATAGCATACACTATACAACATCATATACTATCTAAGAAGGATAGTATACACTATCCAACATCATATACTATCTAAGAAGGATAGTATACACTATCCAAAATCATATACTATCTAAGAAGGATAGTATAAACTATCCAACATCATATACTATGTATGAAGGATAGTATACACTATCCAACATCATATACTATCTAAGAAGGACAGTATACACTATCCAAAATCATATACTATCTAAGAAGGATAGTATACACTATACAACATCAAATACTATCTAAGAAGTATAGTATACACTATCCAATATCATATACTATCTAAGAAGGATAGTATACACTATCCTATATCATATACTATCTAAGAAGGATAGTGTACACTATGAAATATCATATACTATCTAAGAAGGATAGTATACACTATGCAATACCATATACTATCTAAGAAGGATAGTATACACTATCCAACATCATACACTATCTAAGAAGGATAGTATACACTATCCAACATCATACACTATCTAAGAAGGATAGTATACACTATCCAACATCATACACTATCTAAGAAGGATAGTATACACTATCCAACATCATACACTATCTAATAAGGATAGTAAACACTATCCAACATCATACACTGTCAAAGAAGCATAGTATACACTATCCAACATCATACACTATCTAAGAATGATAGTATACACTTTGCAATATCATATATTAAGAAGGATAGTATACACTGTCCAATATCATATTCTAAGAAGGATAGTATACACTATCCAATATCATATACAATCTAAGAAGGATAGCATACACTACCCAACATCATACACTATCTAAGAAGGATAGCATACACTATCCAACATCATATACTATCTAAGAAGGATAGTATACACTATCCAACATCATATACTATCTAAGAAGGATAGTATACACTATCCAACATCATATACTATCTAAGAAGGATAGTATACACTATCCAACATCATATACTATCTAAGAAGGATAGTATACACTATCCAACATCATGTACTATCTAAGAAGGACAGTATACACTATCCAATATCATATACTATCTAAGAAGGACAGTATACACTATCCAGTATCATATACTATCTAAGAAGGACAGTATACACTATCCAATATCATATACTATCAAAGAAGGGCAGTATACACTATCCAGTATCATATATTATCTAAGAAGGACAGTATACACTATCCAGTATCATATACTATCTAAGAAGGACAGTATACACTATCCAATATCATATACTATCTAAGAAGGACAGTATACACTATCCAATATCATATACTATCTAAGAAGGACAGTATACACTATCCAATATCATATACTATCTAAGAAGGACAGTATACACTATCCAATATCATATACTATCTAAGAAGGACAGTATACACTATCCAATATCATATACTATCTAAGAAGGACAGTATACACTACCCAACATCATATACTATCTAAGAAGGATAGTATACACTACCCAACATCATACACTATCTAAGAAGCATAGTATACACTACCCAACATCATACACTATCTAAGAAGCATAGTATACACTACCCAACATCATACTCTATCTAAGAAGGATAGTATACACTATCCAACATCATACACTATCTAAGAAGGATAGTATACACTATCCAACATCATACACTATCTAAGAAGGATAGTATACACTATCCAACATCATACACTATCTAAGAAGGATAGTATACACAATACAACATCATATACTATCTAAGAAGGATAGTATACACTATCCAACACCATATAATATCTAAGAAGGATAGTATACACTATCCAACATCATATACTATCTAAGAAGGATAGTATACACTATCCAACATCATAGACTATCTAAGAAGGATAGTATACACTATCCAACATAATACACTATCTAAGAAGGATAGTATACACTACCCAACATCATACACTATCTAAGAAGGATAGTATACACTACCCAACATTATACACTATCCAAGAAGGATAGTATACACTACCCAACATCATACACTATCTAAGAAGGATAGTATACACTACCCAACATCATACACTATCTAAAAAGGATAGCATACACTACCCAACATCATACACTATCTAAGAAGGATAGTATACACTACCCAACATCACACACTATCTAAGAAGGATAGTATACACTATCCAACATCATACACTATCTAAGAAGGATAGTATACACTATCCAACATCATACACTATTTAAGAAGGATAGTATACACTATCCAACATCATACACTATCTAAGAAGGATAGTATACACAATCCAACATCATATACTATCTAAGAAGGATAGTATACACTATCCAACATCATATACTACCTAAGAAGGATAGTATACACTATCCAACATCATATACTATCTAAGAAGGATAGTATACACTATCCAACATCATATAATATCTAAGAAGGATAGTATACACTATCCAACATCATATACTAAGAAGGATAGTATACACTATCCAACATCATATATAATCTAAGAAGGATAGTATACACTATCCAAAATCATATACTATCTAAGAAGGATAGTATACACTATCCAACATCATATAATAAGAAGGATAGTATACACTATCCAACATCATATACAATCTAAGAAGGACAGTATACACTATCCAACATCATATACTATCTAAGAAGGATAGTATCCACTATCCAACATCATATACAATCTAAGAAGGATAGTATACACTACCCAACATCATATAGAGTCTAAGAAGGATAGTATACATTATCCAACATCATATACAATCTAAGAAGGATAGTATACACTATCCAACATCATATACCATCTAAGAAGGATAGTATACACTATCCAACATCATATACTATCTAAGAAGGATAGTATACAATATCCAACATCATATACTATCTAAGAAGGAAAGTATACACTATCCAATATCATATACTATCTAAGAAGGAAAGTATAAACTATCCAATATCATATACTATCTAAGAAGGACAGTATACACTATCCAATATCATATACTATCTAAGAAGGACAGTATACACTATCCAATACCATATACTATCTAAGAAGGACAGTATACACTATCCAATATCATATACTATCTAAGAAGGATAGTATACACTATCCAATATCATGTACTATCTAAGAAGGATAGTATACACTATCCAATATCATATACCATCTAAGAAGGACAGTATACACTATCCAATATCATATACTATCTAAGAAGGACAGTATACACTATCCAATATCATATACTATCTAAGAAGGACAGTATACACTATCCAATATCATATACAATCTAAGAAGGATAGTATACGCTATCCAATATCATATACTATCTAAGAAGGATAGTATACGCTATCCAATATCATATACTGTCTAAGAAGGATAGTATATGCTACCCAACACCATACACTATCTAAGAAGGATAGTATACGCTACCCAACATCATACACTATCTAAGAAGGATAGTATACACTACCCAACACCATACACTATCCAAGAAGGATAGTATACACTGCCCAACATCATACACTATCTAAGAAGGATAGTATACACTACCCAACATCATACACTATCTAAGAAGGATAGCAAACACTACCCAACATCAGACACCATCTAAGAAGGATAGTATACACTACCCAACATCATACACCATCTAAGAAGGATAGTATACACTACCCAACATCATACACTATCTAAGAAGGAGAGCATACACTACCCAACATCATACACTATCTAAGAAGGATAGTATACACTATCCAACATCCTACACTGTCTAAGAAGGATAGTATACACTATCCAAAATCATATACTATCTAAGAAGGATAGTATACACTATCCAACATCATATACTATCTAAGAAGGATAGTATACACTATCCAACATCATATACTATCTAGGAAGGATAGTATACACTATCCAAAATCATATACTATCTAAGAAGGATAGTATACACTATCCAACATCATATACTATCTAAGAAGTATAGTATACACTATCCAATATCATATACTATCTAAGAAGGATAGTATACACTATCCAATATCATATACTATCTAAGAAGGATAGTGTACACTATGCAATATCATATACTATCTAAGAAGGATAGTATACACTATGCAATATCATATACTATCTAAGAAGGATAGTATACACTATCCAACATCATACACTATCTAAGAAGGATAGTATACAGTATCCAACATCATACACTATCTAAGAAGGATAGTATACACTATCCAACATCATACACTATCTAAGAAGGATAGTATACACTATCCAACATCATACACTATCTAAGAATGATAGTATACACTTTGCAATATCATATATTAAGAAGGATAGTATACACTATACAATATCATATTCTAAGAAGGATAGTATACACTATCCAATATCATATACTATCTAAGTAGGATAGCATACACTACCCAACATCATACACTATCTAAGAAGGATAGCATACACTATACAACATCATATACTATCTAAGAAGGATAGAATACACTATCCAACATCATATACTATCTAAGAAGGATAGTATACACTATCCAAAATCATATACTATCTAAGAAGGATAGTATAAACTATCCAACATCATATACTATGTATGAAGGATAGTATACACTATCCAACATCATATACTATCTAAGAAGGACAGTATACACTATCCAAAATCATATACTATCTAAGAAGGATAGTATACACTATACAACATCAAATACTATCTAAGAAGTATAGTATACACTATCCAATATCATATACTATCAAAGAAGGATAGTATACACTATCCTATATCATATACTATCTAAGAAGGATAGTGTACACTATGAAATATCATATACTATCTAAGAAGGATAGTATACACTATGCAATATCATATACTATCTAAGAAGGATAGTATACACTATCCAACATCATACACTATCTAAGAAGGATAGTATACACTATCCAACATCATACACTATCTAAGAAGGATAGTATACACTATCCAACATCATACACTATCTAAGAAGGATAGTATACACTATCCAACATCATACACTATCTAATAAGGATAGTATACACTATCCAACATCATACACTGTCAAAGAAGCATAGTATACACTATCCAACATCATACACTATCTAAGAATGATAGTATACACTTTGCAATATCATATATTAAGAAGGATAGTATACACTGTCCAATATCATATTCTAAGAAGGATAGTATACACTATCCAATATCATATACAATCTAAGAAGGATAGCATACACTACCCAACATCATACACTATCTAAGAAGGATAGCATACACTATCCAACATCATATACTATCTAAGAAGGATAGTATACACTATCCAACATCATATACTATCTAAGAAGGATAGTATACACTATCCAACATCATATACTATCTAAGAGGGATAGTATAAACTATCCAACATCATATATTATCTAAGAAGGATAGTATACACTATCCAACATCATATACTATCTAAGAAGGATAGTATACACTATCCAACATCATATACTATCTAAGAAGGACAGTATACACTATCCAACATCATGTACTATCTAAGAAGGACAGTATACACTATCCAATATCATACACTATCTAAGAAGGACAGTATACACTATCCAGTATCACATACTATCTAAGAAGGACAGTATACACTATCCAATATCACATACTATCTAAGAAGGACAGTATACACTATCCAATATCATATACTATCTAAGAAGGACAGTATACACTATCCAATATCATATACTATCTAAGAAGGACAGTATACACTATCCAATATCATATACTATCTAAGAAGGACAGTATACACTATCCAATATCATATACTATCTAAGAAGGACAGTATACACTATCCAATATCATATACTATCTAAGAAGGACAGTATACACTATCCAATATCATATACTATCTAAGAAGGATAGTATACGCTATCCAATATAATATACTATCTAAGAAGGATAGTATACGCTATCCAATATCATATACTGTCTAAGAAGGATAGTATATGCTACCCAACACCATACACTATCTAAGAAGGATAGTATACGCTACCCAACATCATACACTATCCAAGAAGCATAGTATACACTACCCAACACAATACACTATCCAAGAAGGATAGTATACACTGCGCAACATCATACACTATCTAAGAAGGATGGTATACACTACCCAACATCATACACTATCTAAGAAGGATAGCAAACACTACCCAACATCAGACACCATCTAAGAAGGATAGTATACACTACCCAACATCATATACTATCTAAGAAGGATAGTATACACTATCCAACATCATATACTATCTAAGAAGGATAGTATACACTATCCAACACCATATACTATCTAAGAAGGATAGTATAAACTATCCAACATCATATACTATCTAAGAAGGAAAGTATACACTATCCAACATCATATACTATCTAAGAAGGACAGTATACACTATCCAATATCATATACTATCTAAGAAGGACGGTATACACTATCCAATATCATATACTATCTAAGAAGGATAGTATACACTATCCAATATCATGTACTATCTAAGAAGGATAGTATACAGTATCCAATATCATATACTATCTAAGAAGGACAGTATACAATATCCAATATCATATACTACCTAAGAAGGACAGTATACACTATCCAATATCTTATACTATCTAAGAAGGATAGTATACACTATCCAATAACATATACTATCTAAGAAGGATAGTATACACTATACAATATCATATAATATCTAAGAAGGATAGTATACACTATCCAATATCATATACTATCTAAGAAGGATAGTATACACTATCCAATGCCATATACTATCTAAGAAGGATAGTATACCCTATCCAATATCATGCACTATCTAAGAAGTATAGCATACACTATCCAACATCATACACTATCTAAGAAGGATAGCATACACTATCCAACATCATACACTATCTAAGAAGGATAGCATACACTACCCAACATCATACACTATCTAAGAAGGATAGCATACACTACCCAACATCATACACTATCTAAGAAGGATAGTATACACTACCCAACATCATACACTATCTAGGAAGGATAGTATACACTACCCAACATCATACACTATCTACGAAGGATAGTATACAGTACCCAACATCATACACTATCTAAGAAGGATAGTATACACTACCCAACATCATACACTATCTAAGAAGGATAATATACACTACCCAACATCATACACTGTCTAAGAATGATAGTATACACTACCCAACATCATACACTATCTAAGAAGGATAGTATACACTACCCAACATCATACACTATCTAAGAAGGATAGTATACACTATCCAACATCATACACTATCTAAGAAGGATAGTATACACTATCCAACATCATACACTATCTAAGAAGGATAGTACACATTATCCAACATCATACACTATATAAGAAGGATAGTACACACTATCCAACATCATACACTATCTGAGAAGGATAGTATACACTATCCAACATCATACACTATCTGAGAAGGATAGTATACACTATCCAACATCATACACTATCTGAGAAGGATAGTATACACTATCCAAAATCATACAATATCTGAAAAGGATAGTATACACTATCCAACATCATACACTATCTGAGAAGGATAGTATACACTATCCAACATCATACACAATCTGAGAAGGATAGTATATGCTATCCAATATCATATACTATCTAAGAAGGATAGTATACACTATCCAACATCATACACTGTCTGAGAAGGATAGTATACACTACCCAACATCATAAACTATCTAAGAAGGAGAGTATACACTACCCAACATCATACACTATCTAAGAAGGATAGTATACACTATCCAAAATCATACACTGTCTAAGAAGGATAGTATACACTATCCAAAATCATATACTCTCTAAGAAGGATAGTATACACTATCCAACATCATATACTATCTAAGAAGGATAGTATACACTATCCAACATCATATACTATCTAAGAAGGATAGTATACACTATCCAAAATCATATACTATCTAAGAAGGATAGTATACACTATCCAACATCATATACTATCTAAGAAGTATAGTATACACTATCCAATATCATATACTATCTAAGAAGGATAGTATACACTATCCAATATCATATACTATCTAAGGATAGTGTACACTATGCAATATCATAGACTATCTAAGAAGGATAGTATACACTATGCAATATCATATACTATCTAAGAAGGATAGTATACACTATCCAACATCATACACTATCTAAGAAGGATAGTGTAAACTATCTAACATCATACACTATCTAAGAAGGATAGTATACACTATCCAACATCATACACTCTCTAAGAAGGATAGTATACACTATCCAACATCATACACTATCTAATAAGGATAGTATACCCTATCCAACATCATACACTGTCTAAGAAGCATAGTATACACTATCCAACATCATACACTATCTAAGAATGATAGTATACACTTTGCAATATCATATATTAAGAAGGATAGTATACACTATACAATATCATATTCTAAGAAGGATAGTATACACTATCCAATATCATATACTATCTAAGTAGGATAGCATACACTACCCAACATCATACACTATCTAAGAAGGATAGCATACACTATCCAACATCATATACTATCTAAGAAGGATAGTATACACTATCCAACATCATATAATATCTAAGAAGGATAGTATACACTATCCAAAATCATATACTATCTAAGAAGGATAGTATACACTATCCAACATCATACACTATCTGAGAAGGATAGTATACACTATCCAACATCATACACAATCTGAGAAGGATAGTATACACTATCCAACATCATATACTATCTAAGAAGGATAGTATACACTATCCAACATCATATACTATCTAAGAAGGATAGTATACACTATCCAACATCATATACTATCTGAGAAGGATAGTATACACTATCCAACATCATATACTATCTAAGAAGGATAGTATACACTATCCAACATCATATATTATCTAAGAAGGATAGTATACACTATCCAACATCATATACTATCTAAGAAGGATAGTATACACTATCCAACATCATATACTATCTAAGAAGGATAGTATACACTATCCAACATCAAATACTATCTAAGAAGGATAGTATACACTATCCAACATCATATACTATCTAAGAAGGAAAGTATACACTATCCAACATCATATACTATCTAAGAAGGACAGTATACACTATCCAATATCATATACTATCTAAGAAGGAAAGTATACACTATCCAATATCATATACTATCTAAGAAGGATAGTATACACTATCCAATATCATGTAATATCTAAGACGGATAGTATACACTATGCAATATCATATACTATCTAAGAAGGACAGTATACACTATCCAATATCATATACTGTCTAAGAAGGATAGTATATGCTACCCAACACCATACACTATCTAAGAAGGATAGTATACGCTACCCAACATCATACACTGTCTAAGAAGGATAGTATACACTATCCAAAATCATATACTATCTAAGAAGGATAGTATACACTATCCAACATCATATACTATCTAAGAAGGATAGTATACACTATCCAACATCATATACTATCTAAGAAGGATAGTATACACTATCCAAAATCATATACTATCTAAGAAGGATAGTATACACTATCCAACATCATATACTATCTAAGAAGTATAGTATACACTATCCAATATCATATACTATCTAAGAAGGATAGTATACACTATCCAATATCATATACTATCTAAGAAGGATAGTGTACACTATGCAATATCATAGACTATCTAAGAAGGATAGTATACACTATGCAATATCATATACTATCTAAGAAGGATAGTATACACTATCCAACATCATACACTAAGAAGGATAGTGTACACTATCTAACATCATACACTATCTAAGAAGGATAGTATACACTATCCAACATCATACACTATCTAAGAAGGATAGTATACACTATCCAACATCATACACTATCTAATAAGGATAGTATACCCTATCCAACATCATACACTGTCTAAGAAGCATAGTATACACTATCCAACATCATACACTATCTAAGAATGATAGTATACACTTTGCAATATCATATATTAAGAAGGATAGTATACACTATACAATATCATATTCTAAGAAGGATAGTATACACTATCCAATATCATATACTATCTAAGTAGGATAGCATACACTACCCAACATCATACACTATCTAAGAAGGATAGCATACACTATCCAACATCATATACTATCTAAGAAGGATAGTATACACTATCCAACATCATATACTATCTAAGAAGGATAGTATACACTATCCAAAATCATATACTATCTAAGAAGCATAGTATGCACTATCCAACATCATATACTATGTAAGAAGGATAGTATACACTATCCAACATCATATACTATCTAAAAAGGATAGTATACACTATCCAAAATCATATACTATCTAAGAAGGATAGTATACACTAAACAACATCAAATACTATCTAAGAAGTATAGTATACACTATCCAATATCATATACTATCTAAGAAGGATAGTATACACTATCCTATATCATATACTATCTAAGAAGGATAGTGTACACTATGCAATATCATATACTATCTAAGAAGGATAGTATACACTATGCAATATCATATACTATCTAAGAAGGATAGTATACACTATCCAACATCATACACTATCTAAGAAGGATAGTATACACTATCCAACATCATACACTATCTAAGAAGGACAGTATACACTATCCAACATCATACACTATCTAATAAGGATAGTATACACTATCCAACATCATACACTGTCTAAGAAGCATACTATGCACTATCCAACATCATACACTATCTAAGAATGATAGTATACACTTTGCAATATCATATATTAAGAAGGATAGTATACACTGTCCAATATCATATTCTAAGAAGGATAGTATACACTATCCAACATCATATACTATCTAAGAAGGACAGTATACACTATCCAATATCATATACTATCTAAGAAGGACAGTATACACTATCCAGTATCATATACTATCTAAGAAGGACAGTATACACTATCCAGTATCACATACTATCTAAGAAGGACAGTATACACTATCCAATATCATATACTATCTAAGAAGGACAGTATACACTATCCAATATCATATACTATCTAAGAAGGACAGTATACACTATCCAATATCATATACTATCTAAGAAGGACAGTATACACTATCCAATATCATATACTATCTAAGAAGGATAGTATACACTATCCAATATCATATACTATCTAAGAAGGATAGTATACACTATCCAATATCATGTACTATCTAAGAAGGATAGTATACACTATACAATATCATATACTATCTAAGAAGGATAGTATACACTATCCAATATCATATACTAAGAAGGATAGTATACACTATCCAATATCATATTCTAAGAAGGATAGTATACACTATCCAATATCATATACTATCTAAGAAGGATAGTATACACTATCCAATAACATATACTATCTAAGAAGGATAGTATACACTATACAATATCATATACTATCTAAGAAGGATAGTATACACTATCCAATATCATATACTATCTAAGAAGGATAGTATACACTATCCAATGCCATATACTATCTAAGAAGGATAGTATACCCTATCCAATATCATGCACTATCTAAGAAGGATAGCATATACTATCCAACATCATACACTATCTAAGAAGGATAGAATACACTATCCAACATCATACACTATCTAAGAAGGATAGCATACACTACCCAACATCATACACTATCTAAGAAGGATAGCATACACTACCCAACATCATACACTATCTAAGAAGGATAGTATACACTACCCAACATCATACAGTATCTAGGAAGGATAGTATACACTACCCAACATCATACACTATCTAAGAAGGATAGTATACAGTACCCAACATCATACACTATCTAAGAAGGATAGTATACACTACCCAACATCATACACTATCTAAGAAGGATAATATACACTACCCAACATCATACACTGTCTAAGAATGATAGTATACACTACCCAACATCATACACTATCTAAGAAGGATAGTATACACTACCCAACATCATACACTATCTAAGAAGGATAGTATACACTATCCAACATCATACACTATCTAAGAAGGATAGTATACACTATCCAACATCATACACTATCTAAGAAGGATAGTACACACTATCCAACATCATACACTATATAAGAAGGATAGTACACACTATCCAACATCATACACTATCTGAGAAGGATAGTATACACTATCCAACATAATACAGTATCTCAGAAGGATAGTATACACTATCCAACATCATACACTATCTGAGAAGGATAGTATACACTATCCAACATCATACAATATCTGAGAAGGATAGTATACACTATCCAACATCATACACTATCTGAGAAGGATAGTATAAACTATCCAACATCATACACAATCTGAGAAGGATAGTATACACTATCCAACATCATATACTATCTGAGAAGGATAGTATACACTATCCAACATCATATACTATCTAAGAAGGATAGTATACACTATCCAACATCATATAGTATCTGAGAAGGATAGTATACACTATCCAACATCATATACTATCTGAGAAGGATAGTATACACTATCCAACATCATATATTATCTAAGAAGGATAGTATACACTATCCAACATCATATACTATCTAAGAAGGATAGTATACACTATCCAACATCATATACTATCTAAGAAGGATAGTATACACTATCCAACATCAAATACTATCTAAGAAGGATAGTATACACTATCCAACATCATATACTATCTAAGAAGGAAAGTATACACTATCCAACATCATATACTATCTAAGAAGGACAGTATACACTATCCAATATCATATACTATCTAAGAAGGAAAGTATACACTATCCAATATCATATACTATCTAAGAAGGATAGTATACACTATCCAATATCATGTAATATCTAAGAAGGATAGTATACACTATCCAATATCATATACTATCTAAGAAGGACAGTATACACTATCCAATATCATATACTATCTAAGAAGGACAGTATACACTATCCAATATCATATACTATCTAAGAAGGATAGTATACGCTATCCAATATCATATACTATCTAAGAAGGATAGTATACGCTATCCAATATCATGTACTGTCTAAGAAGGATAGTATATGCTACCCAACACCATACACTAAGAAGGATAGTATACGCTACCCAACATCATACACTATCTAAGAAGGATAGTATACACTACCCAACACCATACACTATCCAAGAAGGATAGTATACACTGCGCAACATAATACACTATCTAAGAAGGATAGTATACACTACCCAACATCATACACTATCTAAGAAGGATAGCAAACACTACCCAACATCAGACACCATCTAAGAAGGATAGTATACACTACCAAACATCATACACCATCTAAGAAGGATAATATACACTACCCAACATCATACACTATCTAAGAAGGAGAGTATACACTACCCAACATCATAAACTATCTACGAATGATAGTATACACTATCCAACATCATACACTGTCTAAGAAGGATAGTATACACTATCCAAAATCATATACTATCTAAGAAGGATAGTATACAATATTCAACATCATACACTATCTAAGAAGGATAGTATACACTACCCAACATCATACACTATCTAAGAAGGATAGTATACACTATCCAACATCATACACTATCTAAGAAGGATAGTATACACTATCCAACATCATACACTATCTAAGAAGGATAGTACACACTATCCAACATAATACACTATATAAGAAGGATAGTACACACTATCCAACATCATACACTATCTGAGAAGGATAGTATACACTATCCAACATCATACACTATCTGAGAAGGATAGTATACACTATCCAACACCATACACTATCTGAGAAGGATAGTATACACTATCCAATATCATACACTATCTGAGAAGGATAGTATACACTATCCAACATCATACACAATCTGAGAAGGATAGTATACACTATCCAACATCATATACTATCTGAGAAGGATAGCATACACTATCCAACATCATATACTATCTGAGAAGGATAGTATACACTATCCAACATCATATACTATCTGAGAAGGATAGTATACACTATCCAACATCATATATTATCTAAGAAGGATAGTATACACTATCCAACATCATATACTATCTGAGAAGGATAGTATACACTATCCAACATCATATACTATCTAAGAAGGATAGTATACACTATCCAACATCAAATACTATCTAAGAAGGATAGTATACACTATCCAACATCATATACTATCTAAGAAGGAAAGTATACACTATCCAACATCATATACTATCTAAGAAGGACAGTATACACTATCCAATATCATATACTATCTAAGAAGGAAAGTATACACTATCCAATATCATATACTATCTAAGAAGGATAGTATACACTATCCAATATCATGTAATATCTAAGAAGGATAGTATACACTATGCAATATCATATACTATCTAAGAAGGACAGTATACACTATCCAATATCATATACTATCTAAGAAGGATAGTATACACTATCCAATATCATATACTATCTAAGAAGGATAGTGTACACTATGCAATATCATAGACTATCTAAGAAGGATAGTATACACTATGCAATATCATATACTATCTAAGAAGGATAGTATACACTATCCAACATCATACACTAAGAAGGATAGTGTACACTATCTAACATCATACACTATCTAAGAAGGATAGTATACACTATCCAACATCATACACTATCTAAGAAGGATAGTATACACTATCCAACATCATACACTATCTAATAAGGATAGTATACCCTATCCAACATCATACACTGTCTAAGAAGCATACTATACACTATCCAACATCATACACTATCTAAGAATGATAGTATACACTTTGCAATATCATATATTAAGAAGGATAGTATACACTATACAATATCATATTCTAAGAAGGATAGTATACACTATCGAATATCATATACTATCTAAGTAGGATAGCATACACTACCCAACATCATACACTATCTAAGAAGGATAGCATACACTATCCAACATCATATACTATCTAAGAAGGATAGTATACACTATCCAACATCATATACTATCTAAGAAGGATAGTATACACTATCCAAAATCATATACTATCTAAGAAGGATAGTATACACTATCCAACATCATATACTATGTAAGAAGGATAGTATACACTATCCAACATCATATACTATCTAAAAAGGATAGTATACACTATCCAAAATCATATACTATCTAAGAAGGATAGTATACACTAAACAACATCAAATACTATCTAAGAAGTATAGTATACACTATCCAATATCATATACTATCTAAGAAGGATAGTATACACTATCCTATATCATATACTACTAAGAAGGATAGTGTACACTATGCAATATCATATACTATCTAAGAAGGATAGTATACACTATGCAATATCATATACTATCTAAGAAGGATAGTATACACTATCCAACATCATACACTATCTAAGAAGGATAGTATACACTATCCAACATCATACACTATCTAAGAAGGATAGTATACACTATCCAACATCATACACTATCTAAGAAGGATAGTATACACTATCCAACATCATACACTATCTAATAAGGATAGTATACACTATCCAACATCATACACTGTCTAAGAAGCATACTATACACTATCCAACATCATACACTATCTAAGAATGATAGTATACACTTTGCAATATCATATATTAAGAAGGATAGTATACACTGTCCAATATCATATTCTAAGAAGGATAGTATACACTATCCAACATCATATACTATCTAAGAAGGACAGTATACACTATCCAATATCATATACTATCTAAGAAGGACAGTATACACTATCCAGTATCATATACTATCTAAGAAGGACAGTATACACTATCCAGTATCACATACTATCTAAGAAGGACAGTATACACTATCCAATATCATATACTATCTAAGAAGGACAGTATACACTATCCAATATCATATACTATCTAAGAAGGACAGTATACACTATCCAATATCATATACTATCTAAGAAGGACAGTATACACTATCCAATATCATATACTATCTAAGAAGGATAGTATACACTATCCAATATCATATACTATCTAAGAAGGATAGTATACACTATCCAATATCATGTACTATCTAAGAAGGATAGTATACACTATACAATATCATATACTATCTAAGAAGGATAGTATACACTATCCAATATCATATACTAAGAAGGATAGTATACACTATCCAATATCATATTCTAAGAAGGATAGTATACACTATCCAATATCATATACTATCTAAGAAGGATAGTATACACTATCCAATAACATATACTATCTAAGAAGGATAGTATACACTATACAATATCATATACTATCTAAGAAGGATAGTATACACTATCCAATGCCATATACTATCTAAGAAGGATAGTATAGTCTATCCAATAATATGCACTATCTAAGAAGGATAGCATACACTATCCAACATCATACACTATCTAAGAAGGATAGAATACACTATCCAACATCATACACTATCTAAGAAGGATAGCATACACTACCCAACATCATACACTATCTAAGAAGGATAGCATACACTACCCAACATCATACACTATCTAAGAAGGATAGTATACACTACCCAACATCATACAGTATCTAGGAAGGATAGTATACACTACCCAAAATCATACACTATCTAAGAAGGATAGTATACAGTACCCAACATCATACACTATCTAAGAAGGATAGTATACACTACCCAACATCATACACTATCTAAGAAGGATAATATACACTACCCAACATCATACACTGTCTAAGAATGATAGTATACACTACCCAACATCATACACTATCTAAGAAGGATAGTATACACTACCCAACATCATACACTATCTAAGAAGGATAGTATACACTATCCAACATCATACACTATCTAAGAAGGATAGTATACACTATCCAACATCATACACTATCTAAGAAGGATAGTACACACTATCCAACATCATACACTATATAAGAAGGATAGTACACACTATCCAACATCATACACTATCTGAGAAGGATAGTATACACTATCCAACATAATACACTATCTCAGAAGGATAGTATACACTATCCAACATCATACACTATCTGAGAAGGATAGTATACACTATCCAACATCATACAATATCTGAGAAGGATAGTATACACTATCCAACATCATACACTATCTGAGAAGGATAGTATAAACTATCCAACATCACACACAATCTGAGAAGGATAGTATACACTATCCAACATCATATACTATCTGAGAAGGATAGTATACACTATCCAACATCATATACTATCTAAGAAGGATAGTATACACTATCCAACATCATATACTATCTGAGAAGGATAGTATACACTATCCAACATCATATACTATCTGAGAAGGATAGTATACACTATCCAACATCATATACTATCTAAGAAGGATAGTATACACTATCCAACATCAAATACTATCCAAGAAGGATAGTATACACTATCCAACATCATATACTATCTAAGAAGGAAAGTATACACTATCCAACATCATATACTATCTAAGAAGGACAGTATACACTATCCAATATCATATACTATCTAAGAAGGAAAGTATACACTATCCAATATCATATACTATCTAAGAAGGATAGTATACACTATCCAATATCATGTAATATCTAAGAAGGATAGTATACACTATCCAATATCATATACTATCTAAGAAGGACAGTATACACTATCCAATATCATATACTATCTAAGAAGGACAGTATACACTATCCAATATCATATACTATCTAAGAAGGACAGTATACACTATCCAATATCATATACTATCTAAGAAGGATAGTATACGCTATCCAATATCATATACTATCTAAGAAGGATAGTATACGCTATCCAATATCATATACTGTCTAAGAAGGATAGTATATGCTACCCAACACCATACACTAAGAAGGATAGTATACGCTACCCAACATCATACACTATCTAAGAAGGATAGTATACACTACCCAACACCATACACTATCCAAGAAGGATAGTATATACTGCGCAACATAATACACTATCTAAGAAGGATAGTATACACTACCCAACATCATACACTATCTAAGAAGGATAGCAAACACTACCCAACATCAGACACCATCTAAGAAGGATAGTATACACTACCCAACATCATACACCATCTAAGAAGGATAATATAAACTACCCAACATCATACACTATCTAAGAAGGAGAGTATACACTACCCAACATCATAAACTATCTAGGAAGGATAGTATACACTATCCAACATCATACACTGTCTAAGAAGGATAGTATACACTATCCAAAATCATATACTATCTAAGAAGGATAGTATACAATATTCAACATCATACACTATCTAAGAAGGATAGTATACACTACCCAACATCATACACTATCTGAGAAGGATAGGATACACTATCCAACATCATATATTATCTAAGAAGGATAGTATACACTATCCAACATCATATACTATCTAAAAAGGATAGTATACACTATCCAACATCATATACTATCTAAGAAGGATAGTATACACTATCCAACACCATATACTATCTAAGAAGGATAGTATACACTATCCAACATCATATACTATCTAAGAAGGAAAGTACACACTATCCAACATCATATACTATCTAAGAAGGACAGTATACACTATCCAATATCATATACTATCTAAGAAGGACAGTATACACTATCCAATATCATATACTATCTAAGAAGGATAGTATACACTATCAAATATCATGTACTATCTAAGAAGGATAGTATACACTATCCAATATCATATACTATCTACGAAGGACAGTATACACTATCCAATATCATATACTACCTAAGAAGGACAGTATACACTATCCAATATCATATACTATATAAGAAGGACAGTATACGCTATCCAATATCATATACTATCTAAGAAGGATAGTATATGCTATCCAATATCATATACTATCTAAGAAGGATAGTATACGCTATCCAATATCATATACTGTCTAAGAAGGATAGTATACGCTACCCAACACCATACACTATCTAAGAAGGATAGTATACGCTACCCAACATCATACACTATCTAAGAAGGATAGTATACGCTACCCAACACCATACACTATCCAAGAAGGATAGTATACACTGCCCAACATCACACACTATCTAAGAAGGATAGTATACACTACCCAACATCATACACTATCTAAGAAGGATAGCAAACACTACCCAACATCAGACACCATCTAAGAAGGATAGTATACACTATCCAACATCATACACTGTCTAAGAAGGATAGTATACACTACCCAACATCATACACTATCTAAGAAGGAGAGTATACACTACCCAACATCATACACTATCTAAGAAGGATAGTATACACTATCCAACATCATACACTGTCTAAGAAGGATAGTATACACTATCCAAAATCATATACTATCTAAGAAGGATAGTATACACTATCCAACATCATATACTATCTAAGGATAGTATACACTATCCAACATCATATACTATCTAAGAAGGATAGTATACACTATCCAAAATCATATACTATCTAAGAAGGATAGTATACACTATCCAACATCATATACTATCTAAGAAGTATAGTATACACTATCCAATATCATATACTATCTAAGAAGGATAGTATACACTATCCAATATCATATACTATCTAAGAAGGATAGTGTACACTATGCAATATCATAGACTATCTAAGAAGGATAGTATACACTATGCAATATCATATACTATCTAAGAAGGATAGTATACACTATCCAACATCATACACTATCTAAGAAGGATAGTGTACACTATCTAACATCATACACTATCTAAGAAGGATAGTATACACTATCCAATATCATACATTATCTAAGAAGGATAGTATACACTATCCAACATCATACACTATCTAATAAGGATAGTATACCCTATCCAACATCATACACTGTCTAAGAAGCATAGTATACACTATCCAACATCATACACTATCTAAGAATGATAGTAAACACTTTGCAATATCATATATTAAGAAGGATAGTATACACTATACAATATCATATTCTAAGAAGGATAGTATACACTATCCAATATCATATACTATCTAAGAAGGATAGTATACACTATCCAATATCATATACTATCTAAGAAGGATAGTATACACTCTCCAATATCATATACTATCTAAGAAGGATAGTATACACTATCCAATATCATATACTATCTAAGAAGTTTAGTATACACTATCCAATGTCATATACTATCTAAGAAGGATAGTATACCCTATCCAATATCATACACTATCTAAGAAGGATAGCATACACTATCCAACATCATACACTATCTAAGAAGGATAGCATACACTATCCAACATCATATACTATCTAAGGATAGTATACACTACCCAACATCATACACTATCTAAGAAGGATAGTATACACTACCCAACATCATACACTATCTAAGAAGGATAGTATACACTACCTAACATCATACACTATCTAAGAACTATAGTATACACTATCCAACATCATATACTATCTAAGAAGGATAGTATACACTATCCAAAATCATATACTATCTAAGAAGGATAGTATACACTATCCAACATCATATACTATGTAAGAAGGATAGTATACACTATCCAACATCATATACTATCTAAGAAGGATAGTATACACTATCCAAAATCATATACTATCTAAGAAGGATAGTATACACTAAACAACATCAAATACTATCTAAGAAGTATAGTATACACTATCCAATATCATATACTATCTAAGAAGGATAGTATACACTATCCTATATCATATACTATCTAAGAAGGATAGTGTACACTATGCAATATCATATACTATCTAAGAAGGATAGTATACACTATGCAATATCATATACTATCTAAGAAGGATAGTATACACTATCCAACATCATACACTATCTAAGAAGGATAGTATACACTATCCAACATCATACACTATCTAAGAAGGATAGTATACACTATCCAACATCATACACTATCTAAGAAGGATAGTATACACTATCCAACATCATACACTATCTAAGAAGGATAGTATACACTATCCAACATCATACACTGTCTAAGAAGCATAGTATACACTATCCAACATCATACACTATCAAAAAATGATAGTATACACTTTGCAATATCATATATTAAGAAGGATAGTATACACTGTCCAATATCATATTCTAAGAAGGATAGTATACACTATCCAATATCATATACAATCTAAGAAGGATAGCATACACTACCCAACATCATACACTATCTAAGAAGGATAGCATACACTATCCAACATCATATACTATCTAAGAAGGATAGTATACACTATCCAACATCATATACTATCTAAGAAGGATAGTATACACTATCCAACATCATATACTATCTAAGAGGGATAGTATACACTATCCAACATCATATACTATCTAAGAAGTATAGTATACACTATCCAAAATCATATACTATCTAAGAAGGATAGTATACACTATCCAACATCATATACTATCTAAGAAGGATAGTATACACTATCCAACATCATATAATATCTAAGAAGGACAGTATACACTATCCAATATCATATACTATCTAAGAAGGACAGTATACACTATCCAGTATCATAAACTATCTAAGAAGGACAGTATACACTATCCAATATCATATACTATCTAAGAAGGACAGTATACACTATCCAATATCATATACTATCTAAGAAGGACAGTATACACTATCCAATATCATATACTATCTAAGAAGGACAGTATACACTATCCAATATCATATACTATCTAAGAAGGACAGTATACACTATCCAATATCATATACTATCTAAGAAGGATAGTATACACTATCCAATATCATATACTATCTAAGAAGGATAGTATACACTTTCCAATATGATGTAGTATCTAAGAAGGATAGTATACATTATCCAATATCATATACTATCTAAGAAGGATAGTATACACTATCCAATATCATATACTAAGAAGGATAGTATACACTATCCAATATCATATTCTAAGAAGGATAGTATACACTATCCAATATCATATACTATCTAAGAAGGATAGTATACACTATCCAATAACATATACTATCTAAGAAGGATAGTATACACTATACAATATCATATACTATCTAAGAAGGATAGTATACACTATCCAATATCATATACTAAGAAGGACAGTATACACTATCCAATATCATATACTACCTAAGAAGGACAGTATACACTATCCAATATCATATACTATCTAAGGAGGACAGTATACACTATCCAATATCATATACTATCTAAGAAGGATAGTATACGCTATCCAATATCATATACTATCTAAGAAGGATAGTATACGCTACCCAATATCATATACTGTCTAAGAAGGATAGTATACGCTACCCAACACCATACACTATCTAAGAAGGATAGTATACGCTACCCAACATTATACACTATCTAAGAAGGATAGTATACGCTACCCAACACCATACACTATCCAAGAAGGATAGTATACACTGCCCAACATCATACACTATCTAAGAAGGATAGTATACACTACCCAACATCATACACTATCTAAGAAGGATAGCAAACACTACCCAACATCAGACACCATCTAAGAAGGATAGTATACACTATCCAACATCATACACTGTCTAAGAAGGATAGTATACACTACCCAACATCATACACTATCTAAGAAGGAGAGTATACACTACCCAACATCATACACTATCTAAGAAGGATAGTATACACTATCCAACATCATACACTGTCTAAGAAGGATAGTATACACTATCGAAAATCATATACTATCTAAGAAGGATAGTATACACTATCCAACATCATATACTATCTAAGAAGGATAGTATACACTATCCAACATCATATACTATCTAAGAAGGATAGTATACACTATCCAAAATCATATACTATCTAAGAAGGATAGTATACACTATCCAATATCATATACTATCTAAGAAGGATAGTGTACACTATGGAATATCATATACTACCTAAGAAGGATAGTATACACTATGCAATATCATATACTATCTAAGAAGGATAGTATACACTATCCAACATCATACACTATCTAAGAAGGATAGTGTACACTATCTAACATCATACACTATCTAAGAAGGATAGTATACACTATCCAACATCATACACTATCTAAGAAGGATAGTATACACTATCCAACATCATACACTATCTAATAATGATAGTATACCCTATCCAACATCATACACTGTCTAAGAAGCATAGTATACACTATCCAACATCATACACTATCTAAGAATGATAGTATACACTCTGCAATATCATATATTAAGAAGGATAGTATACACTATACAATATCATATTCTAAGAAGGATAGTATACACTATCCAATATCATATACTATCTAAGTAGGATAGCATACACTACCCAACATCATACACTATCTAAGAAGGATAGCATACACTATCCAACATCATATACTATCTAAGAAGGATAGTATACACTATCCAACATCATATACTATCTAAGAAGGATAGTATACACTATCCAAAATCATATACTATCTAAGAAGGATAGTATACACTATCCAAAATCATATACTATGTAAGAAGGATAGTATACACTATCCAACATCATATACTATCTAAGAAGGACAGTATACACTATCCAAAATCATATACTATCTAAGAAGGATAGTATACACTATACAACATCAAATACTATCTAAGAATTATAGTATACACTATCCAATATCATATACTATCTAAGAAGGATAGTATACACTATCCTATATCATATACTATCTAAGAAGGATAGTGTACACTATGCAATATCATATACTATCTAAGAAGGATAGTATACACTATGCAATATCATAGACTATCTAAGAAGGATAGTATACACTATCCAACATCATACACTATCTACGAAGGATAGTATACACTATCCAACATCATACACTATCTAAGAAGGATAGTATACACTATCCAACATCATACACTATCTAAGAAGGATAGTATACACTATCCAACATCATACACTATCTAAGAAGGATAGTATACACTATCCAACATCATACACTGTCTAAGAAGCATAGTATACACTATCCAACATCATACATTATCTAAGAATGATAGTATACACTTTGCAATATCATATATTAAGAAGGATAGTATACACTGTCCAATATCATATTCTAAGAAGGATAGTATACACTATCCAATATCATATACAATCTAAGAAGGATAGCATACACTACCCAACATCATACACTATCTAAGAAGGATAGCATACACTATCCAACATCATATACTATCTAAGAAGGATAGTATACACTATCCAACATCATATACTATCTAAGAAGGATAGTATACACTATCCAACATCATATACTATCTAAGAGGGATAGTATACACTATCCAACATCATCTATTATCTAAGAAGGATAGTATACACTATCCAACATCATATACTATCTAAGAAGGATAGTATACACTATCCAACATCATATACTATCTAAGAAGAATAGTATACACTATCCAACATCATATACTATCTAAGAAGGACAGTATACACTATCCAATATCATATACTATCTAAGAAGGACAGTATACACTATCCAGTATCATATACTATCTAAGAAGGACAGTATACACTATCCAATATCATATACTATCTAAGAAGGACAGTATACACTATCCAATATCATATAGTATCTAAGAAGGACAGTATACACTATCCAATATCATATACTATCTAAGAAGGACAGTATACACTATCCAATATCATATACTATCTAAGAAGGACAGTATACACTATCCAATATCATATACTATCTAAGAAGGATAGTATACACTATCCAATATCATATACTATCTAAGAAGGATAGTATACACTATCCAATATCATGTAGTATCTAAGAAGGATAGTATACACTATCCAATATCATATACTATCTAAGAAGGATAGTATACACTATCCAATATCATATACTAAGAAGCATAGTATACACTATCCAATATCATATTCTAAGAAGGATAGTATACACTATCCAATATCATATACTATCTAAGAAGGATAGTATACACTATCCAATAACATATACTATCTAAGAAGGATAGTATACACTATACAATATCATATACTATCTAAGAAGGATAGTATACACTATCCAATACCATATACTATCTAAGAAGGATGGTATACACTATACAATATCATATACTATCTAAGAAGCATAGTATACACTATCCAATACCATATACTATCTAAGAAGGATAGTATACACTATCCATTGCCATATACTATCTAAGAAGGATAGTATACCCTATCCAATATCATACACTATCTAAGAAGGATAGCATACACTATCCAACATCATACACTATCTAAGAAGGATAGCATACACTATCCAACATCATACACTATCTAAGAAGGATAGCATACACTACCCAACATCATACACTATCTGAGAAGGATAGCATACACTACCCAACATCATACACTATCTAAGAAGGATAGTATACACTACCCAACATCATACACTATCTAGGAAGGATAGTATACACTACCCAACATCATACACTATCTAAGAAGGATAGTATACAGTACCCAACATCATACACTATCTAAGAAGGATAGTATACACTACCCAACATCATACACTATCTAAGAAGGATAATATACACTACCCAACATCATACACTAAGAATGATAGTATACACTACCCAACATCATACACTATCTAAGAAGGATAGTATACACTACCCAACATCATACACTATCTTAGAAGGATAGTATACACTATCCAACATCATACACTATCTAAGAAGGATAGTATACACTATCCAACATCATACAATATCTAAGAAGGATAGTACACACTATCCAACATCATACACTATATAAGAAGGATAGTACACACTATCCAACATCATACACTATCTGAGAAGGATAGTATACACTATCCAACATCATACACTATCTGAGAAGGATAGTATACACTATCCAACATCATACACTATCTGAGAAGGATAGTATACACTATCCAACACCATACAATATCTGAGAAGGATAGTATACAATATCCAATATCATATACAATCTAAGAAGGATAGCATACACTACCCAACATCATACACTATCTAAGAAGGATAGCATACACTATCCAACATCATATACTATCTAAGAAGGATAGTATACACTATCCAACATCATATACTATCTAAGAAGGATAGTATACACTATCCAACATCATATACTATCTAAGAGGGATAGTATACACTATCCAACATCATATACTATCTAAGAAGGATAGTATACACTATCCAACATCATATACTATCTAAGAAGGATAGTATACACTATCCAACATCATATACTATCTAAGAAGAATAGTATACACTATCCAACATCATATACTATCTAAGAAGGACAGTATACACTATCCAATATCATATACTATCTAAGAAGGACAGTATACACTATCCAGTATCATATACTATCTAAGAAGGACAGTATACACTATCCAATATCATATACTATCTAAGAAGGACAGTATACACTATCCAATATCATATAGTATCTAAGAAGGACAGTATACACTATCCAATATCATATACTATCTAAGAAGGACAGTATACACTATCCAATATCATATACTATCTAAGAAGGACAGTATACACTATCCAATATCATATACTATCTAAGAAGGATAGTATACACTATCCAATATCATATACTATCTAAGAAGGATAGTATACACTATCCAATATCATGTAGTATCTAAGAAGGATAGTATACACTATCCAATATCATATACTATCTAAGAAGGATAGTATACACTATCCAATACCATATACTAAGAAGGATAGTATACACTATCCAATATCATATTCTAAGAAGGATAGTATACACTATCCAATATCATATACTATCTAAGAACGATAGTATACACTATCCAATAACATATAGTATCTAAGAAGGATAGTATACACTATACAATATCATATACTATCTAACAAGGATAGTATACACTATCCAATACCATATACTATCTAAGAAGGATAGTATACACTATACAATATCATATACTATCTAAGAAGGATAGTATACACTATCCAATACCATATACTATCTAAGAAGGATAGTATACACTATCCAATGCCATATACTATCTAAGAAGGATAGTATACCCTATCCAATATCATACACTATCTAAGAAGGATAGAATACACTATCCAACATCATACACTACCTAAGAAGGATAGCATACACTATCCAACATCATACACTATCTAAGAAGGATAGCATACACTACCCAACATCATACACTATCTGAGAAGGATGGCATACACTACCCAACATCATACACTATCTAAGAAGGATAGTATACACTACCCAACATCATACACTATCTAGGAAGGATAGTATACACTACCCAACATCATACACTATCTAAGAAGGATAGTATACAGTACCCAACATCATACACTATCTAAGAAGGATAGTATACACTACCCAACATCATACACTATCTAAGAAGGATAATATACACTACCCAACATCATACACTAAGAATGATAGTATACACTACCCAACATCATACACTATCTGAGAAGGATAGTATACACTACCCAACATCATACACTATCTTAGAAGGATAGTATACACTATCCAACATCATACATTATCTAAGAAGGATAGTATACACTATCCAACATCATACACTATCTAAGAAGGATAGTACACACTATCCAACATCATACACTATATAAGAAGGATAGTACACACTATCCAACATCATACACTATCTGAGAAGGATAGTATACACTATCCAACATCATACACTATCTGAGAAGGATAGTATACACTATCCAACATCATACACTATCTGAGAAGGATAGTATACACTATCCAACACCATACAATATCTGAGAAGGATAGTATACACTATCCAATATCATACAATATCTGAGAAGGATAGTATACACTATCCAACATCATACACAATCTGAGAAGGATAGTATACACTATCCAACATCATATACTACCTAAGAAGGATAGTATACACTATCCAACATCATATACTATCTAAGAAGGATAGTATACACTATCCAACATCATATACTATCTGAGAAGGATAGTATACACTATCCAACATCATATACTATTTAGAAGGATAGTATACACTATCCAACATCATATATTATCTAAGAAGGATAGTATACACTATCCAACATCATATACTATCTAAGAAGGATAGTATACACTATCCAACATCATATACTATCTAAGAAGGATAGTATACACTATCCAACATCATATACTATCTAAGAAGGATAGTATACACTATCCAACAACATATACTATCTAAGAAGGAAAGTATACACTATCCAACATCATATACTATCTAAGAAGGACAGTATACACTATCCAATATCATATACTATCTAAGAAGGACAGTATACACTATCCAATATCATATACTATCTAAGAAGGATAGTATACACTATCCAATATCATATACTATCTAAGAAGGACAGTATACACTATCCAATATCATATACTAACTAAGAAGGACAGTATACACTATCCAGTATCATATACTATCTAAGAAGGACAGTATACACTATCCAGTATCACATACTATGAAGAAGGACAGTATACACTATCCAGTATCATATACTATCTAAGAAGGACAGAATACACTATCCAATATCATATACCATCTAAGAAGGACAGTATACACTATCCAATATCATATACTATCTAAGAAGGACAGTATACACTATCCAATATCATATACTATCTAAGAAGGATAGTATACGCTATCCAACATCATATACTGTCTAAGAAGGATAGTATACGCTACCCAACACCATACACTGTCTAAGAAGGATAGTATACGCTACCCAACACCATACACTATCTAAGAAGGATAGTATACGCTGCCCAACACCATACACTATCTAAGAAGGATAGTATACACTGCCCAACATCATACACTATCTAAGAAGGATAGTATACACTGCCCAACATCATACACTATCTAAGAAGGATAGCATACACTACCCAACATCATACACCATCTAAGAAGGATAGTATACACTACCCAACATCATACACCATGTAAGAAGGATAGTATACACTACCCAACATCATACACTATCTAAGAAGGATAGTATACACTACCCAACATCATACACTATCTAAGAAGGATAGTATACACTATCCAACATCATACACTGTCTAAGAAGGATAGTATGCACTACCCAACATCATACACTATCTAAGAAGGATAGTATACACTACCGAACATCATACACTATCTAAGAAGGATAGTATACACTATCCAACATCATACACTATCTAAGAAGGATAGTATACACTATCCAACATCATACACTATCTAAGAAGGATACTACACACTATCCAACATCATACACTATATAAGAAGGATAGTACACACTATCCAACATCATACACTATCTGAGAAGGATAGTATACACTATCCAACATCATACACTATCTGAGAAGGATAGTATACACTATCCAACATCATACAATATCTGAGAAGGATAGTATACACTATCCAACATCATACACTATCTGAGAAGGATAGTATACACTATCCAACATCATACACTATCTGAGAAGGATAGTATACACTATCCAACATCATATAATATCTAAGAAGGATAGTATACACTATCCAACATCATATACTATCTAAGAAGGATAGTATACACTATCCAACATCATATACTATCTGAGAAGGATAGTATACACTATCCAACATCATATACTATCTAAGAAGGATAGTATACACTATCCAACATCATATATTATCTAAGAAGGATAGTATACACTGTCCAACATCATATACTATCTAAGAAGGATAGTATACACTATCCAACATCATATACTATCTAAGAAGGATAGTATACACTATCCAACATCAAATACTATCTAAGAAGGATAGCATACACTATCCAACATCATATACTATCTAAGAAGGAAAGTATACACTATCCAACATCATATACTATCTAAGAAGGACAGTATACACTATCCAATATCATATACTATCTAAGAAGGAAAGTATACACTATCCAATATCATATACTATCTAAGAAGGATAGTATACACTATCCAATATCATGTAATATCTAAGAAGGATAGTATACACTATCCAATATCATATACTATCTAAGAAGGACAGTATACACTATCCAATATCATATACTATCTAAGAAGGACAGTATACACTATCCAATATCATATACTATCTAAGAAGGATAGTATACGCTATCCAATATCATATACTATCTAAGAAGGATAGTATACGCTATCCAATATCATATACTGTCTAAGAAGGATAGTATATGCTACCCAACACCATACACTATCTAAGAAGGATAGTATACGCTACCCAACATCATACACTATCTAAGAAGGATAGTATACACTACCCAACACCATACACTATCCAAGAAGGATAGTATACACTGCGCAACATCATACACTATCTAAGAAGGATAGTATACACTACCCAACATCATAAACTATCTAAGAAGGATAGCAAACACTACCCAACATCAGACACCATCTAAGAAGGATAGTATACACTACCAAACATCATACACCATCTAAGAAGGATAATATACACTACCCAACATCATACACTATCTAAGAAGGAGAGTATACACTACCCAACATCATACACTATCTAGGAAGGATAGTATACACTATCCAACATCATACACTGTCTAAGAAGGATAGTATACACTATCCAAAATCATATACTATCTAAGAAGGATAGTATACAATATTCAACATCATACACTATCTAAGAAGGATAGTATACACTACCCAACATCATACACTATCTAAGAAGGATAGTATACACTATCAAACATCATACACTATCTAAGAAGGATAGTATACACTATCCAACATCATACACTATCTAAGAAAGATAGTACACACTATCCAACATCATACACTATATAAGAAGGATAGTACACACTATCCAACATCATACACTATCTGAGAAGGATAGTATACACTATCCAACATCATACACTATCTGAGAAGGATAGTATACACTATCCAACATCATACACTATCTGAGAAGGATAGTATACACTATCCAACATCATACAATATCTGAGAAGGATAGTATACACTATCCAATATCATACACTATCTGAGAAGGATAGTATACACTATCCAACATCATACACAATCTGAGAAGGATAGTATACACTATCCAACATCATATACTATCTAAGAAGGATAGCATACACTATCCAACATCATATACTATCTAAGAAGGATAGTATACACTATCCAACATCATATACTATCTGAGAAGGATAGTATACACTATCCAACATCATATACTATCTAAGAAGGATAGTATACACTATCCAACATCATATACTATCTAAGAAGGATAGTATACACTATCCAACACCATATACTATCTAAGAAGGATAGTATACACTATCCAAAATAATATACTATCTAAGAAGGAAAGTATACACTATCCAACATCATATACTATCTAAGAAGGACAGTATACACTATCCAATATCATATACTATCTAAGAAGGACAGTATACACTATCCAATATCATATACTATCTAAGAAGGATAGTATACACTATCCAATATCATGTACTATCTAAGAAGGATAGTATACACTATCCAATATCATATACTATCTAAGAAGGACAGTATACACTATCCAATATCATATACTACCTAAGAAGGACAGTATACACTATCCAATATCATATACTATCTAAGAAGGACAGTATACACTATCCAATATCATATACTATCTAAGAAGGATAGTATATGCTATCCAATATCATATACTATCTAAGAAGGATAGTATACGCTATCCAATATCATATACTGTCTAAGAAGGATAGTATACGCTACCCAACACCATACACTATCTAAGAAGGATAGTATACGCTACCCAACATCATACACTATCTAAGAAGGATAGTATACGCTACCCAACACCATACACTATCCAAGAAGGATAGTATACACTGCCCAACATCATACACTATCTAAGAAGGATAGTATACACTACGCAACATCATACACTATCTAAGAAGGATAGCAAACACTACCCAACATCAGACACCATCTAAGAAGGATAGTATACACTATCCAACATCATACACTGCCTAAGAAGGATAGTATACACTACCCAACATCATACACTATCTAAGAAGGAGAGTATACACTACCCAACATCATACACTATCTAAGAAGGATAGTATACACTATCCAACATCATACACTGTCTAAGAAGAATAGTATACACTATCCAAAATCATATACTATCTAAGAAGGATAGTATACACTATCCAACATCATATACTATCTAAGAAGGATAGTATACACTATCCAACATCATATACTATCTAAGAAGGATAGTATACACTATCCAAAATCATATACTATCTAAGAAGGATAGTATACACTATCCAACATCATATACTATCTAAGAAGTATAGTATACACTATCCAATATCATATACTATCTAAGAAGGATAGTATACACTATCCAATATCATATACTATCTAAGAAGGATAGTGTACACTATGCAATATCATATACTAACTAAGAAGGATAGTATACACTATGCAATATCATATACTATCTAAGAAGGATAGTATACACTATCCAACATCATACACTATCTAAGAAGGATAGTGTACACTATCTAACATCATACACTATCTAAGAAGGATAGTATACCCTATCCAACATCATACACTATCTAAGAAGGATAGTATACACTATCCAACATCATACACTATCTAATAAGGATAGTATACCCTATCCAACATCATACACTGTCTAAGAAGAATAGTATACACTATCCAACATCATACACTATCTAAGAATGATAGTATACACTTTGCAATATCATATATTAAGAAGGATAGTATACACTATACAATATCATATTCTAAGAAGGATAGTATACACTATCCAATATCATATACTATCTAAGTAGGATAGCATACACTGCCCAACATCATACACTATCTAAGAAGGATAGCATACACTATCCAACATCATATACTATCTAAGAAGGATAGTATACACTATCCAACATCATATACTATCTAAGAAGGATAGTATACACTATCCAAAATCATATACTGTCTAAGAAGGATAGTATACACTATCCAACATCATATACTATGTAAGAAGGAAAGTATACACTATCCAACATCATATACTATCTAAGAAGGATAGTATACACTATCCAAAATCATATACTATCTAAGAAGGATAGTATACACTAAACAACATCAAATACTATCTAAGAAGTATAGTATACACTATCCAATATCATATACTATCTAAGAAGGATAGTATACACTATCCTATATCATATACCATCTAAGAAGGATAGTGTACACTATGCAATATCATATACTATCTAAGAAGGATAGTATACACTATGCAATATCATACACTATCTAAGAAGGATAGTATACACTATCCAACATCATACACTATCTAAGAAGGATAGTATACACTATCCAACATCATACACTATCTAAGAAGGATAGTATACACTATCCAACATCATACACTATCTAAGAAGGATAGTATACACTATCCAACATCATACACTATCTAAGAAGGATAGTATACACTATCCAACATCATACACTGTCTAAGAAGCATAGTATACATTATCCAACATCATACACTATCTAAGAATGATAGTATACACTTTGCAATATCATATATTAAGAAGGATAGTATACACTGTCCAATATCATATTCTAAGAAGGATAGTATACACTATCCAATATCATATACAATCTAAGAAGGATAGCATACACTACCCAACATCATACACTATATAAGAAGGATAGCATACACTATCCAACATCATATACTATCTAAGAAGGATAGTATACACTATCCAACATCATATACTATCTAAGAAGGATAGTATACACTATCCAACATCATATACTATCTAAGAGGGATAGTATACACTATCCAACATCATATACTATCTAAGAAGGATAGTATACACTATCCAACATCATATACTATCTAAGAAGGATAGTATACACTATCCAACATCATATACTATCTAAGAAGAATAGTATACACTATCCAACATCATATACTATCTAAGAAGGAAAGTATACACTATCCAATATCATATACTATCTAAGAAGGACAGTATACACTATCCAGTATCATAAACTATCTAAGAAGGACAGTATACACTATCCAATATCATATACTATCTAAGGAGGACAGTATACACTATCCAATATCATATACTATCTAAGAAGGACAGAATACACTATCCAACATCATATACTATCTGAGAAGGATAGTATACACTATCCAACATCATATACTATCTAAGAAGGATAGTATACACTATCCAACATCATATACTATCTAAGAAGGATAGTATACACTATCCAACACCATATACTATCTAAGAAGGATAGTATACACTATCCAAAATCATATACTATCTAAGAAGGAAAGTATACACTATCCAACATCATATACTATCTAAGAAGGACAGTATACACTATCCAATATCATATACTATCTAAGAAGGACAGTATACACTATCCAATATCATATACTATCTAAGAAGGATAGTATACACTATCCAATATCATGTACTATCTAAGAAGGATAGTATACACTATCCAATATCATATACTATCTAAGAAGGACAGTATACACTATCCAATATCATATACCATCTAAGAAGGACAGTATACACTATCCAATATCATATACTATCTAAGAAGGATAGTATACACTATCCAATATCATATACTATCTAAGAAGGATAGTATACACTATCCAATATCATGTAGTATCTAAGAAGGATAGTATACACTATCCAATATCATATACTATCTAAGAAGGATAGTATACACTATCCAATATCATATTCTAAGAAGGATAGTATACACTATCCAATATCATATACTATCTAAGAAGGATAGTATACACTATCCAATAACATATACTATCTAAGAATGATAGTATACACTATACAATATCATATACTATCTAAGAAGGATAGTATACACTATCCAATATCATATACTAAGAAGGACAGTATACACTATCCAATATCATATACTACCTAAGAAGGACAGTATACACTATCCAATATCATATACTATCTAAGAAGGACAGTATACACTATCCAATATCATATACTATCTAAGAAGGATAGTATACGCTATCCAATATCGTATACTATCTAAGAAGGATAGTATACGCTATCCAATATCATATACTGTCTAAGAAGGATAGTATACGCTACCCAACACCATACACTATCTAAGAAGGATAGTATACGCTACCCAACATCATACACTATCTAAGAAGGATAGTATACGCTACCCAACACCATACACTATCCAAGAAGGATAGTATACACTGCCCAACATCATACACTATCTAAGAAGGATAGTATACACTACCCAACATCATACACTATCTAAGAAGGATAGCAAACACTACCCAACATCAGACACCATCTAAGAAGGATAGTATACACTATCCAACATCATACACTGTCTAAGAAGGATAGTATACACTACCCAACATCATACACTATCTAAGAAGGAGAGTATACACTACCCAACATCATACACTATCTAAGAAGGATAGTATACACTATCCAACATCATACACTGTCTAAGAAGGATAGTATACACTATCCAAAATCATATACTATCTAAGAAGCATAGTATACACTATCCAACATCATATACTATCTAAGAAGGATAGTATACACTATCCAACATCATATACTATCTAAGAAGGATAGTATACACTATCCAAAATCATATACTATCTAAGAAGGATAGTATACACTATCCAACATCATATACTATCTAAGAAGTATAGTATACACTATCCAATATCATATACTATCTAAGAAGGATAGTGTACACTATCCAATATCATATACTATCTAAGAAGGATAGTGTACAATATGCAATATCATATACTATCTAAGAAGGATAGTATACACTATGCAATATCATATACTATCTAAGAAGGATAGTATACACTATCCAACATCATACACTATCTAAGAAGGATAGTGTACACTATCTAACATCATACACTATCTAAGAAGGATAGTATACACTATCCAACATCATACACTATCTAAGAAGGATAGTATACACTATCCAACATCATACACTATCTAATAAGGATAGTATACCCTATCCAACATCATACACAGTCTAAGAAGCATAGTATACACTATCCAACATCATACACTATCTAAGAATGATAGTATACACTTTGCAATATCATATAATAAGAAGGATAGTATACACTATACAATATCATATTCTAAGAAGGATAGTATACACTATCCAATATCATATACTATCTAAGTAGGATAGCATACACTACCCAACATCATACACTATCTAAGAAGGATAGCATACACAATCCAACATCATATACTATCTAAGAAGGATAGTATACACTATCCAACATCATATACTATCTAAGAAGGATAGTATACACTATCCAAAATCATATACTATCTAAGAAGGATAGTATACACTATCCAACATCATATACTATGTAAGAAGGATAGTATACACTATCCAACATCATATACTATCTAAGAAGGACAGTATACACTATCCAAAATAATATACTATCTAAGAAGGATAGTATACACTATACAACATCAAATACTATCTAAGAAGTATAGTATACACTATCCAATATCATATATTATCTAAGAAGGATAGTATACACTATCCTATATCATATACTATCTAAGAAGGATAGTGTACACTATGCAATATCATATACTATCTAAGAAGGATAGTATACACTATGCAATATCATAGACTATCTAAGAAGGATAGTATACACTATCCAACATCATACACTATCTAAGAAGGATAGTATACACTATCCAACATCATACACTATCTAAGAAGGATAGTATACACTATCCAACATCATACACTATCTAAGAAGGATAGTATACACTATCCAACATCATACACTATCTAAGAAGGATAGTATACACTATCCAACATCATACACTAAGAAGCATAGTATACGCTATCCAACATCATACACTATCTAAGAATGATAGCATACACTTTGCAATATCATATATTAAGAAGGATAGTATACACTGTCCAATATCATATTCTAAGAAGGATAGTATACACTATCCAATATCATATACAATCTAAGAAGGATAGCATACACTACCCAACATCATACACTATCTAAGAAGGATAGCATACACTATCCAACATCATATACTATCTAAGAAGGATAGTATACACTATCCAACATCATATACTATCTAAGAAGGATAGTATACACTATCCAACATCATATACTATCTAAGCGGGATAGTATACACTATCCAACATCATATATTATCTAAGAAGGATAGTATACACTATCCAACATCATATACTATCTAAGAAGGATAGTATACACTATCCAACATCATATACTATCTAAGAAGAATAGTATACAATATCCAACATCATATACTATCTAAGAAGGACAGTATACACTATCCAGTATCATATACTATCTAAGAAGGACAGTATACACTATCCAATATCATATACTATCTAAGAAGGACAGTATACACTATCCAATATCATATAGTATCCAAGAAGGACAGTATACACTATCCAATATCATATACTATCTAAGAAGGACAGTATACACTATCCAATATCATATACTATCTAAGAAGGACAGTATACACTATCCAATATCATATACTATCTAAGAAGGATAGTATACACTATCCAATATCATATACTATCTAAGAAGGATAGTATACACTATCCAATATCATGTAGTATCTAAGAAGGATAGTATACACTATCCAATATCATATACTATCTAAGAAGGATAGTATACACTATCCAATATCATATACTAAGAAGGATAGTATACACTATCCAATATCATATTCTAAGAAGGATAGTATACACTATCCAATATCATATACTATCTAAGAAGGATAGTATACACTATCCAATAACATATACTATCTAAGAAGGATAGTATACACTATACAATATCATATACTATCTAAGAAGGATAGTATACACTATCCAATACCATATACTATCTAAGAAGGATAGTATACACTATCCAATGCCATATACTATCTAAGAAGGATAGTATACCCTATCCAATATCATACACTATCTAAGAAGGATAGCATACACTATCTAACATCATACACTATCTAAGAAGGATAGCATACACTATCCAACATCATACACTATCTAAGAAGGATAGCATACACTACCCAACATCATACACTATCTGAGAAGGATAGCATACACTACCCAACATCATACACTATCTAAGAAGGATAGTATACACTACCCAACATCATACACTATCTAGGAAGTATAGTATACACTACCCAACATCATACACTATCTAAGAAGGATAGTATACAGTACCCAACATCATACACTATCTAAGAAGGATAGTATACACTACCCAACATCATACACTATCTAAGAAGGATAATATACACTACCCAACATCATACACTAAGAATGATAGTATACACTACCCAACATCATACACTATCTAAGAAGGATAGTATACACTACCCAACATCATACACTATCTTAGAAGGATAGTATACACTATCCAACATCATACACTATCTAAGAAGGATAGTATACACTATCCAACATCATACACTATCTAAGAAGGATAGTACACACTATCCAACATCATACACTATATAGGAAGGATAGTACACACTATCCAACATCATACACTATCTGAGAAGGATAGTATACACTATCCAACATCATACACTATCTGAGAAGGATAGTATACACTATCCAAAATCATACACTATCTGAGAAGGATAGTATACACTATCCAACACCATACAATATCTGAGAAGGATAGTATACACTATCCAATATCATATACAATCTAAGAAGGATAGCATACACTACCCAACATCATACACTATCTAAGAAGGATAGCATACACTATCCAACATCATATACTATCTAAGAAGGATAGTATACACTATCCAACATCATATACTATCTAAGAAGGATAGTATACACTATCCAACATCATATACTATCTAAGAGGGATAGTATACACTATCCAACATCATATATTATCTAAGAAGGATAGTATACACTATCCAACATCATATACTATCTAAGAAGGATAGTATACACTATCCAACATCATATACTATCTAAGAAGAATAGTATACACTATCCAACATCACATACTATCTAAGAAGGACAGTATACACTATCCAATATCATATACTATCTAAGAAGGACAGTATACACTATCCAGTATCATATACTATCTAAGAAGGACAGTATACACTATCCAATATCATATACTATCTAAGAAGGACAGTATACACTATCCAATATCATATAGTATCTAAGAAGGACAGTATACACTATCCAATATCATATACTATCTAAGAAGGATAGTATACACTATCCAATATCATATACTATCTAAGAAGGACAGTATACACTATCCAATATCATATACTATCTAAGAAGGATAGTATACACTATCCATTATCATATACTATCTAAGAAGGATAGTATACACTATCCAATATCATGTAGTATCTAAGAAGGATAGTATACACTATCCAATATCATATACTATCTAAGAAGGATAGTATACACTATCCAATATCATATACTAAGAAGGATAGTATACACTATCCAATATCATATTCTAAGAAGGATAGTATACACTATCCAATATCATATACTATCTAAGAAGGATAGTATACACTATCCAATAACATATACTATCTAAGAAGGATAGTATACACTATACAATATCATATACTATCTAAGAAGGATAGTATACACTATCCAATACCATATACTATCTAAGAAGGATAGTATACACTATACAATATCATATACTATCTAGGAAGGATAGTATACACTATCCAATACCATATAATATCTAAGAAGGATAGTATACACTATCCAATGCCATATACTATCTAAGAAGGATAGTATACCCTATCCAATATCATACACTATCTAAGAAGGATAGCATACACTATCCAACATCATACACTATCTAAGAAGGATAGCATACACTATTCAACATCATACACTATCTAAGAAGGATAGCATACACTACCCAACACAATACACTATCTGAGAAGGATAGCATACACTACCCAACATCATACACTATCTAAGAAGGATAGTATACACTACCCAACATCATACACTATCTAGGAAGGATAGTATACACTACCCAACATCATACACTATCTAAGAAGGATAGTATACAGTACCCAACATCATACACTATCTAAGAAGTATAGTATACACTACCCAACATCATACACTATCTAAGAAGGATAATATACACTACCCAACATCATACACTAAGAATGATAGTATACACTACCCAACATCATACACTATCTAAGAAGGATAGTATACACTACCCAACATCATACACTATCTTAGAAGGATAGTATACACTATCCAACATCATACACTATCTAAGAAGGATAGTATACACTATCCAACATCATACACTATCTAAGAAGGATAGTACACACTATCCAACATCATACACAATACAAGAAGGATAGTACACACTATCCAACATCATACACTATCTGAGAAGGATAGTATACACTATCCAACATCATACACTATCTGAGAAGGATAGTATACACTATCCAACATCATACACTATCTGAGAAGGATAGTATACACTATCCAACACCATACAATATCTGAGAAGGATAGTATACACTATCCAATATCATATACAATCTAAGAAGGATAGCATACACTACCCAACATCATACACTATCTAAGAAGGATAGCATACACTATCCAACATCATATACTATCTAAGAAGGATAGTATACACTATCCAACATCATATACTATCTAAGGAGGATAGTATACACTATCCAACATCATATACTACCTAAGAGGGATAGTATACACTATCCAACATCATATATTATCTAAGAAGGATAGTATACACTATCCAACATCATATACTATCTAAGAAGGATAGTATACACTATCCAACATCATATACTATCTAAGAAGAATAGTATACACTATCCAACATCATATACTATCTAAGAAGGACAGTATACACTATCCAATACCATATACTATCTAAGAAGGACAGTATACACTATCCAGTATCATATACTATCTAAGAAGGACAGTATACACTATCCAATATCATATACTATCTAAGAAGGACAGTATACACTATCCAATATCATATAGTATCTAAGAAGGACAGTATACACTATCCAATATCATATACTATCTAAGAAGGACAGTATACACTATCCAATATCATATACTATCTAAGAAGGACAGTATACACTATCCAATATCATATACTATCTAAGAAGGATAGTATACACTATCCAATATCATATACTATCTAAGAAGGATAGTATACACTATCCAATATCATGTAGTATCTAAGAAGGATAGTATACACTATCCAATATCACATACTATCTAAGAAGGATAGTATACACTATCCAATATCATATACTAAGAAGGATAGTATACACTATCCAATATCATATTCTAAGAAGGATAGTATACACTATCGAATATCATATACTATCTAAGAAGGATAGTATACACTATCCAATAACATATACTATCTAAGAAGGATAGTATACACTATACAATATCATATACTATCTAAGAAGGATAGTATACACTATCCAATACCATATACTATCTAAGAAGGATAGTATACACTATACAATATCATATACTATCTAAGAAGGATAGTATACACTATCCAATACCATATACTATCTAAGAAGGATAGCATACACTATCCAATGCCATATACTATCTAAGAAGGATAGTATACCCTATCCAATATCATACACTATCTAAGAAGGATAGCATACACTATCCAACATCATACACTATCTAAGAAGGATAGCATACACTATCCAACATCATACACTATCTAAGAAGGATAGCATACACTACCCAACATCATACACTATCTGAGAAGGATAGCATAAACTACCCAACATCATACACTATCTAAGAAGGATAGTATACACTACCCAACATCATACACTATCTAGGAAGGATAGTATACACTACCCAACATCATACACTATCTAAGAAGGATAGTATACAGTACCCAACATCATACACTATCTAAGAAGGATAGTATACACTACCCAACATCATACACTATCTAAGAAGGATAATATACACTACCCAACATCATACACTAAGAATGATAGTATACACTACCCAACATCATACACTATCTAAGAAGGATAGTATACACTACCCAACATCATACACTATCTTAGAAGGATAGTATACACTATCCAACATCATACACTATCTAAGAAGGATAGTATACACTATCCAACATCATACACTATCTAAGAAGGATAGTACACACTATCCAACATCATACACTATATAAGAAGGATAGTACACACTATCCAACATCATACACTATCTGAGAAGGATAGTATACACTATCCAACATCATACACTATCTGAGAAGGATAGTATACACTATCCAACATCATACACTATCTGAGAAGGATAGTATACACTATCCAACACCATACAATATCTGAGAAGGATAGTATACACTATCCAATATCATACACTATCTGAGAAGGATAGTATACACTATCCAACATCATACACAATCTGAGAAGGATAGTATACACTATCCAACATCATATACTACCTAAGAAGGATAGTATACACTATCCAACATCATATACTATCTAAGAAGGATAGTATACACTATCCAACATCATATACTATCTGAGAAGGATAGTATACACTATCCAACATCATATACTATTTAGAAGGATAGTATACACTATCCAACATCATATATTATCTAAGAAGGATAGTATACACTATCCAACATCATATACTATCTAAGAAGGATAGTATACACTATCCAACATCATATACTATCTAAGAAGGATAGTATACACTATCCAACATCATATACTATCTAAGAAGGATAGTATACACTATCCAACAACATATACTATCTAAGAAGGAAAGTATACACTATCCAACATCATATACTATCTAAGAAGGACAGTATACACTATCCAATATCATATACTATCTAAGAAGGACAGTATACACTATCCAATATCATATACTATCTAAGAAGGACAGTATACACTATCCAATATCATATACTATCTAAGAAGGACAGTATACACTATCCAATATCATATACTATCTAAGAAGGACAGTATACACTATCCAATATCATATACTATCTAAGAAGGACAGTATACACTATCCAGTATCACATACTATGAAGAAGGACAGTATACACTATCCAGTATCATATACTATCTAAGAAGGACAGAATACACTATCCAATATCATATACCATCTAAGAAGGACAGTATACACTATCCAATATCATATACTATCTAAGAAGGACAGTATACACTATCCAATATCATATACTATCTAAGAAGGACAGTATACACTATCCAATATCATATACTATCTAAGAAGGATAGTATACACTATCCAATATCATGTACTATCTAAGAAGGATAGTATACACTATCCAATATCATATACTATGTAAGAAGGACAGTATACACTATCCAATATCATATACTATCTAAGAAGGACAGTATACACTATCCAATATCATATACTATCTAAGAAGGACAGTATACACTATCCAATATCATATACTGTCTAAGAAGGATAGTATACGCTATCCAACATCATATACTGTCTAAGAAGGATAGTATACGCTACCCAACACCATACACTATCTAAGAAGGATAGTATACGCTACCCAACACCATACACTATCTAAGAAGGATAGTATACGCTACCCAACACCATACACTATCTAAGAAGGATAGTATACACTGCCCAACATCATACACTATCTAAGAAGGATAGTATACACTGCCCAACATCATACACTATCTAAGAAGGATAGCATACACTACCCAACATCATACACCATCTAAGAAGGATAGTATACACTACCCAACATCATACACCATGTAAGAAGGATAGTATACACTACCCAACATCATACACTATCTAAGAAGGATAGTATACACTACCCAACATCATACACTATCTAAGAAGGATAGTATACACTATCCAACATCATACACTGTCTAAGAAGGATAGTATACACTACCCAACATCATACACTATCTAAGAAGGATAGTATACACTACCCAACATCATACACTATCTAAGAAGGATAGTATACACTATCCAACATCATACACTATCTAAGAAGGATAGTATACACTATCCAACATTATACACTATCTAAGAAGGATAGTACACACTATCCAACATCATACACTATATAAGAAGGATAGTACACACTATCCAACATCATACACTATCTGAGAAGGATAGTATACACTATCCAACATCATACACTATCTGAGAAGGATAGTATACACTATCCAACATCATACACTATCTGAGAAGGATAGTATACACTATCCAACATCATACAATATCTGAGAAGGATAGTATACACTATCCAACATCATATACTATCTAAGAAGGATAGTATACACTATCCAACATCATATACTATCTAAGAAGGATAGTATACACTATCCAACATCATATACTATCTGAGAAGGATAGTATACACTATCCAACATCATATACTATCTGAGAAGGATAGTATACACTATCCAACATCATATATTATCTAAGAAGGATAGTATACACTATCCAACATCATATACTATCTAAGAAGGATAGTATACACTATCCAACATCATATACTATCTAAGAAGGATAGTATACACTATCCAACATCAAATACTATCTAAGAAGGATAGTATACACTATCCAACATCATATACTATCTAAGAAGGAAAGTATACACTATCCAACATCATATACTATCTAAGAAGGACAGTATACACTATCCAATATCATATACTATCTAAGAAGGAAAGTATACACTATCCAATATCATATACTATCTAAGAAGGAAAGTATACACTATCCAATATCATATACTATCTAAGAAGGATAGTATACACTATCCAATATCATGTAATATCTAAGAAGGATAGTATACACTATCCAATATCATATACTATCTAAGAAGGACAGTATACACTATCCAATATCATATACTATCTAAGAAGGACAGTATACACTATCCAATATCATATACTATCTAAGAAGGACAGTATACACTATCCAATATCATATACTATCTAAGAAGGATAGTATACGCTATCCAATATCATATACTATCTAAGAAGGATAGTATACGCTATCCAATATCATATACTGTCTAAGTAGGATAGTATATGCTACCCAACACCATACACTATCTAAGAAGGATAGTATACGCTACCCAACATCATACACTATCTAAGAAGGATAGTATACACTACCCAACACCATACACTATCCAAGAAGGATAGTATACACTGCGCAACATCATACACTATCTAAGAAGGATAGTATACACTACCCAACATCATACACTATCTAAGAAGGATAGCAAACACTACCCAACATCAGACACCATCTAAGAAGGATAGTATACACTACCCAACATCATACACCATCTAAGAAGGATAATATACACTACCCAACATCATACACTATCTAAGAAGGAGAGTATACACTACCCAACATCATACACTATCTAGGAAGGATAGTATACACTATCCAACATCATACACTGTCTAAGAAGGATAGTATACACTATCCAAAATCATATACTATCTAAGAAGGATAGTATACAATATTCAACATCATACACTATCTAAGAAGGATAGTATACACTACCCAACATCATACACTATCTAAGAAGGATAGTATACACTATCCAACATCATACACTATCTAAGAAGGATAGTATACACTATCCAACATCATACACTATCTAAGAAGGATAGTACACACTATCCAACATCATACACTATATAAGAAGGATAGTACACACTATCCAACATCATACACTATCTGAGAAGGATAGTATACACTATCCAACATCATACACTATCTGAGAAGGATAGTATACACTATCCAACATCATACACTATCTGAGAAGGATAGTATACACTATCCAATATCATACAATATCTGAGAAGGATAGTATACACTATCCAATATCATACACTATCTGAGAAGGATAGTATACACTATCCAACATCATACACAATCTGAGAATGATAGTATACACTATCCAACATCATATACTATCTAAGAAGGATAGCATACACTATCCAACATCATATACTATCTAAGAAGGATAGTATACACTATCCAACATCATATACTATCTGAGAAGGATAGTATACACTATCCAACATCATATACTATCTAAGAAGGATAGTATACACTATCCAACATCATATACTATCTAAGAAGGATAGTATACACTATCCAACACCATATACTATCTAAGAAGGATAGTATACACTATCCAACATCATATACTATCTAAGAAAGAAAGTATACACTATCCAACATCATATACTATCTAAGAAGGACAGTATACACTATCCAATATCATATACTATCTAAGAAGGACAGTATACACTATCCAATATCATATACTATCTAAGAAGGATAGTATACACTATCCAATATCATGTACTATCTAAGAAGGATAGTATACACTATCCAATATCATATACTATCTAAGAAGGACAGTATACACTATCCAATATCATATACTACCTAAGAAGGACAGTATACACTATCCAATATCATATACTATCTAAGAAGGACAGTATACACTATCCAATATCATATACTATCTAAGAAGGATAGTATATGCTATCCAATATCATATACTATCTAAGAAGGATAGTATACGCTATCCAATATCATATACTGTCTAAGAAGTATAGTATACGCTACCCAACACCATACACTATCTAAGAAGGATAGTATACGCTACCCAACATCATACACTATCTAAGAAGGATAGTATACGCTACCCAACACCATACACTATCCAAGAAGGATAGTATACACTGCCCAACATCATACACTATCTAAGAAGGATAGTATACACTACGCAACATCATACACTATCTAAGAAGGATAGCAAACACTACCCAACATCAGACACCATCTAAGAAGGATAGTATACGCTATCCAACATCATACACTGTCTAAGAAGGATAGTATACACTACCCAACATCATACACTATCTAAGAAGGAGAGTATACACTACCCAACATCATACACTATCTAAGAAGGATAGTATACACTATCCAACATCATACACTGTCTAAGAAGAATAGTATACACTATCCAAAATCATATACTAAGAAGGATAGTATACACTATCCAACATCATATACTATCTAAGAAGGATAGTATACACTATCCAACATCATATACTATCTAAGAAGGATAGTATACACTATCCAAAATCATATACTATCTAAGAAGGATAGTATACACTATCCAACATCATATACTATTTAAGAAGTATAGTATACACTATCCAATATCATATACTATCTAAGAAGGATAGTATACACTATCCAATATCATATACTATCTAAGAAGGATAGTGTACACTATGCAATATCATATACTATCTAAGAAGGATAGTATACACTATGCAATATCATATACTATCTAAGAAGGATAGTATACACTATCCAACATCATACACTATCTAAGAAGGATAGTGTACACTATCTAACATCATACACTATCTAAGAAGGATAGTATACACTATCCAACATCATACACTATCTAAGAAGGATAGTATACACTATCCAACATCATACACTATCTAATAAGGATAGTATACCCTATCCAACATCATACACTGTCTAAGAAGCATAGTATACACTATCCAACATCATACACTATCTAAGAATGATAGTATACACTTTGCAATATCATATATTAAGAAGGATAGTATACACTATACAATATCATATTCTAAGAAGGATAGTATACACTATCCAATATCATATACTATCTAAGTAGGATAGCATACACTACCCAACATCATACACTATCTAAGAAGGATAGCATACACTATCCAACATCATATACTATCTAAGAAGGATAGTATACACTATCCAACATCATATACTATCTAAGAAGGATAGTATACACTATCCAAAATCATATACTATCTAAGAAGGATAGTATACACTATCCAACATCATATACTATGTAAGAAGGAAAGTATACACTATCCAACATCATATACTATCTAAGAAGGATAGTATACACTATCCAAAATCATATACTATCTAAGAAGGATAGTATACACTAAACAACATCAAATACTATCTAAGAAGTATAGTATACACTATCCAATATCATATACTATCTAAGAAGGATAGTATACACTATCCTATATCATATACTATCTAAGAAGGATAGTGTACACTATGCAATATCATATACTACCTAAGAAGGATAGTATACACTATGCAATATCATATACTATCTAAGAAGGATAGTATACACTATCCAACATCATACACTATCTAAGAAGGATAGTATACACTATCCAACATCATACACTATCTAAGAGGGATAGTATACACTATCCAACATCATACACTATCTAAGAAGGATAGTATACACTATCCAACATCATACACTATCTAAGAAGGATAGTATACACTATCCAACATCATACACTGTCTAGGAAGCATAGTATACATTATCCAACATCATACACTATCTAAGAATGATAGTATACACTTTGCAATATCATATATTAAGAAGGATAGTATACACTGTCCTATATCATATTCTAAGAAGGATAGTATACACTATCCAATATCATATACAATCTAAGAAGGATAGCATACACTACCCAATATCATACACTATCTAAGAAGGATAGCATACACTATCCAACATCATATACTATCTAAGAAGGATAGTATACACTATCCAACATCATATACTATCTAAGAAGGATAGTATACACTATCCAACATCATATACTATCTAAGAGGGATAGTATACACTATCCAACATCATATACTATCTAAGAAGGATAGTATACACTATCCAACATCATATACTATCTAAGAAGGATAGTATACACTATCCAACATCATATACTATCTAAGAAGAATAGTATACACTATCCAACATCATATACTATCTAAGAAGGACAGTATACACTATCCAATATCATATACTATCTAAGAAGGACAGCATACACTATCCAGTATCATAAACTATCTAAGAAGGACAGTATACACTATCCAATATCAGATACTATCTAAGAAGGACAGTATACACTATCCAATATCATATACTATCTAAGAAGGACAGTATACACTATCCAATATCACATACTATCTAAGAAGGATAGTATACACTATCCAATATCATATACTATCTAAGAAGGATAGTATACACTATCCAATATCATGTAGTATCTAAGAAGGATAGTATACACTATCCAATATCATATACTATCTAAGAAGGATAGTATACACTATCCAATATCATATACTAAGAAGGATAGTATACACTATCCAATATCATATTCTAAGAAGGATAGTATACACTATCCAATATCATATACTATCTAAGAAGGATAGTATACACTATCCAATAACATATACTATCTAAGAAGGATAGTATACACTATACAATATCATATACTATCTAAGAAGGATAGTATACACTATCCAATATCATATACTAAGAAGGACAGTATACACTATCCAATATCATATACTACCTAAGAAGGACAGTATACACTATCCAATATCATATACTATCTAAGAAGGACAGTATACACTATCCAATATCATATACTATCTAAGAAGGATAGTATACGCTATCCAATATCGTATACTATCTAAGAAGGATAGTATACGCTATCCAATATCATATACTGTCTAAGAAGGATAGTATACGCTACCCAACACCATACACTATCTAAGAAGGATAGTATACGCTACCCAACATCATACACTATCTAAGAAGGATAGTATACGCTACCCAACACCATACACTATCCAAGAAGGATAGTATACACTGCCCAACATCATACACTATCTAAGAAGGATAGTATACACTACCCAACATCATACACTATCTAAGAAGGATAGCAAACACTACCCAACATCAGACACCATCTAAGAAGGATAGTATACACTATCCAACATCATACACTGTCTAAGAAGGATAGTATACACTACCCAACATCATACACTATCTAAGAAGGAGAGTATACACTACCCAACATCATACACTATCTAAGAAGGATAGTATACACTATCCAACATCATACACTGTCTAAGAAGGATAGTATACACTATCCAAAATCATATACTATCTAAGAAGGATAGTATACACTATCCAACATCATATACTATCTAAGAAGGATAGTATACACTATCCAACATCATATACTATCTAAGAAGGATAGTATACACTATCCAAAATCATATACTATCTAAGAAGGATAGTATACACTATCCAACATCATATACTATCTAAGAAGTATAGTATACACTATCCAATATCATATACTATCTAAGAAGGATAGTATACACTATCCAATATCATATACTATCTAAGAAGGATAGTGTACAATATGCAATATCATATACTATCTAAGAAGGATAGTATACACTATGCAATATCATATACTATCTAAGAAGGATAGTATACACTATCCAACATCATACACTATCTAAGAAGGATAGTGTACACTATCTAACATCATACACTATCTAAGAAGGATAGTATACACTATCCAACATCATACACTATCTAAGAAGGATAGTATACACTATCCAACATCATACACTATCTAATAAGGATAGTATACCCTATCCAACATCATACACAGTCTAAGAAGCATAGTATACACTATCCAACATCATACACTATCTAAGAATGATAGTATACACTTTGCAATATCATATATTAAGAAGGATAGTATACACTACACAATATCATATTCTAAGAAGGATAGTATACACTATCCAATATCATATACTATCTAAGTAGGATAGCATACACTACCCAACATCATACACTATCTAAGAAGGATAGCATACACTATCCAACATCATATACTATCTAAGAAGGATAGTATACACTATCCAACATCATATACTATCTAAGAAGGATAGTATACACTATCCAAAATCATATACTATCTAAGAATGATAGTATACACTATCCAACATCATATACTATGTAAGAAGGATAGTATACACTATCCAACATCATATACTATCTAAGAAGGACAGTATACACTATCCAAAATCAGATACTATCTAAGAAGGATAGTATACACTATACAACATCAAATACTATCTAAGAAGTATAGTATACACTATCCAATATCATATACTATCTAAGAAGGATAGTATACACTATCCTATATCATATACTATCTAAGAAGGATAGTGTACACTATGCAATATCATATACTATCTAAGAAGGATAGTATACACTATGCAATATCATATACTATCTAAGAAGGATAGTATACACTATCCAACATCATACACTATCTAAGGAGGATAGTATACACTATCCAACATCATACACTATCTAAGAAGGATAGTATACACTATCCAACATCATACACTATCTAAGAAGGATAGTATACACTATCCAACATCATACACTATCTAAGAGGGATAGTATACACTATCCAACATCATACACTAAGAAGCATAGTATACACTATCCAACATCATACACTATCTAAGAATGATAGCATACACTTTGCAATATCATATATTAAGAAGGATAGTATACACTGTCCAATATCATATTCTAAGAAGGATAGTATACACTATCCAATATCATATACAATCTAAGAAGGATAGCATACACTACCCAACATCATACACTATCTAAGAAGGATAGCATACACTATCCAACATCATATACTATCTAAGAAGGATAGTATACACTATCCAACATCATATACTATCTAAGAAGGATAGTATACACTATCCAACATCATATACTATCTAAGCGGGATAGTATACACTATCCAACATCATATATTATCTAAGAAGGATAGTATACACTATCCAACATCATATACTATCTAAGAAGGATAGTATACACTATCCAACATCATATACTATCTAAGAAGAATAGTATACACTATCCAACATCATATACTATCTAAGAAGGACAGTATACACTATCCAATATCATATACTATCTAAGAAGGACAGTATACACTATCCAGTATCATATACTATCTAAGAAGGACAGTATACACTATCCAATATCATATACTATCTAAGAAGGACAGTATACACTATCCAATATCATATAGTACCTAAGAAGGACAGTATACACTATCCAATATCATATACTATCTAAGAAGGACAGTATACACTATCCAATATCATATACTATCTAAGAAGGACAGTATACACTACCCAATATCATATACTATCTAAGAAGGATAGTATACACTATCCAATATCATATACTATCTAAGAAGGATAGTATACACTATCCAATATCATGTAGTATCTAAGAAGGATAGTATACACTATCCAATATCATATACTATCTAAAAAGGATAGTATACACTATCCAACATCATATACTAAGAAGGATAGTATACACTATCCAATATCATATTCTAAGAAGGATAGTATACACTATCCAATATCATATACTATCTAAGAAGGATAGTATACACTACCCAATAACATATACTATCTAAGAAGGATAGTATACACTATACAATATCATATACTATCTAAGAAGGATAGTATACACTATCCAATACCATATACTATCTAAGAAGGATAGTATACACTATCCAATGCCATATACTATCTAAGAAGGATAGTATACCCTATCCAATATCATACACTATCTAAGAAGGATAGCATACACTATCCAACATCATACACTATCTAAGAAGGATAGCATACACTATCCAACATCATACACTATCTAAGAAGGATAGCATACACTACCAAACATCATACACTATCTGAGAAGGATAGCATACACTACCCAACATCATACACTATCTAAGAAGGATAGTATACACTACCCAACATCATACACTATCTAGGAAGGATAGTATACACTACCCAACATCATACACTATCTAAGAAGGATAGTATACAGTACCCAACATCATACACTATCTAAGAAGGATAGTATACATTACCCAACATCATACACTATCTAAGAAGGATAATATACACTACCCAACATCATACACTAAGAATGATAGTATACACTACCCAACATCATACACTATCTAAGAAGGATAGTATACACTACCCAACATCATACACTATCTTAGAAGGATAGTATACACTATCCAACATCATACACTATCTAAGAAGGATAGTATACACTATCCAACATCATACACTATCTAAGAAGGATAGTACACACTATCCAACATCATACACTATATAAGAAGGATAGTACACACTATCCAACATCATACACTATCTGAGAAGGATAGTATACACTATCCAACATCATACACTATCTGAGAAGGATAGTATACACTATCCAACATCATACACTATCTGAGAAGGATAGTATACACTATCCAACACCATACAATATCTGAGAAGGATAGTATACGCTATCCAATATCATATACAATCTAAGAAGGATAGCATACACTACCCAACATCATACACTATCTAAGAAGGATAGCATACACTATCCAAAATCATATACTATCTAAGAAGGATAGTATACACTATCCAACATCATATACTATCTAAGAAGGATAGTATACACTATCCAACATCATATACTATCTAAGAGGGATAGTATACACTATCCAACATCATATATTATCTAAGAAGTATAGTATACACTATCCAACATCATATACTATCTAAGAAGGATAGTATACACTATCCAACATCATATACTATCTAAGAAGAATAGTATACACTATCCAACATCATATACTATCTAAGAAGGACAGTATACACTATCCAATATCATATACTATCTAAGAAGGACAGTATACACTATCCAGTATCATATACTATCTAAGAAGGACAGTATACACTATCCAATATCATATACTATCTAAGAAGGACAGTATACACTATCCAATATCATATAGTATCTAAGAAGGACAGAATACACTATCCAATATCACATACTATCTAAGAAGGACAGTATACACTATCCAATATCATATACTATCTAAGAAGGACAGTATACACTATCCAATATCATATACTATCTAAGAAGGATAGTATACACTATCCAATATCATATACTATCTAAGAAGGATAGTATACACTATCCAATATCATGTAGTATCTAAGAAGGATAGTATACACTATCCAATATCATATACTATCTAAGAAGGAGAGTATACACTATCCAATATCATATACTAAGAAGGATAGTATACACTATCCAATATCATATTCTAAGAAGGATAGTATACACTATCCAATATCATATACTATCTAAGAAGGATAGTATACACTATCCAATAACATATACTATCTAAGAAGGATAGTATACACTATACAATATCATATACTATCTAAGAAGGATAGTATACACTATCCAATACCATATACTATCTAAGAAGGATAGTATACACTATACAATATCATATACTATCTAAGAAGGATAGTATACACTATCCAATACCATATACTATCTAAGAAGGATAGTATACACTATCCAATGCCATATACTATCTAAGAAGGATAGTATACCCTATCCAATATCATACACTATCTAAGAAGGATAGCATACACTATCCAACATCATACACTACCTAAGAAGGATAGCATACACTATCCAACATCATACACTATCTAAGAAGGATAGCATACACTACCCAACACAATACACTATCTGAGAAGGATAGCATACACTACCCAACATCATACACTATCTAAGAAGGATAGTATACAATACCCAACATCATACACTATCTAGGAATGATAGTATACACTACCCAACATCATACCCTATCTAAGAAGGATAGTATACAGTACCCAACATCATACACTATCTAAGAAGGATAGTATACACTACCCAACATCATACACTATCTAAGAAGGATAATATACACTACCCAACATCATACACTAAGAATGATAGTATACACTACCCAACATCATACACTATCTAAGAAGGATAGTATACACTACCCAACATCATACACTATCTTAGAAGGATAGTATACACTATCCAACATCATACACTATCTAAGAAGGATAGTATACACTATCCAACATCATACACTATCTAAGAAGGATAGTACACACTATCCAACATCATACACTATATAAGAAGGATAGTACACACTATCCAACATCATACACTATCTGAGAAGGATAGTATACACTATCCAACATCATACACTATCTGAGAAGGATAGTATACACTATCCAACATCATACACTATCTGAGAAGGATAGTATACACTATCCAACACCATACAATATCTGAGAAGGATAGTATACACTATCCAATATCATACACTATCTGAGAAGGATAGTATACACTATCCAACATCATACACAATCTGAGAAGGATAGTATACACTATCCAACATCATATACTACCTAAGAAGGATAGTATACACTATCCAACATCATATACTATCTAAGAAGGATAGTATACACTATCCAACATCATATACTATCTGAGAAGGATAGTATACACTATCCAACATCATATACTATCTAAGAAGGATAGTATACACTATCCAACATCATATACTATCTAAGAAGGATAGTATACACTATCCAACAACATATACTATCTAAGAAGGAAAGTATACACTATCCAACATCATATACTATCTAAGAAGGACAGTATACACTATCCAATATCATATACTATCTAAGAAGGACAGTATACACTATCCAATATCATATACTATCTAAGAAGGATAGTATACACTATCCAATATCATATACTATCTAAGAAGGACAGTATACACTATCCAATATCATATACTATCTAAGAAGGACAGTATACACTATCCAATATCATATACTATCTAAGAAGGACAGTATACACTATCCAGTATCATATACTATCTAAGAAGGACAGTATACACTATCCACTATCACATACTATGAAGAAGGACAGTATACACTATCCAGTATCATATACTATCTAAGAAGGACAGAATACACTATCCAATATCATATACCATCTAAAAAGGACAGTATACACTATCCAATATCATATACTATCTAAGAAGGACAGTATACACTATCCAATATCATATACTATCTAAGAAGGACAGTATACACTATCCAATATCATATACTATCTAAGAAGGATAGTATACACTATCCAATATCATGTACTATCTAAGAAGGATAGTATACACTATCCAATATCATATACTATCTAAGAAGGACAGTATACACTATCCAATATCATATACTATCTACGAAGGACAGTATACACTATCCAATATCATATACTATCTAAGAAGGACAGTATACACTATCCAATATCATATACTATCTAAGAAGGATAGTATACGCTATCCAACATCATATACTGTCTAAGAAGGATAGTATACGCTACCCAACACCATACACTATCTAAGAAGGATAGTATACGCTACCCAACACCATACACTATCTAAGAAGGATAGTATACGCTACCCAACACCATACACTATCTAAGAAGGATAGTATACACTGCCCAACATCATACACTATCTAAGAAGGATAGTATACACTGCCCAACATCATACACTATCTAAGAAGGATAGCATACAGTACCCAACATCATACACCATCTAAGAAGGATAGTATACACTACCCAACATCATACACCATGTAAGAAGGATAGTATACACTACCCAACATCATACACTATCTAAGAAGGATAGTATACACTACCCAACATCATACACTATCTAAGAAGGATAGTATACACTATCCAACATCATACACTGTCTAAGAAGGATAGTATACACTATCCAAAATCATATACTACCTAAGAAGGATAGTATACACTATCCAACATCATATACTATCTAAGAAGGATAGTATACACTATCCAACATCATACACTATCTAAGAAGGATAGTATACACTATCCAACATCATACACTATCTAAGAAGGATAGTATACACTATCCAACATCATACACTATCTAAGAAGGATAGTATACACTATCCAACATCATACACTATCTAAGAAGGATAGTATACACTATCCAACATCATACACTGTCTAAGAGGCATAGTATACACTATCCAACATCATACACTATCTAAGAATGATAGTATACACTTTGCAATATCATATATTAAGAAGGATAGTATACACTATACAATATCATTTTCTAAGAAGGATAGTATAAACAATCCAATATCATATACTATCTAAGAAGGATAGCATACACTACCCAACATCATATACTATCTAAGAAGGATAGTATACACTATCCAACATCATATACTATCTAAGAAGGAAAGTATACACTATCCAACATCATATACTATCTAAGAAGGACAGTATACACTATCCAATATCATATACTATCTAAGAAGGACAGTATACAGTATCCAATATCATATACTATCTAAGAAGGACAGTATACACTATCCAATATCATATACTATCTAAGAAGGACAGTATACACTATCCAATATCACATAATATCTAAGAAGGACAGTATACACTATCCAGTATCACATACTATCTAAGAAGGACAGTATACACTATCCAGTATCACATACTATCTACGAAGGACAGTATATACTATCCAGTATCATACACTATCTAAGAAGGACAGTATACACTATCCAATATCATGTAGTATCTAAGAAGGATAGTATACACTATCCAACATCATATACTATCTAAGAAGGATAGTATACACTATCCAACATCATATACTATCTAAGAAAGATAGTATACACTATCCAATATCATATACTGTCTAAGAAGGACAGTATACACTATCCAATATCATATACTATCTAAGAAGGACAGTATACACTATCCAATATCATATACTATCTAAGAAGGACAGTATACACTATCCAATATCATATACTAAGAAGGATAGTATACGCTATCCAATATCATATAGTATATAAGAAGGATAGTATACGCTATCCAATATCATATACTGTCTAAGAAGGATAGTATACGCTACCCAACAAAATACACTATCTAAGAAGGATAGTATATGCTACCCAACATCATACACTATCTAAGAAGGATAGTATAAACTACCCAACACCATACACTATCTAAGAAGGATAGTATACACTGCCCAACATCATACACTATCTAAGAAGGATAGTATACACTACCCAACATCATACACTATCTAAGAAGGATAGCATACACTACCCAACATCATACACCACCTAAGAAGGATAGTATACACCACCCAACATCATACACCATCTAAGAAGGATAGTATACACTACCCAACATCATACACTATCTAAGAAGGATAGTAGACAATACCCAACATCATACACTATCTAAGAAGGATAGTAGACACTATCCAACATCATACACTGTCTAAGAAGGATAGCATACACTATCCAAAATCATATACTATCTAAGAAGGATAGTATAAACTATCCAACATCATTTACTATCTAAGAAGGATAGTATACACTATCCAACATCATATACTATCTAAGAAGGATAGTATACACTATCCAAAATCATATACTATCTAAGAAGGATTGTATACACTATCCAACATCATATACTATCTAAGATGTATAGTATACACTATCCAATATCATATACTATCTAAGAAGGATAGTATACACTATCCAATATCATATACTATCTAAGAAGGATAGTGTACACTATGCAATATCATATACTATCTAAGAAGGATAGTATACACTATGCAATATCATACACTATCTAAGAAGGATAGTATACACTATCCAACATCATACAATATCTAAGAAGGATAGTATACACTATCCAACATCATACACTATCTAAGAAGGATAGTATACACTATCCAACATCATACACTATCTAAGAAGGATAGTATACACTATCCAACATCATACACTATCTAAGAAGGATAGTATACACTACCCAACATCATACACTGTCTAAGAAGCATAGTATACACTATCCAACATCATACACTATCTAAGAATGATAGTATACACTTTGCAATATCATATATTAAGAAGGATAGTATACACTATCCAATATCATATTCTAAGAAGGATAGTATACACTCTCCAATATCATATACTATCTAAGAAGGATAGCATACACTACCCAACATCATACAGTATCTAAGAAGGATAGCATGCACTACCCAACATCATACACTATCTAAGAAGGATAGTATACACTACCCAACATCATACACTATCTAAGAAGGATAGTATACACTACCCAACATCATACACTATCTAAGAAGGACAGAATACACTACCCAAAATCATATAGTATCTAAGAAGGAAAGTATACACTATCCAACATCATACACTATCTAAGAAGGATAGTATAGACTATCCAACATCATACACTATCTAAGAAGGATAGTATACACTATCCAACATCATATACTACCTAAGAAGGATAGTATACACTATCCAACATCATATACTATCTAAGAAGGATAGTATACATTATCCAATATCATATACTATCTAAGAAGGATAGTGTACACTATGCAAAATCATATACTATCTAAGAAGGATAGTATACACTATGCAATATCATATACTATCTAAGAAGGATAGTATACACTATGCAATATCATATACTAAGAAGGATAGTATACACTATCCAATATCATATTCTAAGAAGGATAGTATACACTATCCAATATCATATACTATCTAAGAAGCATAGCATACACTATCCAATAACATATACTAAGAAGGATAGTTTACACTATCCAATATCATATACTATCTAAGAAGGATAGTATACACTATCCAATATCATATACTCTCTTGGAAGGATAGTATACACTATCAAATATCATATACTATCTAAGAAGGATAGTATACATATCCAATATCATATACTATCTAAGAAGGAGAGTATACACTATCCAATATCATATACTATCTAAGAAGGATAGTATACACTATCCAACATCATATACTATCTAAGAAGTATAGTATACACTATCCAACATCATACAGTATCTAAGAAGGATATTATACACTACCCAACATCATACACTATCTATGAAGGATAGTATACACTACCCAACATCATACACTATCTAAGAAGGATAGTATAAACTACCCAACATCATACACTATCTAAGAAGGATAGTATACACTACCCAACATCATACACTATCTAAGAAGGATAGTATACACTATCCAATATCATTCACAATCTAAGAACGATAGTATACACTACCCAACATCATACACTATCTAAGAAGGATACCATGCACTACCCAACATCATACACTATCTAAGAAAGATAGTATACACTACCCAACATCATACACTATCTAAGAAGGATAGTATACACTACCCAACATCATACACTATCTAAGAAGGACAGAATACACTACCCAAAATCATATACTATCTAAGAAGGATAGTATACACTATCCAACATCATACACTATCTAAGAAGGATAGTATACACTATCCAACATCATACACTATCTAAGAAGGATAGTATACACTATCCAACATCATATACTATCTAAGAAGGATAGTATACACTATCCAAAATCATATACTATCTAAGAATGATAGTATACATTATCCAATATCACATACTATCTAAGAAGGATAGTGTACACTATGCAATATCATATACTATCTAAGAAGGATAGTATACACTATGCAATATCATATACTATCTAAGAAGGATAGTATACACTATGCAATATCATATACTAAGAAGGATAGTATACACTATCCAATATCATATTCTAAGAAGGATAGTATACACTATCCAATATCATATACTATCTAAGAAGGATAGCATACACTATCCAATAACATATACTAAGAAGGATAGTATACACTATCCAATATCATACTCTCTTGGAAGGATAGTATACACTATCAAATATCATATACTATCTAAGAAGGATAGTATACATATCCAATATCATATACTATCTAAGAAGGATAGTATACACTATCCAATATCATATACTATCTAAGAAGGATAGTATACACTATCCAACATCATATACTATCTAAGAAGTATAGTATACACTATCCAACATCATACACTATCTAAGAAGGATATTATACACTACCCAAGATCATACACTATCTAAGAAGGATAGTATACACTACCCAACATCATACACTATCTAAGAAGGACAGTATACACTACCCAACATAATACACTACCTAAGAATGTTAGTATACACTACCCAACATCATACACTATGTAAGAAGGATAGTATACACTACCCAACATCATACACTATCTAAGAAGGAGAGTATACACTACCCAACATCATACACTATCTAAGAAGGATAGTATACACTACCCAACATAATACACTATCTAAGAAGGATAGTATACACTACCCAACATCATACACTATCTAAGAAGTATAGTATACACTACCCAACATCATACACTATCTAAGAAGGATAGTATACACTACCCAACATCATACACTATCTAAGAAGGATAGTATACACTACCCAACATCATACACTATCTAAGAAGGATAGTATACACTATCCAACATCATACACTATCTAAGAAGGATAGTATACACTATCCAACATCATACACTATCTAAGAAGGATAGTATACACTATCCAACATCATACACTATCTAAGAAGGATAGTATACACTATCCAACATCATATACTATCTAAGAAGGATAGTTTACAATATCCAACATCATATACTATCTACGAAGGATAGTATACACTATCCAACATCATATACTATCTAAGAAGGATAGTATACACTATCCAACATCATATACAATCTAAGAAGGATAGTATACACTATCCAACATCATACACTATCTAAGAAGGATAGTATACACTATCCAACATCATACACTATCTAAGAAGGATAGTATACACTACCCAACATCATACACTGTCTAAGAAGCATAGTATACACTATCCAACATCATACACTATCTAAGAATGATAGTATACACTTTGCAATATCATATATTAAGAAGGATAGTATACACTATCCAATATCATATTCTAAGAAGGATAGTATACACTCTCCAATATCATATACTATCTAAGAAGGATAGCATACACTACCCAACATCATACACTATCTAAGAAGGATAGCATGCACTACCCAACATCATACACTATCTAAGAAGGATAGTATAAACTATCCAACATCATACACTATCTAAGAAGGATAGTATACACTACCCAACATCATACACTATCTAAGAAGGACAGAATACACTACCCAAAATCATATAGTATCTAAGAAGGAAAGTATACACTATCCAACATCATACACTATCTAAGAAGGATAGTATAGACTATCCAACATCATACACTATCTAAGAAGGATAGTATACACTATCCAACATCATATACTATCTAAGAAGGATAGTATACACTATCCAACATCATATACTATCTAAGAAGGATAGTATACATTATCCAATATCATATACTATCTAAGAAGGATAGTGTACACTATGCAAAATCATATACTATCTAAGAAGGATAGTATACACTATGCAATATCATATACTATCTAAGAAGGATAGTATACACTATGCAATATCATATACTAAGAAGGATAGTATACACTATCCAATATCATATTCTAAGAAGGATAGTATACAGTATCCAATATCATATACTATCTAAGAAGCATAGCATACACTATCCAATAACATATACTAAGAAGGATAGTATACACTATCCAATATCATATACTATCTAAGAAGGATAGTAGACACTATCCAATATCATATACTATCTAAGAAGGATAGTATACACTATCCAACATCATACACTATCTAAGAAGGATAGTATACACTATCCAACATCATACACTATCTAAGGAGGATAGTATACACTATCCAACATCATACACTATCTAAGAAGGATAGTATACACTACCCAATATCATTCACAATCTAAGAACGATAGTATACACTACCCAACATCATACACTATCTAAGAAGGATACCATGCACTACCCAACATCATACACTATCTAAGAAAGATAGTATACACTACCCAACATCATACACTATCTAAGAAGGATAGTATACACTACCCAACATCATACACTATCTAAGAAGGACAGAATACACTACCCAACATCATATACTATCTAAGAAGGATAGTATACACTATCCAACATCATACACTATCTAAGAAGGATAGTATACACTATCCAACATCATACACTATCTAAGAAGGATAGTATACACTATCCAACATCATATACTATCTAAGAAGGATAGTATACACTATCCAAAATCATATACTATCTAAGAATGATAGTATACATTATCCAATATCACATACTATCTAAGAAGGATAGTGTACACTATGCAATATCATATACTATCTAAGAAGGATAGTATACACTATGCAATATCATATACTATCTAAGAAGGATAGTATACACTATGCAATATCATATACTAAGAAGGATAGTATACACTATCCAATATCATATTCTAAGAAGGATAGTATACACTATCCAATATCATATACTATCTAAGAAGGATAGCATACACTATCCAATAACATATACTAAGAAGGATAGTATACACTATCCAATATCATACTCTCTTGGAAGGATAGTATACACTATCAAATATCATATACTATCTAAGAAGGATAGTATACATATCCAATATCATATACTATCTAAGAAGGATAGTATACACTATCCAATATCATATACTATCTAAGAAGGATAGTATACACTATCCAACATCATATACTATCTAAGAAGTATAGTATACACTATCCAACATCATACACTATCTAAGAAGGATATTATACACTACCCAAGATCATACACTATCTAAGAAGGATAGTATACACTACCCAACATCATACACTATCTAAGAAGGACAGTATACACTACCCAACATAATACACTACCTAAGAATGTTAGTATACACTACCCAACATCATACACTATGTAAGAAGGATAGTATACACTACCCAACATCATACACTATCTAAGAAGGAGAGTATACACTACCCAACATCATACACTATCTAAGAAGGATAGTATACACTACCCAACATAATACACTATCTAAGAAGGATAGTATACACTACCCAACATCATACACTATCTAAGAAGTATAGTATACACTACCCAACATCATACACTATCTAAGAAGGATAGTATACACTACCCAACATCATACACTATCTAAGAAGGATAGTATACACTACCCAACATCATACACTATCTAAGAAGGATAGTATACACTATCCAACATCATACACTATCTAAGAAGGATAGTATACACTATCCAACATCATACACTATCTAAGAAGGATAGTATACACTATCCAACATCATACACTATCTAAGAAGGATAGTATACACTATCCAACATCATATACTATCTAAGAAGGATAGTTTACAATATCCAACATCATATACTATCTACGAAGGATAGTATACACTATCCAACATCATATACTATCTAAGAAGGATAGTATACACTATCCAACATCATATACAATCTAAGAAGGATAGTATACACTATCCAACATCATACACTATCTAAGAAGGATAGTATACACTATCCAACATCATACACTATCTAAGAAGGATAGTATACACTACCCAACATCATACACTGTCTAAGAAGCATAGTATACACTATCCAACATCATACACTATCTAAGAATGATAGTATACACTTTGCAATATCATATATTAAGAAGGATAGTATACACTATCCAATATCATATTCTAAGAAGGATAGTATACACTCTCCAATATCATATACTATCTAAGAAGGATAGCATACACTACCCAACATCATACACTATCTAAGAAGGATAGCATGCACTACCCAACATCATACACTATCTAAGAAGGATAGTATAAACTATCCAACATCATACACTATCTAAGAAGGATAGTATACACTACCCAACATCATACACTATCTAAGAAGGACAGAATACACTACCCAAAATCATATAGTATCTAAGAAGGAAAGTATACACTATCCAACATCATACACTATCTAAGAAGGATAGTATAGACTATCCAACATCATACACTATCTAAGAAGGATAGTATACACTATCCAACATCATATACTATCTAAGAAGGATAGTATACACTATCCAACATCATATACTATCTAAGAAGGATAGTATACATTATCCAATATCATATACTATCTAAGAAGGATAGTGTACACTATGCAAAATCATATACTATCTAAGAAGGATAGTATACACTATGCAATATCATATACTATCTAAGAAGGATAGTATACACTATGCAATATCATATACTAAGAAGGATAGTATACACTATCCAATATCATATTCTAAGAAGGATAGTATACAGTATCCAATATCATATACTATCTAAGAAGCATAGCATACACTATCCAATAACATATACTAAGAAGGATAGTATACACTATCCAATATCATATACTATCTAAGAAGGATAGTAGACACTATCCAATATCATATACTATCTAAGAAGGATAGTATACACTATCCAACATCATACACTATCTAAGAAGGATAGTATACACTATCCAACATCATACACTATCTAAGGAGGATAGTATACACTATCCAACATCATACACTATCTAAGAAGGATAGTATACACAATCCAACATCGTGCACTATCTAAGAAGGATAGTATACACTATCCAACATCATATAATATCTAAGAAGGATAGTATACACTATCCAACATCATATACTAAGAAGGATAGTATACACTATCCAACATCATATATAATCTAAGAAGGATAGTATACACTATCCAACATCATATAGTATCTAAGAAGGATAGTATACACTATCCAACATCATATACTAAGAAGGATAGTATACACTATCCAACATCATATACAATCTAAGAAAGATAGTATACATTATCCAACATCATATACAATCTAAGAAGGATAGTATACACTATCCAAAATCATATACTATCTAAGAAGGATAGTATACACTATCCAACATCATATACTATCTAAGAAAAATAGTATACACTATCCAACATCATATACTATCTAAGAAGGATAGTATACACTATCCAATATCATATACTATCTAAGAAGGACAGTATACACTATCCAATATCATATACTATCTAAGAAGGACAGTATACACTATCCAATATCATATACTATCTAAGAAGGACAGTATACACTATCCAATATCATATACTATCTAAGAAAGATAGTATACGCTATCCAATATCATATACTATCTAAGAAGGATAGTATACGCTATCCAATATCATATACTGTCTAAGAAGGATAGTATACGCTACCTAACACCATACACTATCTAAGAAGGATAGTATACGCTACCCAACATCATACACTATCTAAGAAGGATAGTATAAACTACCCAACACCATACAATATCTAAGAAGGATAGCATACACTACCCAACATCATACACCATCTAAGAAGGATAGTATACACTACCCAACATCATACACCACCTAAGAAGGATAGTATACACTACCCAACATCATACACTATCTAAGAAGGATAGTATACACTACCCAATATCATACACTATCTAAGAAGGATAGTATACACTATCCAACATCATACACTGTCTAAGAAGGATAGTATACACTATCCAAAATCATATACTATCTAAGAAGGATAGTATACACTATCCAACATCATATACTATCTAAGAAGGATAGTATACACTATCCAACATCATATACTATCAAAGAAGGATAGTATACACTATCGAAAATCATATACTATCTAAGAAGGATAGTATACACTATCGAACATCATATACTATCTAAGAAGTATAGTATACACCATCCAATATCATATACTATCTAAGAAGGATAGTATACACTATCCAATATCATATACTATCTGAGAAGGATAGTGTACACTATGCAATATCATATACTATCTAAGAAGGATAGTATACACTATGCAATATCATATACTATCTAAGAAGGATAGTATACACTATCCAACATCATACACTATCTAGGAAGGATAGTATACACTACCCAACATCATACACTATCTAAGAAGGATAGTATACACTATCCAACATCATACACTATCTAAGAAGGATAGTATACACTATCCAACATCATACACTATCTAAGAAGGATAGTATACACTATCCAACATCATACACTGTCTAAGAAGCATAGTATACACTATCCAACATCATACACTATCTAAGAATGATAGTATACACTTTGCAATATCATATATTAAGAAGGATAGTATACACTATCCAATATCATATTCTAAGAAAGATAGTATACACTATCCAATATCAAATACTATCTAAGAAGGATAGCATACACTACCCAACATCATACACTATCTAAGAAGGATACCATGCACTACCCAACATCATACACTATCTAAGAAAGATAGTATACACTACCCAACATCATACACTATCTAAGAAGGATAGTATACACTACCCAACATCATACACTATCTAAGAAGGACAGAATACACTACCCAAAATCATATACTATCTAAGAAGGATAGTATACACTATCCAACATCATACACTATCTAAGAAGGATAGTATACATTATCCAACATCATACACTATCTAAGAAGGATAGCATACACTATCCAACATCATATACTATCTAAGAAGGATAGTATACACTATCCAAAATCATATACTATCTAAGAATGATAGTATACATTATCCAATATCATATACTATCTAAGAAGGATAGTGTACACTATGCAATATCATATACTATCTAAGAAGGATAGTATACACTATGCAATATCATATACTATCTAAGAAGGATAGTATACACTATGCAATATCATATACTAAGAAGGATAGTATATACTATCCAATATCATATTCTAAGAAGGATAGTATACACTATCCATTATCATATACTATCTAAGAAGGATAGCATACACTATCCAATAACATATACTAAGAAGGATAGTATACACTATCCAATATCATATACTCTCTTGGAAGGATAGTATACACTATCAAATATCATATACTATCTAAGAAGGATAGTATACACTATCCAATATCATATAATATCTAAGAAGGATAGTATACACTATCCAATATCATATACTATCTAAGAAGGATAGTGTACACTATGCAATATCATATACTATCTAAGAAGGATAGTGTACACTATCCAACATCATATACTATCTAAGAAGGATAGTTTACAATATCCAACATCATATACTATCTACGAAGGATAGTATACACTATCCAACATCATATACTATCTAAGAAGGATAGTATACACTATCCAACATCATATACAATCTGAGAAGGATAGTATACACTATCCAACATCATATACTATCTAAGAAGGATAGTATACACTATCCAACATCATATACTATCTAAGAAGGATAGTATACACTATCCAACATCATATACTATCTAAGAAGGATAGTATACACTATCCAATATCATATACTATCTAAGAAGGATAGTATACACTATCCAACATCATATACTATCTAAGAAGGATAGTATACACTATCCAACATCATATATTATCTAAGAAGGACAGTATACACTATCCAACATCATATACTATCTAAGAAGGATAGTATACACTATCCAACATCATACACTATCTAAGAAGGAAAGTGTACACTACCCAACATCATATACTATCTAAGAAGGACAGTATACACTATCCAATATCATATACTATCTAAGAAGGACAGTATACACTATCCAATATCATATACTATCTAAGAAGGACAGTATACACTATCCAATATCATATACTATCTCAGAAGGACAGTATACACTATCCAATATCATATACTATCTAAGAAGGACAGTATACACTATCCAATATCATATACTATCTAAGAAGGACAGTATACACTATCCAATATCATATACTATCTAAGAAGGATAGTATACACTATCCAATATCATATACTATCTAAGAAGGATAGTATACACTATCCAATATCATATACTATCTAACAAGGATAGTGTACACTATGCAATATCATATACGATCTAAGAAGGATAGTATACACTATGCAATATCATATACTATCTAAGAAGGATAGTATACACTATCCAACATCATACACTATCTAAGAAGGATAGTATACACTATCCAACATCATACACTATCTAAGAAGGATAGTATACACTATCCAACATCATACACTATCTAAGAAGGATAGTATACACTAGCCAACATCATACACTATCTAAGAAGGATAGTATACACTACCCAACATCATACACTGTCTAAGAAGCAAAGTATACACTATCCAACATCATACACTATCTAAGAATGATAGTATACACTTTGCAATATCATATATTAAGAAGGATAGTATACACTATCCAATATCATATTCTAAGAAGGATAGTATACACTATCCAATATCATATACTATCTAAGAAGGATAGCATACACTACCCAACATCATACACTATCTAAGAAGGATAGCATACACTACCCAACATCATACACTATCTAAGAAGGATAGTATACACTATCCAACATCATACACTATCTAGGAAGGATAGTATACACTACCCAACATCATACACTATCTAAGAAGGATAGTATACAGTACCCAACATCATACACTATCTAAGAAGGATAGTATACACTACCCAACATCATACAATATCTAAGAAGGATAGTATACACTACCCAACATCATACACTATCTAAGAAGGATAGTATACACTACCCAACATCATACACTATCTAAGAAGGATAGTATACACTACCCAACATCATACACTATCTAAGAAGGATAGTATACACTACCCAACATCATACACTATCTAAGAAGGATAATATACACTACCCAAGATCATACACTATCTAAGGATAGTATACACTATCCAACATCATACACTATCTAAGAAGGAGAGTATACACTATCCAACATCATACACTCTCTAAGAAGGATAGTATACACTATCCAACATCATACACTATCTAAGAAGGATAGTATACACTATCCAACATCATACACTATCTAAGAAGGCTAGTATACACTATCCAACATCATACACTATCTAAGAAGGATAGTATACACTATCCAACATCATACACTATCTAAGAAGGATAGTATACACTATCCAACATCATATACTATCTAAGAAGGGTAGTATACAATATCCAACATCATATACTATCTACGAAGGGTAGTATACACTATCCAACATCATATACTATCTAAGAAGGATAGTATACACTATCCAACATCATATACAATCTAAGAAGGATAGTATACACTATCCAACATCATATACTATCTAAGAAGGATAGTATACACTAACCAACATCATATACTATCTAAGAAGGATAGTATACACTATCCAACATCATATACTATCTAAGAAGGATAGTATACACTATCCAATATCATGTACTATCTAAGAAGGATAGTATACACTATCCAATATCATATACTATCTAAGAAGGATAGTATACACTATCCAATATAATACACTAAGAAGGATAGTACACACTATCCAATATCATATTCTAAGAAGGATAGTATACACTATCCAATATCATATACTATCTAAGAAGGATAGTATACACTATCCAATATCATATACTATCTAAGAAGGATAGTATACACTATACAATATCATATACTATCTAAGAAGGATAGTATACACTATCCAATGTCATATACTATCTAAGAAGTTTAGTATACACTATCCAATGTCATATACTATCTAAGAAGGATAGTATACCCTATCCAATATCATACACTATCTAAGAAGGATAGCATACACTATACAACATCATATAATATCTAAGAAGGATAGCATACACTATCCAACATCATACACTATCTAAGAATGATAGCATACACTACCCAACATCATACACTATCTAAAAGGATAGCATACACTACCCAACATCATAAACTATCTAAGAAGGATAGTATACACTACCCAACATCATACACTATCTAGGAAGGATAGTATACACTACCCAACATCATACACTATCTAAGAAGGATAGTATACAGTACCCAACATCACACACTATCTAAGAAGGATAGTATACACTACCCAACATCATACAATATCTAAGAAGGATAGTATACACTACCCAACATCATACACTATCTAAGAAGGATAGTATACACTATCCAGTATCATATACTATCTAAGAAGGACAGTATACACTATCCAGTATCATATACTATCTAAGAAGGACAGTATACACTATCCAATATCATATACTATCTAAGAAGGACAGTATACACTATCCAATATCATATACTATCTAAGAAGGACAGTATACACTATCCAATATCATATACTATCTAAGAAGGACAGTATACACTATCCAATATCATATACTATCTAAGAAGGACAGTATACACTAGCCAATATCATATACTATCTAAGAAGGATAGTATGCACTATCCAATATCATATATTATCTAAGAAGGACAGTATACACTATCCAATATCATATACTATTTAAGAAGGATAGTATACACTATCCAATATCATATGCTATCTAAGAAGGATAGTATACACTATCCAATATCATGTACTCTCTAAGAAGGATAGTATACACTATCCAATATCATATACTATCTAAGAAGGATAGTATACACTATCCAATATCATATACTAAGAAGGATAGTATACACTATCCAATATCATATTCTAAGAAGGATAGTATACACTATCCAATATCATATACTATCTAAGAAGGATAGTATACACTATCCAATATCACATACTATCTAAGAAGGATAGTATACACTATCCAATATCATATACTATCTAAGAAGGATAGTATACACTATCAAATATCATATACTATCTAAGAAGGATAGTATACACTATCCAATATCATATACTATCTAAGAAGGATAGTATACACTATCCAATGTCATATACTATCTAAGAAGTATAGTGTACACTATCCAATATCATATACTATCTAAGAAGGATAGTATACACTATGCAACATCATACACTATCTAAGAAGGATAGTATACACTATCAAACATCATACACTATCTAAGAAGGATAGTATACACTACCCAACATCATACACTATCTAAGAAGTATAGCATACACTACCCAACATCATACACTATCTAAGAAGGATAGTATACACTACCCAACATCATACACTATCTAAGAAGGATAGTATACACTACCCAACATCATACACTATCTAAGAAGGATAGTATACGGTACCCACGATCATACACTATCTAAGAAGGATAGTATACACTACCCAACATCATACACTATCTAAGAAGGATAGTATACACTACCCAACATCATACGCTAAGAAGGATAGTATACACTACCCAACATCATACACTATCTAAGTAGGATAGTATACACTACCCAACATCATACAGTATCTAAGAAAGATAGTATACACTATCCAACATCATACACTATCTAAGAAAGATAGTATACACTATCCACCATCATACACTATCTAAGAAGGATAGTATACACTATCCAACATCATACACTATCTAAGAAGGATAGTATACACTATCCAACATCATACACTATCTGAGAAGGATAGTATACACTATCCAACATCATACACTATCTGAGAAGGATAGTATACACTATCAAACATCATACACTATCTGAGAAGGATAGTATACACTATCCAACATCATATACTATCTGAGAAGTATAGTATACACTATCCAACATCATATACTATCTGAGAAGGATAGTATACACTATCCAACATCATATAAAATCTATGAAGGATAGTATACACTATCCAACATCACATACTATCTAAGAAGGATAGTATACACTATCCAACATCATATGCTATCTAAGAAGGATAGTATACACTATCCAACATCATATACTATCTAAGAAGGATAGTATACACTATCCAACATCATATACTATTTAAGAAGGATAGTATACACTATCCAACATCATATACTATCTAAGAAGGAAAGTATACACTATCCAACATCATATACTATCTAAGAAGGATAGTATACACTATCCAACATCATATACTATCTAAGAAGTAAAGTATACACTATCCAACATCATATACTATATAAGAAGGAGAGTATACACTATCCAATATCATATACTATCTATGAAGGACAGTATGCACTATCCAATATCATATACTAACTAAGAAGGACAGTATACACTATCCAATATCATATACTATCTAAGAAGGATAGTATACACTATCCAATATCATATACTATCTAAGAAGGATAGTATACACTATCCAATATCATATACTATCTAAGAAGGATAGTATACACTATCCAATGTCATATACTATCTAAGAAGGATATTATACACTATCCAATATCATATACTATCTAAGAAGGATAGTATACACTATGCAACATCATACACTATCTAAGAAGGATAGTATACACTATCAAACATCATACACTATCTAAGAAGGATAGTATACACTACCCAACATGATACGCTATCTAAGAAGTATAGCATACACTACCCAACATCATACACTATCTAAGAAGGATAGTATACACTACCCAACATCATACACTATCTAAGAAGGATAGTATACACTACCCAACATCATACACTATCTAAGAAGGATAGTATACGGTACCCAACATCATACATTATCTAAGAAGGATAGTATACACTACCCAACATCATACACTATCTAACAAGGATAGTATACACTACCCAACATCATACGCTAAGAAGGATAGTATACACTACCCAACATCATACACTATCTAAGTAGGATAGTATACACTACCCAACATCATACACTATCTAAGAAGGATAGTATACACTACCCAACATCATACACTATCTAAGAAGGATAGTATACACTATCCAACATCATATACTACCTAAGAAGGATAGTATACACTATCCAACATCATATACTATCTAAGAAGGATAGTATACACTATCCAATATCATGTACTACCTACGAAGGATAGTATACACTATCCTATATCATATACTATCTAAGTAGGATAGTATACACTATCCAATATCATATACTAAGAAGGATAGTATACACTATCCAATATTATATTCTAAGAAGGATAGTATACACTATCCAATATCACATACTATCTAAGAAGGATAGTATACACTATACAATATCATATACTATCTAAGAAGGATAGTATACAGTATACAATACCATATACTATCTAAGAAGAATAGTATACACTATCCAATATCATATACTATCTAAGAAGGATAGTATACACTATCCAATGTCATATACTATCTAAGAAGGATAGTATACCCTATCCAATATCATACACTATCTAAGAAGGATAGCATACACTATCCAACATCATACACTATCTAAGAACGACAGCATACACTACCCAACATCATACACTATCTAAGAAGGATAGCATACACTACCCAACATCATACACTATCTAAGAAGGATAGCATACACTACCCAACATCATACACTATTTAGGAAGGATAGCATACACTACCCAACATCATACACTATCTAAAAAGGATAGTATACAGTACCCAACATCATACAATATCTAAGAAGGATAGTATACACTACCCAACATCATACACTATCTAAGAAGGATAGTATACAATATCCAACATCATACACTATCTAAGAGGGATAGTATACACTACCCAACATCACACACTATCTAAGAAGTATAGTATACACTACCCAACATCATACACTAAGAAGGATAGTATACACTATCCAACATCATACACTATCTAAGAACAGAGTATACACTATCCAAAATCATACACTATCTAAGAAGGATAGTATACACTATCCAACATCATACACTATCTAAGAAGGATAGTATACACTATCCAACATCATATACTATCTAAGAAGGATAGTATACACTATCCAACATCATATACTATCTAAGAAGGATAGTATACACTATCCAACATCATATACTAAGAAGAAAAGTATACACTATCCAAAATCATATACTATCTAAGAAGGATAGTATACACTATCCAACATCATATACTATCTAAGAAAAATAGTATACACTATCCAACATCATATACTATCTAAGAAGGATAGTATACACTATCCAATATCATATACTATCTAAGAAGGACAGTATACACTATCCAATATCATATACTATCTAAGAAGGACAGTATACACTATCCAATATCATATACTATCTAAGAAGGACAGTATACACTATCCAATATCATATCCTATCTAAGAAGGACAGTATACACTATCCAATATCATATACTATCTAAGAAGGACAGTATACACTATCCAATATCATATACTATCTAAGAAGGATAGTATACACTATCCAATATCATATACTATCTAAGAAGGACAGTATACACTATCCAATATCATATGCTATCTAAGAAGGATAGTATACACTATCCAATATCATATACTATCTAAGGATAGTATACACTATCCAATATCATGTACTATCTAAGAAGGATAGTATACACTATCCAATATTATATATTATCTAAGAAGGATAGTATACACTATCCAATATCATATACTAAGAAGGATAGTATACACTATCCAATATCATATTCTAAGAAGGATAGTATACACTATCCAATATCATATACTATCTAAGAAGGATAGTATACACTATCCAATATCATATACTATCTAAGAAGGATAGTATACACTCTCCAATATCATATACTATCTAAGAAGGATAGTATACACTATCCAATATCATATACTATCTAAGAAGTTTAGTATACACTATCCAATGTCATATACTATCTAAGAAGGATAGTATACCCTATCCAATATCATACACTATCTAAGAAGGATAGCATACACTATCCAACATCATACACTATCTAAGAAGGATAGCATACACTATCCAACATCATACACTAAGAAGGATAGCATACACTACCCAACATCATACACTATCTAAGAAGGATAGCATACACTACCCAACATCATACACTATCTAAGAAGGATAGTATACACTACTCAACATCATACACTATCTAGGAAGGATAGTATACACTACCCAACATCATACACTATCTAAGAACGATAGTATACAGTACCCAACATCATACACTATCTAAGAAGGATAGTATACACTACCCAACATCATACACTATCTAAGAAGGATAGTATACACTTTCCAACATCATACACTATCTAAGAAGGATAGTATACACTACCCAACATCATACACTATCTAAGAAGGATAGTATACACTACCCAGCATCATACACTATCTAAGAAGGATAGTACACATTATCCAACATCATACACTATCTGAGAAAGATAGTATACACTACCCAACATCATACACTATCTAAGAAGGATAGTATACACTATCCAACATCATACACTATCTAAGAAGGATAGTACACATTATCCAACATCATACACTATCTGAGAAGGATAGTATACACTATCCAACATCATACACTATCTGAGAAGGATAGTATACACTATCCAACATCATACACTATCTGAGAAGGATAGTATACACTATCCAAAATCATACAATATCTGAGAAGGATAGTATACACTATCCAACATCATACACTATCTGAGAAGGATAGTATACACTATCCAACATCATACACAATCTGAGAAGGATAGTATTCACTATCCAACATCATATACTATCTGAGAAGGATAGTATACACTATCCAACATCATATACTATCTAAGAAGGATAGTATACACTATCCAACATCATATACTATCTGAGAAGGATAGTATACACTATCCAACAACATATACTATCTGAGAAGGATAGTATACACTATCCAACATCATATACTATCTAAGAAGGACAGTATACACTATCCAATATCATATACTATCTAAGAAGGACAGTATACACTATCCAATATCATATACTATCTAAGAAGGACAGTATACACTATCCAATATCATATACTATCTAAGAAGGATAGTTTACACTATCCAATATCATATACTATCTAAGGATAGTATACACTATCCAATATCATGTACTATCTAAGAAGGATAGTATACACTATCCAATATTATATACTATCTAAGAAGGATAGTATACACTATCCAATATCATATACTAAGAAGGATAGTATACACTATCCAATATCATATTCTAAGAAGGATAGTATACACTATCCAATATCATATACTATCTAAGAAGGATAGTATACACTATCCAATATCATATACTATCTAAGAAGGATAGTATACACTCTCCAATATCATATACTATCTAAGAAGGATAGTATACACTATCCAACATCATATACTATCTAAGAAGTTTAGTATACACTATCCAATGTCATATACTATCTAAGAAGGATAGTATACCCTATCCAATATCATACACTATCTAAGAAGGATAGCATACACTATCCAACATCATACACTATCTAAGAAGGATAGCATACACTATCCAACATCATACACTATCTAAGAAGGATAGCATACACTACCCAACATCATACACTATCTAAGAAGGATAGCATACACTACCCAACATCATACACTATCTAAGAAGGATAGTATACACTACTCAACATCATACACAATCTAGGAAGGATAGTATACACTACCCAACATCATACACTATCTAGGAAGGATAGTATACACTACCCAACATCATACACTATCTAGGAACGATAGTATACAGTACCCAACATCATACACTATCTAAGAGGGATAGTATACACTACCAAACATCATACACTATCTAAGAAGGATAGTATACACTACCCAGCATCATACACTATCTAAGACGGATAGTATACACTACCCAACATCATACACTATCTAAGAAGGATAGTATACACTACCCAACATCACACACTATCTAAGAAGTATAGTATACACTACCCAACATCATACACTATCTAAGAAGGATAGTATACACTATCCAACATCATACACTATCTAAGAACAGAGTATACACTATCCAAAATCATACACTATCTAAGAAGGATAGTATACACTATCCAACATCATACACTATCTAAGAAGGATAGTATACACTATCCAACATCATACACTATCTAAGAAGGATAGTATACACTATCCAACATCATACACTATCTAAGAAGGATAGTATACACTATCCAACATCATACACTATCTAAGAAGGATAGTATACACTATCCAACATCATAAACTATCTAAGAAGGATAGTATACAATATCCAACATCATATACTATCTAAGAAGGATAGTATACAATATCCAACATCATATACTATCTACGAAGGATAGTATACACTATCCAACATCATATACTATCTAAGTAGGATAGTATACACTATCCAACATCATATACAATCTAAGAAGGATGGTATACACTATCCAACATCATATACTATCTAAGAAGGATAGTATACACTATCCAACATCATATACTATCTAAGAAGGATAGTATACACTATCCAACATCATATACTATCTAAGAAGGATAGTATACACTATCCAACATCATATATTATCTAAGAAGGATAGTATACACTATCCAACATCATATACTATCTAAGAAGGATAGTATACACTATCCAACATCATATACTATCTAAGAAGGAAAGTATACACTATCCAACATCATATACTATCTAAGAAGGACAGTATACACTATCCATTATCATATACTATCTAAGAAGGACAGTATACACTATCCAATATCATATACTATCTAAGAAGGACAGTATACACTATCCAATATCATATACTATCTAAGAAGGACAGTATACACTATCCAATATCATATACTATCTAAGAAGGACAGTATACACTATCCAATATCATATACTATCTAAGAAGGATAGTATACACTATCCAATATCATATACTATCTAAGGATAGTATACACTATCCAATATCATGTACTATCTAAGAAGGATAGTATACACTATCCAATATTATATACTATCTAAGAAGGATAGTATACACTATCCAATATCATATACTAAGAAGGATAGTATACACTATCTAATATCATATTCTAAGAAGGATAGTATACACTATCCAATATCATATACTATCTAAGAAGGATAGTATACACTATCCAATATCATATACTATCTAAGAAGGATAGTATACACTCTCCAATATCATATACTATCTAAGAAGGATAGTATACACTATCCAACATCATATACTATCTAAGAAGTTTAGTATACACTATCCAATGTCATATACTATCTAAGAAGGATAGTATACCCTATCCAATATCATACACTATCTAAGAAGGATAGCATACACTATCCAACATCATACACTATCTAAGAAGGATAGCATACACTATCCAACATCATACACTATCTAAGAAGGATAGCATACACTTCCCAACATCATACACTATCTAAGAAGGATAGCATACACTACCCAACATCATACACTACCTAAGAAGGATAGTATACACTACTCAACATCATACACTATCTAGGAAGGATAGTATACACTACCCAACATCATACACTATCTAGGAAGGATAGTATACACTACCCAACATCATACACTATCTAGGAACGATAGTATACAGTACCCAACATCATACACTATCTAAGAGGGATAGTATACACTACCCAACATCATACACTATCTAAGAAGGATAGTATACACTACCCAGCATCATACACTATCTAAGACGGATAGTATACACTACCCAACATCATACACTATCTAAGAAGGATAGTATACACTACCCAACATCATACGCTAAGAAGGATAGTATACACTACCCAACATCATACACTATCTAAGTAGGATAGTATACACTACCCAACATCATACACTATCTAAGAAGGATAGTATACACTACCCAACATCATACACTATCTAAGAAGGATAGTATACACTATCCAAAATCATATACTACCTAAGAAGGATAGTATACACTATCCAACATCATATACTATCTAAGAAGGATAGTATACACTATCCAATATCATATACTATCTAAGAAGGATAGTATACACTATACAATATCATATACTATCGAAGAAGGATAGTATACACTATACAATATCATATACTATCTAAGAAGGATAGTATACACTATCCAATATCATATACTATCTAACAAGGATAGTATACACTATCCAATGTCATATACTATCTAAGAAGGATAGTATACCCTATCCAATATAATACACTATCTAAGAAGGATAGCATACACTATCCAACATCATACACTATCTAAGAACGATAGCATACACTACCCAACATCATACACTATCTAAGAAGGATAGCATACACTACCCAACATCATACACTATCTAAGAAGGATAGCATACACTACCCAACATCATACACTATCTAGGAAGGATACTATACACTACCCAACATCATACACTATCTAAGAAGGATAGTATACAGTACCCAACATCATACAATATCTAAGAAGTATAGTATACACTACCCAACATCATACACTATCTAAGAAGGATAGTATACACTATCCAACATCATACACTATCTAAGAACAGATTATACACTATCCAAAATCATACACTATCTAAGAAGGATAGTATACACTATCCAACATCATACACTATCTAAGAAGGATAGTATACACAATCCAAAATCATATACTAACTAAGAAGGATAGTATACACTATCCAACATCATATACTACCTAAGAAGGATAGTATACACCATCCAACATCATCTACTATATAAGAAGGAAAGTATACACTATCCAAAATCATATAATATCTAAGAAGGATAGTATACACTATCCAACTTCATATACTAACAAGGATAGTATACACTATCCAACATCATATATAACCTAAGAAGGATAGTATACACTATCCAACATCATATACTATCTAAGAAGGATAGTATACACTATCCAACATCATATACTAAGAAGGATAGTATACACTATCCAACATCATATACAATCTAAGAAGGATAGTATACACTATCCAACATCATATACTATCTAAGAAGGATAGTATACACTCTCCAACATCATATACATCCTAAGAAGGATAGTATACACTAACCAACATCATACACTATCTAAGAAGGATAGTATACACTATCCAACATCATACACTATCTGAGAAGGATAGTATACACTATCCAACATCATACAATATCTGAGAAGGATAGTATACACTATCCAACATCATACACTATCTGAGAAGGATAGTATACACTATCCAACATCATACACAATCTGAGAAGGATAGTATACACTATCCAACATCATATACTATCTCAGAAGGATAGTATACACTATCCAACATCATATACTATCTAAGAAGGATAGTATACACTATCCAACATCATATACTATCTGAGAAGGATAGTATACACTATCCAACATCATATACTATCTGAGAAGGATAGTATACACTATCCAACATCATATACTATCTGAGAAGGATAGTATACACTATCCAACATCATATACAATCTATGAAGGATAGTATACACTATCCAACATCACATACTATCTAAGAAGGAAAGTATACACTATCCAACATCATATACTATATAAGAAGGACAGTATACACTATCCAATATCATATACTATCTAAGAAGGACAGTATACACTATCCAATATCATATACTAACTAAGAAGGACAGTATACACTATCCAATATCATATACTATCTAAGAAGGATAGTATACACTATCCAATATCATATACTATCTAAGAAGGATAGTATACACTATCCAATATCATATACTATCTAAGAAGGATAGTATACACTATCCAATGTCATATACTATCTAAGAAGGATAGTATACACTATCCAATATCATATACTATCTAAGAAGGATAGTATACACTATGCAACATCATACACTATCTAAGAAGGATAGTATACACTATCAAACATCATACACTATCTAAGAAGGATAGTATACACTACCCAACATCATACACTATCTAAGAAGTATAGCATACACTACCCAACATCATACACTATCTAAGAAGGAAAGTATACACTACCCAACATCATACACTATCTAAGAAGTATAGCATACACTACCCAACATCATACACTATCTAAGAAGGATAGTATACACTACCCAACATCATACACTATCTAAGAAGGATAGTATACACTACCCAACATCATACACTATCTAAGAAGGATAGTATACACTACCCAACATCATACGCTAAGAAGGATAGTATACACTACCCAACATCATACACTATCTAAGTAGGATAGTATACACTACCCAACATCATACACTATCTAAGAAGGATAGTATACACTACCCAACATCATACACTATCTAAGAAGGATAGTATACACTATCCAACATCATATACTACCTAAGAAGGATAGTATACACTATCCAACATCATATACTATCTAAGAAGGATAGTATACACTATCCAATATCATGTACTACCTACGAAGGTTAGTATACACTATCCAATATCATATACTATCTAAGTAGGATAGTATACACTATCCAATATCATATACTAAGAAGGATAGTATACACTATCCAATATCATATTCTAAGAAGGATAGTATACACTATCCAATATCATATACTATCTAAGAAGGATAGTATACACTATACAATATCATATACTATCGAAGAAGGATAGTATACACTATACAATATCATATACTATCTAAGAATGATAGTATACACTATCCAATATCATATACTATCTAACAAGGATAGTATACACTATCCAATGTCATATACTATCTAAGAAGGATAGTATACCCTATCCAATATAATACACTATCTAAGAAGGATAGCATACACTATCCAACATCATACACTATCTAAGAACGATAGCATACACTACCCAACATCATACACTATCTAAGAAGGATAGCATACACTACCCAACATCATACACTATCTAAGAAGGATAGCATACACTACCCAACATCATACACTATCTAGGAAGGATAGTATACACTACCCAACATCATACACTATCTAAGAAGGATAGTATACAGTACCCAACATCATACAATATCTAACAAGGATAGTATACACTACCCAACATCATACACTATCTAAGAAGGATAGTATACCCTATCCAACATCATACACTATCTAAGAAGGATAGTATACACTACCCAACATCACACACTATCTAAGAAGTATAGTATACACTACCCAACATCATACACTATCTAAGAAGGATAGTATACACTATCCAACATCATACACTATCTAAGAACAGAGTATACACTATCCAAAATCATACACTATCTAAGAAGGATAGTATACACTATCCAACATCATACACTATCTAAGAAGGATAGTATACACTATCCAACATCATACACTATCTAAGAAGGATAGTATACACTATCCAACATCATACACTATCTAAGAAGGATAGTATACACTATCCAACATCATACACTATCTAAGAAGGATAGTATACACTATCCAACATCATAAACTATCTAAGAAGGATAGTATACAATATCCAACATCATATACTATCTAAGAAGGATAGTATACAATATCCAACATCATATACTATCTACGAAGGATAGTATACACTATCCAACATCATATACTATCTAAGTAGGATAGTATACACTATCCAATATCATATACTATCTAAGAAGGATGGTATACACTATCCAACATCATATACTATCTAAGAAGGATAGTATACACTATCCAACATCATATATTATCTAAGAAGGATAGTATACACTATCCAACATCATATACTATCTAAGAAGGATAGTATACACTATCCAACATCATATACTATCTAAGAAGGAAAGTATACACTATCCAACATCATATACTATCTAAGAAGGACAGTATACACTATCCAATATCATATACTATCTAAGAAGGACAGTATACACTATCCAATATCATATACTATCTAAGAAGGACAGTATACACTATCCAATATCATATACTATCTAAGAAGGACAGTATACACTATCCAATATCATATACTATCTAAGAAGGACAGTATACACTATCCAATATCATATACTATCTAAGAAGGATAGTATACACTATCCAATATCATATACTATCTAAGGATAGTATACACTATCCAATATCATGTACTATCTAAGAAGGATAGTATACACTATCCAATATTATATACTATCTAAGAAGGATAGTATACACTATCCAATATCATATACTAAGAAGGATAGTATACACTATCCAATATCATATTCTAAGAAGGATAGTATACACTATCCAATATCATATACTATCTAAGAAGGATAGTATACACTATCCAATATCATATACTATCTAAGAAGGATAGTATACACTCTCCAATATCATATACTATCTAAGAAGGATAGTATACACTATCCAACATCATATACTATCTAAGAAGTTTAGTATACACTATCCAATGTCATATACTATCTAAGAAGGATAGTATACCCTATCCAATATCATACACTATCTAAGAAGGATAGCATACACTATCCAACATCATACACTATCTAAGAAGGATAGCATACACTATCCAACATCATACACTATCTAAGAAGGATAGCATACACTACCCAACATCATACACTATCTAAGAAGGATAGCATACACTACCCAACATCATACACTATCTAAGAAGGATAGTATACACTACTCAACATCATACACTATCTAGGAAGGATAGTATACACTACCCAACATCATACACTATCTAGGAAGGATAGTATACACTACCCAACATCATACACTATCTAGGAACGATAGTATACAGTACCCAACATCATACACTATCTAAGAGGGATAGTATACACTACCAAACATCATACACTATCTAAGAAGGATAGTATACACTACCCAGCATCATACACTATCTAAGACGGATAGTATACACTACCCAACATCATACACTATCTAAGAAGGATAGTATACACTACCCAACATCACACACTATCTAAGAAGTATAGTATACACTACCCAACATCATACACTATCTAAGAAGGATAGTATACACTATCCAACATCATACACTATCTAAGAACAGAGTATACACTATCCAAAATCATACACTATCTAAGAAGGATAGTATACACTATCCAACATCATACACTATCTAAGAAGGATAGTATACACTATCCAACATCATACACTATCTAAGAAGGATAGTATACACTATCCAACATCATACACTATCTAAGAAGGATAGTATACACTATCCAACATCATACACTATCTAAGAAGGATAGTATACACTATCCAACATCATAAACTATCTAAGAAGGATAGTATACAATATCCAACATCATATACTATCTAAGAAGGATAGTATACAATATCCAACATCATATACTATCTACGAAGGATAGTATACACTATCCAACATCATATACTATCTAAGTAGGATAGTATACACTATCCAACATCATATACAATCTAAGAAGGATGGTATACACTATCCAACATCATATACTATCTAAGAAGGATAGTATACACTATCCAACATCATATACTATCTAAGAAGGATAGTATACACTATCCAACATCATATACTATCTAAGAAGGATAGTATACACTATCCAACATCATATATTATCTAAGAAGGATAGTATACACTATCCAACATCATATACTATCTAAGAAGGATAGTATACACTTTCCAACATCATATACTATCTAAGAAGGAAAGTATACACTATCCAACATCATATACTATCTAAGAAGGACAGTATACACTATCCATTATCATATACTATCTAAGAAGGACAGTATACACTATCCAATATCATATACTATCTAAGAAGGACAGTATACACTATCCAATATCATATACTATCTAAGAAGGACAGTATACACTATCCAATATCATATACTATCTAAGAAGGACAGTATACACTATCCAATATCATATACTATCTAAGAAGGATAGTATACACTATCCAATATCATATACTATCTAAGGATAGTATACACTATCCAATATCATGTACTATCTAAGAAGGATAGTATACACTATCCAATATTATATACTATCTAAGAAGGATAGTATACAGTATCCAATATCATATACTAAGAAGGATAGTATACACTATCGAATATCATATTCTAAGAAGGATAGTATACACTATCCAATATCATATACTATCTAAGAAGGATAGTATACACTATCCAATATCATATACTATCTAAGAAGGATAGTATACACTCTCCAATATCATATACTATCTAAGAAGGATAGTATACACTATCCAACATCATATACTATCTAAGAAGTTTAGTATACACTATCCAATGTCATATACTATCTAAGAAGGATAGTATACCCTATCCAATATCATACACTATCTAAGAAGGATAGCATACACTATCCAACATCATACACTATCTAAGAAGGATAGCATACACTATCCAACATCATACACTATCTAAGAAGGATAGCATACACTTCCCAACATCATACACTATCTAAGAAGGATAGCATACACTACCCAACATCATACACTACCTAAGAATGATAGTATACACTACTCAACATCATACACTATCTAGGAAGGATAGTATACACTACCCAACATCATACACTATCTAGGAAGGATAGTATACACTACCCAACATCATACACTATCTAGGAACGATAGTATACAGTACCCAACATCATACACTATCTAAGAGGGATAGTATACACTACCCAACATCATACACTATCTAAGAAGGATAGTATACACTACCCAGCATCATACACTATCTAAGACGGATAGTATACACTACCCAACATCATACACTATCTAAGAAGGATAGTATACACTACCCAACATCATACGCTAAGAAGGATAGTATACACTACCCAACATCATACACTATCTAAGTAGGATAGTATACACTACCCAACATCATACACTATCTAAGAAGGATAGTATACACTACCCAACATCATACACTATCTAAGAAGGATAGTATACACTATCCAACATCATATACTACCTAAGAAGGATAGTATACACTATCCAACATCATATACTATCTAAGAAGGATAGTATACACTATCCAATATCATATACTATCTAAGAAGGATAGTATACACTATACAATATCATATACTATCGAAGAAGGATAGTATACACTATACAATATCATATACTATCTAAGAAGGATAGTATACACTATCGAATATCATATACTATCTAACAAGGATAGTATACACTATCCAATGTCATATACTATCTAAGAAGGATAGTATACCCTATCCAATATAATACACTATCTAAGAAGGATAGCATACACTATCCAACATCATACACTATCTAAGATCGATAGCATACACTACCCAACATCATACACTATCTAAGAAGGATAGCATACACTACCCAACATCATACACTATCTAAGAAGGATAGCATACACTACCCAACATCATACACTATCTAGGAAGGATAGTATACACTACCCAACATCATACACTATCTAAGAAGGATAGTATACAGTACCCAACATCATACAATATCTAAGAAGGATAGTATACACTACCCAACATCATACACTATCTAAGAAGGATAGTATACCCTATCCAACATCATACACTATCTAAGAAGGATAGTATACACTACCCAACATCACACACTATCTAAGAAGTATAGTATACACTACCCAACATCATACACTATCTAAGAAGGATAGTATACACTATCCAACATCATACACTATCTAAGAACAGATTATACACTATCCAAAATCATACACTATCTAAGAAGGATAGTATACACTATCCAACATCATACACTATCTAAGAAGGATAGTATACACTATCCAACATCATACACTATCTAAGAAGGATAGTATACACTATCCAACATCATACACTATCTAAGAAGGATAGTATACACTATCCAACATCATACACTATCTAAGAAGGATAGTATACACTATCCAACATCATAAACTATCTAAGAAGGATAGTATACAATATCCAACATCATATACTATCTAAGAAGGATAGTATACAATATCCAACATCATATACTATCTACGAAGGATAGTATACACTATCCAACATCATATACTATCTAAGTAGGATAGTATACACTATCCAACATCATATACAATCTAAGAAGGATGGTATACACTATCCAACATCATATACTATCTAAGAAGGATAGTATACACTATCCAACATCATATACTATCTAAGAAGGAGAGTATACACTATCCAACATCATATACTATCTAAGAAGGATAGTATACACTATCCAACATCATATATTATCTAAGAAGGATAGTATACACTATCCAACATCATATACTATCTAAGAAGGATAGTATACACTATCCAACATCATATACTATCTAAGAAGGAAAGTATACACTATCCAACATCATATACTATCTAAGAAGGACAGTATACACTATCCAATATCATATACTATCTAAGAAGGACAGTATACACTATCCAATATCATATACTATCTAAGAAGGACAGTATACACTATCCAATATCATATACTATCTAAGAAGGACAGTATACACTATCCAATATCATATACTATCTAAGAAGGACAGTATACACTATCCAATATCATATACTATCTAAGAAGGATAGTATACACTATCCAATATCATATACTATCTAAGGATAGTATACACTATCCAATATCATGTACTATCTAAGAAGGATAGTATACACTATCCAATATTATATACTATCTAAGAAGGATAGTATACACTATCCAATATCATATACTAAGAAGGATAGTATACACTATCCAATATCATATTCTAAGAAGGATAGTATACACTATCCAATATCATATACTATCTAAGAAGGATAGTATACACTATACAATATCATATACTATCTAAGAAGGATAGTATACACTCTCCAATATCATATACTATCTAAGAAGGATAGTATACACTATCCAACATCATATACTATCTAAGAAGTTTAGTATACACTATCCAATGTCATATACTATCTAAGAAGGATAGTATACCCTATCCAATATCATACACTATCTAAGAAGGATAGCATACACTATCCAACATCATACACTATCTAAGAAGGATAGCATACACTATCCAACATCATACACTATCTAAGAAGGATAGCATACACTACCCAACATCATACACTATCTAAGAAGGATAGCATACACTACCCAACATCATACACTATCTAAGAAGGATAGTATACACTACTCAACATCATACACTATCTAGGAAGGATAGTATACACTACCCAACATCATACACTATCTAGGAAGGATAGTATACACTACCCAACATCATACACTATCTAGGAACGATAGTATACAGTACCCAACATCATACACTATCTAAGAGGGATAGTATACACTACCAAACATCATACACTATCTAAGAAGGATAGTATACACTACCCAGCATCATACACTATCTAAGACGGATAGTATACACTACCCAACATCATACACTATCTAAGAAGGATAGTATACACTACCCAACATCACACACTATCTAAGAAGTATAGTATACACTACCCAACATCATACACAATCTAAGAAGGATAGTATACACTATCCAACATCATACACTATCTAAGAACAGAGTATACACTATCCAAAATCATACACTATCTAAGAAGGATAGTATACACTATCCAACATCATACACTATCTAAGAAGGATAGTATACACTATCCAACATCATACACTATCTAAGAAGGATAGTATACACTATCCAACATCATACACTATCTAAGAAGGATAGTATACACTATCCAACATCATACACTATCTAAGAAGGATAGTATACACTATCCAACATCATAAACTATCTAAGAAGGATAGTATACAATATCCAACATCATATAGTATCTAAGAAGGATAGTATACAATATCCAACATCATATACTATCTACGAAGGATAGTATACACTATCCAACATCATATACTATCTAAGTAGGATAGTATACACTATCCAACATCATATACAATCTAAGAAGGATGGTATACACTATCCAACATCATATACTATCTAAGAAGGATAGTATACACTATGCAACATCATATACTATCTAAGAAGGATAGTATACACTATCCAACATCATATACTATCTAAGAAGGATAGTATACACTATCCAACATCATATATTATCTAAGAAGGATAGTATACACTATCCAACATCATATACTATCTAAGAAGGATAGTATACACTATCCAACATCATATACTATCTAAGAAGGAAAGTATACACTATCCAACATCATATACTATCTAAGAAGGACAGTATACACTATCCATTATCATATACTATCTAAGAAGGACAGTATACACTATCCAATATCATATACTATCTAAGAAGGACAGTATACACTATCCAATATCATATACTATCTAAGAAGGACAGTATACACTATCCAATATCATATACTATCTAAGAAGGACAGTATACACTATCCAATATCATATACTATCTAAGAAGGATAGTATACACTATCCAATATCATATACTATCTAAGGATAGTATACACTATCCAATATCATGTACTATCTAAGAAGGATAGTATACACTATCCAATATTATATACTATCTAAGAAGGATAGTATACACTATCCAATATCATATACTAAGAAGGATAGTATACACTATCGAATATCATATTCTAAGAAGGATAGTATACACTATCCAATATCATATACTATCTAAGAAGGATAGTATACACTATCCAATATCATATACTATCTAAGAAGGATAGTATACACTCTCCAATATCATATACTATCTAAGAAGGATTGTATACACTATCCAACATCATATACTATCTAAGAAGTTTAGTATACACTATCCAATGTCATATACTATCTAAGAAGGATAGTATACCCTATCCAATATCATACACTATCTAAGAAGGATAGCATACACTATCCAACATCATAGACTATCTAAGAAGGATAGCATACACTATCCAACATCATACACTATCTAAGAAGGATAGCATACACTTCCCAACATCATACACTATCTAAGAAGGATAGCATACACTACCTAACATCATACACTATCTAAGAAGGATAGTATACACTACTCAACATCATACACTATCTAGGAAGGATAGTATACACTACCCAACATCATACACTATCTAGGAAGGATAGTATACACTACCCAACATCATACACTATCTAGGAACGATAGTATACAGTACCCAACATCATACACTATCTAAGAGGGATAGTATACACTACCAAACATCATACACTATCTAAGAAGGATAGTATACACTACCCAGCATCATACACTATCTAAGACGGATAGTATACACTACCCAACATCATACACTATCTAAGAAGGATAGTATACACTACCCAACATCACACACTATCTAAGAAGTATAGTATACACTACCCAACATCATACACTATCTAAGAAGGATAGTATACACTATCCAACATCATACACTATCTAAGAACAGAGTATACACTATCCAAAATCATACACTATCTAAGAAGGATAGTATACACTATCCAACATCATACACTATCTAAGAAGGATAGTATACACTATCCAACATCATACACTATCTAAGAAGGATAGTATACACTATCCAACATCATACACTATCTAAGAAGGATAGTATACACTATCCAACATCATACACTATCTAAGAAGGATAGTATACACTATCCAACATCATAAACTATCTAAGAAGGATAGTATACAATATCCAACATCATATACTATCTAAGAAGGATAGTATACAATATCCAACATCATATACTATCTACGAAGGATAGTATACACTATCCAACATCATATACTATCTAAGTAGGATAGTATACACTATCCAACATCATATACAATCTAAGAAGGATGGTATACACTATCCAACATCATATACTATCTAAGAAGGATAGTATACACTATCCAACATCATATACTATCTAAGAAGGATAGTATACACTATCCAACATCATATACTATCTAAGAAGGATAGTATACACTATCCAACATCATATATTATCTAAGAAGGATAGTATACACTATCCAACATCATATACTATCTAAGAAGGATAGTATACACTATCCAACATCATATACTATCTAAGAAGGAAAGTATACACTATCCAACATCATATACTATCTAAGAAGGACAGTATACACTATCCATTATCATATACTATCTAAGAAGGACAGTATACACTATCCAATATCATATACTATCTAAGAAGGACAGTATACACTATCCAATATCATATACTATCTAAGAAGGACAGTATACACTATCCAAAATCATATACTATCTAAGAAGGACAGTATACACTATCCAATATCATATACTATCTAAGAAGGATAGTATACACTATCCAATATCAAATACTATCTAAGGATAGTATACACTATCCAATATCATGTACTATCTAAGAAGGATAGTATACACTATCCAATATTATATACTATCTAAGAAGGATAGTATACACTATCCAATATCATATACTAAGAAGGATAGTATACACTATCGAATATCATATTCTAAGAAGGATAGTATACACTATCCAATATCATATACTATCTAAGAAGGATAGTATACACTATCCAATATCATATACTATCTAAGAAGGATAGTATACACTCTCCAATACCATATACTATCTAAGAAGGATAGTATACACTATCCAACATCATATACTATCTAAGAAGTTTAGTATACACTATCCAATGTCATATACTATCTAAGAAGGATAGTATACCCTATCCAATATCATACACTATCTAAGAAGGATAGTATACACTATCCAACATCATATACTACCTAAGAAGGATAGTATACACTATCCAACATCATATACTATCTAAGAAGGATAGTATACACTATCCAATATCATATACTATCTAAGAAGGATAGTATACACTATACAATATCATATACTATCGAAGAAGGATAGTATACACTATACAATATCATATACTATCTAAGAAGGATAGTATACACTATCCAATATCATATACTATCTAACAAGGATAGTATACACTATCCAATGTCATATACTATCTAAGAAGGATAGTATACCCTATCCAATATAATACACTATCTAAGAAGGATAGCATACACTATCCAACATCATACACTATCTAAGAACGATAGCATACACTACCCAACATCATACACTATCTAAGAAGGATAGCATACACTACCCAACATCATACACTATCTAAGAAGGATAGCATACACTACCCAACATCATACACTATCTAGGAAGGATAGTATACACTACCCAACATCATACACTATCTAAGAAGGATAGTATACAGTACCCAACATCATACAATATCTAAGAAGGATAGTATACACTACCCAACATCATACACTATCTAAGAAGGATAGTATACCCTATCCAACATCATACACTATCTAAGAAGGATAGTATACACTACCCAACATCACACACTATCTAAGAAGTATAGTATACACTACCCAACATCATACACTATCTAAGAAGGATAGTATACACTATCCAACATCATACACTATCTAAGAACAGATTATACACTATCCAAAATCATACACTATCTAAGAAGGATAGTATACACTATCCAACATCATACACTATCTAAGAAGGATAGTATACACTATCCAACATCATACACTATCTAAGAAGGATAGTATACACTATCCAACATCATACACTATCTAAGAAGGATAGTATACACTATCCAACATCATACACTATCTAAGAAGGATAGTATACACTATCCAACATCATAAACTATCTAAGAAGGATAGTATACAATATCCAACATCATATACTATCTAAGAAGGATAGTATACAATATCCAACATCATATACTATCTACGAAGGATAGTATACACTATCCAACATCATATACTATCTAAGTAGGATAGTATACACTATCCAACATCATATACAATCTAAGAAGGATGGTATACACTATCCAACATCATATACTATCTAAGAAGGATAGTATACACTATCCAACATCATATACTATCTAAGAAGGAGAGTATACACTATCCAACATCATATACTATCTAAGAAGGATAGTATACACTATCCAACATCATATATTATCTAAGAAGGATAGTATACACTATCCAACATCATATACTATCTAAGAAGGATAGTATACACTATCCAACATCATATACTATCTAAGAAGGAAAGTATACACTATCCAACATCATATACTATCTAAGAAGGACAGTATACACTATCCAATATCATATACTATCTAAGAAGGACAGTATACACTATCCAATATCATATACTATCTAAGAAGGACAGTATACACTATCCAATATCATATACTATCTAAGAAGGACAGTATACACTATCCAATATCATATACTATCTAAGAAGGACAGTATACACTATCCAATATCATATACTATCTAAGAAGGATAGTATACACTATCCAATATCATATACTATCTAAGGATAGTATACACTATCCAATATCATGTACTATCTAAGAAGGATAGTATACACTATCCAATATTATATACTATCTAAGAAGGATAGTATACACTATCCAATATCATATACTAAGAAGGATAGTATACACTATCCAATATCATATTCTAAGAAGGATAGTATACACTATCCAATATCATATACTATCTAAGAAGGATAGTATACACTATACAATATCATATACTATCTAAGAAGGATAGTATACACTCTCCAATATCATATACTATCTAAGAAGGATAGTATACACTATCCAACATCATATACTATCTAAGAAGTTTAGTATACACTATCCAATGTCATATACTATCTAAGAAGGATAGTATACCCTATCCAATATCATACACTATCTAAGAAGGATAGCATACACTATCCAACATCATACACTATCTAAGAAGGATAGCATACACTATCCAACATCATACACTATCTAAGAAGGATAGCATACACTACCCAACATCATACACTATCTAAGAAGGATAGCATACACTACCCAACATCATACACTATCTAAGAAGGATAGTATACACTACTCAACATCATACACTATCTAGGAAGGATAGTATACACTACCCAACATCATACACTATCTAGGAAGGATAGTATACACTACCCAACATCATACACTATCTAGGAACGATAGTATACAGTACCCAACATCATACACTATCTAAGAGGGATAGTATACACTACCAAACATCATACACTATCTAAGAAGGATAGTATACACTACCCAGCATCATACACTATCTAAGACGGATAGTATACACTACCCAACATCATACACTATCTAAGAAGGATAGTATACACTACCCAACATCACACACTATCTAAGAAGTATAGTATACACTACCCAACATCATACACAATCTAAGAAGGATAGTATACACTATCCAACATCATACACTATCTAAGAACAGAGTATACACTATCCAAAATCATACACTATCTAAGAAGGATAGTATACACTATCCAACATCATACACTATCTAAGAAGGATAGTATACACTATCCAACATCATACACTATCTAAGAAGGATAGTATACACTATCCAACATCATACACTATCTAAGAAGGATAGTATACACTATCCAACATCATACACTATCTAAGAAGGATAGTATACACTATCCAACATCATAAACTATCTAAGAAGGATAGTATACAATATCCAACATCATATAGTATCTAAGAAGGATAGTATACAATATCCAACATCATATACTATCTACGAAGGATAGTATACACTATCCAACATCATATACTATCTAAGTAGGATAGTATACACTATCCAACATCATATACAATCTAAGAAGGATGGTATACACTATCCAACATCATATACTATCTAAGAAGGATAGTATACACTATGCAACATCATATACTATCTAAGAAGGATAGTATACACTATCCAACATCATATACTATCTAAGAAGGATAGTATACACTATCCAACATCATATATTATCTAAGAAGGATAGTATACACTATCCAACATCATATACTATCTAAGAAGGATAGTATACACTATCCAACATCATATACTATCTAAGAAGGAAAGTATACACTATCCAACATCATATACTATCTAAGAAGGACAGTATACACTATCCATTATCATATACTATCTAAGAAGGACAGTATACACTATCCAATATCATATACTATCTAAGAAGGACAGTATACACTATCCAATATCATATACTATCTAAGAAGGACAGTATACACTATCCAATATCATATACTATCTAAGAAGGACAGTATACACTATCCAATATCATATACTATCTAAGAAGGATAGTATACACTATCCAATATCATATACTATCTAAGGATAGTATACACTATCCAATATCATGTACTATCTAAGAAGGATAGTATACACTATCCAATATTATATACTATCTAAGAAGGATAGTATACACTATCCAATATCATATACTAAGAAGGATAGTATACACTATCGAATATCATATTCTAAGAAGGATAGTATACACTATCCAATATCATATACTATCTAAGAAGGATAGTATACACTATCCAATATCATATACTATCTAAGAAGGATAGTATACACTCTCCAATATCATATACTATCTAAGAACGATAGTATACACTATCCAACATCATATACTATCTAAGAAGTTTAGTATACACTATCCAATGTCATATACTATCTAAGAAGGATAGTATACCCTATCCAATATCATACACTATCTAAGAAGGATAGCATACACTATCCAACATCATACACTATCTAAGAAGGATAGCATACACTATCCAACATCATACACTATCTAAGAAGGATAGCATACACTTCCCAACATCATACACTATCTAAGAAGGATAGCATACACTACCTAACATCATACACTATCTAAGAAGGATAGTATACACTACTCAACATCATACACTATCTAGGAAGGATAGTATACACTACCCAACATCATACACTATCTAGGAAGGATAGTATACACTACCCAACATCATACACTATCTAGGAACGATAGTATACAGTACCCAACATCATACACTATCTAAGAGGGATAGTATACACTACCAAACATCATACACTATCTAAGAAGGATAGTATACACTACCCAGCATCATACACTATCTAAGACGGATAGTATACACTACCCAACATCATACACTATCTAAGAAGGATAGTATACACTACCCAACATCACACACTATCTAAGAAGTATAGTATACACTACCCAACATCATACACTATCTAAGAAGGATAGTATACACTATCCAACATCATACACTATCTAAGAACAGAGTATACACTATCCAAAATCATACACTATCTAAGAAGGATAGTATACACTATCCAACATCATACACTATCTAAGAAGGATAGTATACACTATCCAACATCATACACTATCTAAGAAGGATAGTATACACTATCCAACATCATACACTATCTAAGAAGGATAGTATACACTATCCAACATCATACACTATCTAAGAAGGATAGTATACACTATCCAACATCATAAACTATCTAAGAAGGATAGTATACAATATCCAACATCATATACTATCTAAGAAGGATAGTATACAATATCCAACATCATATACTATCTACGAAGGATAGTATACACTATCCAACATCATATACTATCTAAGTAGGATAGTATACACTATCCAACATCATATACAATCTAAGAAGGATGGTATACACTATCCAACATCATATACTATCTAAGAAGGATAGTATACACTATCCAACATCATATACTATCTAAGAAGGATAGTATACACTATCCAACATCATATACTATCTAAGAAGGATAGTATACACTATCCAACATCATATATTATCTAAGAAGGATAGTATACACTATCCAACATCATATACTATCTAAGAAGGATAGTATACACTATCCAACATCATATACTATCTAAGAAGGAAAGTATACACTATCCAACATCATATACTATCTAAGAAGGACAGTATACACTATCCATTATCATATACTATCTAAGAAGGACAGTATACACTATCCAATATCATATACTATCTAAGAAGGACAGTATACACTATCCAATATCATATACTATCTAAGAAGGACAGTATACACTATCCAAAATCATATACTATCTAAGAAGGACAGTATACACTATCCAATATCATATACTATCTAAGAAGGATAGTATACACTATCCAATATCAAATACTATCTAAGGATAGTATACACTATCCAATATCATGTACTATCTAAGAAGGATAGTATACACTATCCAATATTATATACTATCTAAGAAGGATAGTATACACTATCCAATATCATATACTAAGAAGGATAGTATACACTATCGAATATCATATTCTAAGAAGGATAGTATACACTATCCAATATCATATACTATCTAAGAAGGATAGTATACACTATCCAATATCATATACTATCTAAGAAGGATAGTATACACTCTCCAATACCATATACTATCTAAGAAGGATAGTATACACTATCCAACATCATATACTATCTAAGAAGTTTAGTATACACTATCCAATGTCATATACTATCTAAGAAGGATAGTATACCCTATCCAATATCATACACTATCTAAGAAGGATAGCATACACTATCCAACATCATACACTATATAAGAAGGATAGCATACACTATCCAACATCATACACTATCTAAGAAGGATAGCATACACTTCCCAACATCATACACTATCTAAGAAGGATAGCATACACTACCCAACATCATACACTATCTAAGAAGGATAGTATACACTACTCAACATCATACACTATCTAGGAAGGATAGTATACACTACCCAACATCATACACTATCTAGGAAGGATAGTATACACTACCCAACATCATACACTATCTAGGAACGATAGTATACAGTACCCAACATCATACACTATCTAAGAGGGATAGTATACACTACCCAACATCATACACTATCTAAGAAGGATAGTATACACTACCCAGCATCATACACTATCTAAGACGGATAGTATACACTACCCAACATCATACACTATCTAAGAAGGATAGTATACACTACCCAACATCATACGCTAAGAAGGATAGTATACACTACCCAACATCATACACTATCTAAGTAGGATAGTATACACTACCCAACATCATACAATATCTAAGAAGGATAGTATACACTACCCAACATCATACACTATCTAAGAAGGATAGTATACACTATCCAACATCATATACTACCTAAGAAGGATAGTATACACTATCCAACATCATATACTATCTAAGAAGGATAGTATACACTATCCAATATCATGTACTACCTACGAAGGTTAGTATACACTATCCAATATCATATACTATCTAAGTAGGATAGTATACACTATCCAATATCATATACTAAGAAGGATAGTATACACTATCCAATATCATATTCTAAGAAGGATAGTATACACTATCCAATATCATATACTATCTAAGAAGGATAGTATACACTATACAATATCATATACTATCGAAGAAGGATAGTATACACTATACAATATCATATACTATCTAAGAAGGATAGTATACACTATCCAATATCATATACTATCTAACAAGGATAGTATACACTATCCAATGTCATATACTATCTAAGAAGGATAGTATACCCTATCCAATATAATACACTATCTAAGAAGGATAGCATACACTATCCAACATCATACACTATCTAAGAACGATAGCATACACTACCCAACATCATACACTATCTAAGAAGGATAGCATACACTACCCAACATCATACACTATCTAAGAAGGATAGCATACACTACCCAACATCATACACTATCTAGGAAGGATAGTATACACTACCCAACATCATACACTATCTAAGAAGGATAGTATACAGTACCCAACATCATACAATATCTAAGAAGGATAGTATACACTACCCAACATCATACACTATCTAAGAAGGATAGTATACCCTATCCAACATCATACACTATCTAAGAAGGATAGTATACACTACCCAACATCACACACTATCTAAGAAGTATAGTATACACTACCCAACATCATACACTATCTAAGAAGGATAGTATACACTATCCAACATCATACACTATCTAAGAACAGATTATACACTATCCAAAATCATACACTATCTAAGAAGGATAGTATACACTATCCAACATCATACACTATCTAAGAAGGATAGTATACACTATCCAACATCATACACTATCTAAGAAGGATAGTATACACTATCCAACATCATACACTATCTAAGAAGGATAGTATACACTATCCAACATCATACACTATCTAAGAAGGATAGTATACACTATCCAACATCATAAACTATCTAAGAAGGATAGTATACAATATCCAACATCATATACTATCTAAGAAGGATAGTATACAATATCCAACATCATATACTATCTACGAAGGATAGTATACACTATCCAACATCATATACTATCTAAGTAGGATAGTATACACTATCCAACATCATATACAATCTAAGAAGGATGGTATACACTATCCAACATCATATACTATCTAAGAAGGAGAGTATACACTATCCAACATCATATACTATCTAAGAAGGATAGTATACACTATCCAACATCATATACTATCTAAGAAGGATAGTATACACTATCCAACATCATATATTATCTAAGAAGGATAGTATACACTATCCAACATCATATACTATCTAAGAAGGATAGTATACACTATCCAACATCATATACTATCTAAGAAGGAAAGTATACACTATCCAATATCATATACTATCTAAGAAGGACAGTATACACTATCCAATATCATATACTATCTAAGAAGGACAGTATACACTATCCAATATCATATACTATCTAAGAAGGACAGTATACACTATCCAATATCATATACTATCTAAGAAGGACAGTATACACTATCCAATATCATATACTATCTAAGAAGGATAGTATACACTATCCAATATCATATACTATATAAGGATAGTATACACTATCCAATATCATGTACTATCTAAGAAGGATAGTATACACTATCCAATATTATATACTATCTAAGAAGGATAGTATACACTATCCAATATCATACACTAAGAAGGATAGTATACACTATCCAATATCATATTCTAAGAAGGATAGTATACACTATCCAATATCATATACTATCTAAGAAGGATAGTATACACTATCCAATATCATACACTATCTAAGAAGGATAGTATACACTCTCCAATATCATATACTATCTAAGAAGGATAGTATACACTATCCAACATCATATACTATCTAAGAAGTTTAGTATACACTATCCAATGTCATATACTATCTAAGAAGGATAGTATACCCTATCCAATATCATACACTATCTAAGAAGGATAGCATACACTATCCAACATCATACACTATCTAAGAAGGATAGCATACACTATCCAACATCATACACTATCTAAGAAGGATAGCATACACTACCCAACATCATACACTATCTAAGAAGGATAGCATACACTACCCAACATCATACACTATCTAAGAAGGATAGTATACACTACTCAACATCATACACTATCTAGGAAGGATAGTATACACTACCCAACATCATACACTATCTAGGAAGGATAGTATACACTACCCAACATCATACACTATCTAGGAACGATAGTATACAGTACCCAACATCATACACTATCTAAGAGGGATAGTATACACTACCAAACATCATACACTATCTAAGAAGGATAGTATACACTACCCAGCATCATACACTATCTAAGACGGATAGTATACACTACCCAACATCATACACTATCTAAGAAGGATAGTATACACTACCCAACATCACACACTATCTAAGAAGTATAGTATACACTACCCAACATCATACACTATCTAAGAAGGATAGTATACACTATCCAACATCATACACTATCTAAGAACAGAGTATACACTATCCAAAATCATACACTATCTAAGAAGGATAGTATACACTATCCAACATCATACACTATCTAAGAAGGATAGTATACACTATCCAACATCATACACTATCTAAGAAGGATAGTATACACTATCCAACATCATACACTATCTAAGAAGGATAGTATACACTATCCAACATCATACACTATCTAAGAAGGATAGTATACACTATCCAACATCATAAACTATCTAAGAAGGATAGTATACAATATCCAACATCATATACTATCTAAGAAGGATAGTATACAATATCCAACATCATATACTATCTACGAAGGATAGTATACACTATCCAACATCATATACTATCTAAGTAGGATAGTATACACTATCCAACTTCATATACAATCTAAGAAGGATGGTATACACTATCCAACATCATATACTATCTAAGAAGGATAGTATACACTATGCAACATCATATACTATCTAAGAAGGATAGTATACACTATCCAATATCATATACTATCTAAGAAGGATAGTATACACTATCCAACATCATATATTATCTAAGAAGGATAGTATACACTATCCAACATCATATACTATCTAAGAAGGATAGTATACACTATCCAACATCATATACTATCTAAGAAGGAAAGTATACACTATCCAACATCATATACTACCTAAGAAGGACAGTATACACTATCCATTATCATATACTATCTAAGAAGGACAGTATACACTATCCAATATCATATACTATCTAAGAAGGACAGTATACACTATCCAATATCATATACTATCTAAGAAGGACAGTATACACTATCCAATATCATATACTATCTAAGAAGGACAGTATACACTATCCAATATCATATACTATCTAAGAAGGATAGTATACACTATCCAATATCATATACTATCTAAGGATAGTATACACTATCCAATATCATGTACTATCTAAGAAGGATAGTATACACTATCCAATATTATATACTATCTAAGAAGGATAGTATACACTATCCAATATCATATACTAAGAAGGATAGTATACACTATCGAATATCATATTCTAAGAAGGATAGTATACACTATCCAATATCATATACTATCTAAGAAGGATAGTATACACTATCCAATATCATATACTATCTAAGAAGGATAGTATACCCTATCCAATATCATACACTATCTAAGAAGGATAGCATACACTATCCAACATCATACACTATCTAAGAAGGATAGCATACACTATCCAACATCATACACTATCTAAGAAGGATAGCATACACTTCCCAACATCATACACTATCTAAGAAGGATAGCATACACTACCCAACATCATACAATATCTAAGAAGGATAGTATACACTACTCAACATCATACACTATCTAGGAAGGATAGTATACACTACCCAACATCATACACTATCTAGGAAGGATAGTATACACTACCCAACATAATACACTATCTAGGAACGATAGTATACAGTACCCAACATCATACACTATCTAAGAGGGATAGTATACACTACCCAACATCATACACTATCTAAGAAGGATAGTATACACTACCCAGCATCATACACTATCTAAGACGGATAGTATACACTACCCAACATCATACACTATCTAAGAAGGATAGTATACACTACCCAACATCACACACTATCTAAGAAGTATAGTATACACTACCCAACATCATACACTATCTAAGAAGCATAGTATACACTATCCAACATCATACACTATCTAAGAACAGAGTATACACTATCCAAAATCATACACTATCTAAGAAGGATAGTATACACTATCCAACATCATACACTATCTAAGAAGGATAGTATACACTATCCAACATCATACACTATCTAAGAAGGATAGTATACACTATCCAAAATCATACACTATCTAAGAAGGATAGTATACACTATCCAACATCATACACTATCTAAGAAGGATAGTATACACTATCCAACATCATACACTATCTAAGAAGGATAGTATACACTATCCAACATCATACACTATCTAAGAAGGATAGCATACACTACCCAACATCATACACTATCTAAGAAGGATAGTATACACTACTCAACATCATACACTATCTAGGAAGGATAGTATACACTACCCAACATCATACACTATCTAGGAAGGATAGTATACACTACCCAACATCATACACTATCTAGGAACGATAGTATACAATACCCAACATCATACACTATCTAAGAGGGATAGTATACACTACCAAACATCATACACTATCTAAGAAGGATAGTATACACTACCCAGCATCATACACTATCTAAGACGGATAGTATACACTACCCAACATCATACACTATCTAAGAAGGATAGTATACACTACCCAACATCACACACTATCTAAGAAGTATAGTATACACTACCCAACATCATACACTATCTAAGAAGGATAGTATACACTATCCAACATCATACACTATCTAAGAACAGAGTATACACTATCCAAAATCATACACTATCTAAGAAGGATAGTATACACTATCCAACATCATACACTATCTAAGAAGGATAGTATACACTATCCAACATCATACACTATCTAAGAAGGATAGTATACACTATCCAACATCATACACTATCTAAGAAGGATAGTATACACTATCCAACATCATACACTATCTAAGAAGGATAGTATACACTATCCAACATCATAAACTATCTAAGAAGGATAGTATACAATATCCAACATCATATACTATCTAAGAAGGATAGTATACAATATCCAACATCATATACTATCTACGAAGGATAGTATACACTATCCAACATCATATACTATCTAAGTAGGATGGTATACACTATCCAACATCATATACAATCTAAGAAGGATGGTATACACTATCCAACATCATATACTATCTAAGAAGGATAGTATACACTATCCAACATCATATACTATCTAAGAAGGATAGTATACACTATCCAACATCATATACTATCTAAGAAGGATAGTATACACTATCCAACATCATATATTATCTAAGAAGGATAGTATACACTATCCAACATCATATACTATCTAAGAAGGATAGTATACACTATCCAACATCATATACTATCTAAGAAGGAAAGTATACACTATCCAACATCATATACTATCTAAGAAGGACAGTATACACTATCCATTATCATATACTATCTAAGAAGGACAGTATACACTATCCAATATCATATACTATCTAAGAAGGACAGTATACACTATCCAATATCATATACTATCTAAGAAGGACAGTATACACTATCCAATATCATATACTATCTAAGAAGGACAGTATACACTATCCAATATCATATACTATCTAAGAAGGATAGTATACACTATCCAATATCATATACTATCTAAGGATAGTATACACTATCCAATATCATGTACTATCTAAGAAGGATAGTATACACTATCCAATATTATATACTATCTAAGAAGGATAGTATACACTATCCAATATCATATACTAAGAAGGATAGTATACACTATCGAATATCATATTCTAAGAAGGATAGTATACACTATCCAATATCATATACTATCTAAGAAGGATAGTATACACTATCCAATATCATATACTATCTAAGAAGGATAGTATACACTCTCCAATATCATATACTATCTAAGAAGGATAGTATACACTATCCAACATCATATACTATCTAAGAAGTTTAGTATACACTATCCAATGTCATATACTATCTAAGAAAGATAGTATACCCTATCCAATATCATACACTATCTAAGAAGGATAGCATACACTATCCAACATCATACACTATCTAAGAAGGATAGCATACACTATCCAACATCATACACTATCTAAGAAGGATAGCATACACTTCCCAACATCATACACTATCTAAGAAGGATAGCATACACTACCCAACATCATACACTATCTAAGAAGGATAGTATACACTACTCAACATCATACACTATCTAGGAAGGATAGTATACACTACCCAACATCATACACTATCTAGGAAGGATAGTATACACTACCCAACATCATACACTATCTAGGAACGATAGTATACAGTACCCAACATCATACACTATCTAAGAGGGATAGTATACACTACCCAACATCATACACTATCTAAGAAGGATAGTATACACTACCCAGCATCATACACTATCTAAGACGGATAGTATACACTACCCAACATCATACACTATCTAAGAAGGATAGTATACACTACCCAGCATCATACACTATCTAAGAAGGATAGTATACACTACCCAACATCATACACTATCTAAGAAGGATAGTATACACTATCCAACATCATATACTATCTAAGAAGGATAGTATACACTATCCAACATCATACACTATCTAAGAAGGACAGTACACACTATCCAACATCATACACTATCTGAGAAGGATAGTATACACTATCCAACATCATACAATATCTGAGAAGGATAGTATACACTATCCAACATCATACACTATCAGAGAAGGATAGTATACACTATCCAACATCATACAATATCTGAGAAGGATAGTACACACTATCCAATATCATACACTATCTGAGAAGGATAGTATACACTATCCAACATCATACACAATCTGAGAAGGATAGTATTCACTATCCAACATCATATACTATCTAAGAAGGATAGTATACACTATCCAACATCATATACTATCTAAGAAGGATAGTATACACTATCCAACATCATATACTATCTGAGAAGGATAGTATACACTATCCAACAATATATACCATCTGAGAAGGATAGTATACACTATCCAACACCATATACCATCTCAGAAGGATAGTATACACTATCCAACATCATATACTATCTAAGAAGGATAGTATACACTATCCAACATCATATACTATCTAAGAAGGATAGTATACACTATCCAACATCATATACTATCTAAGAAGGAAAGTATACACTATCCAACATCATATACTATCTAAGAAGGACAGTATACACTATCCAATATCATATACTATCTAAGAAGGGCAGTATACACTATCCAATATAATATACTATCTAAGAAGGACAGTATACACTATCCAATATCATATACTATCTAAGAAGGACAGTATACACTATCTAATATCATATAATCTCTAAGAAGGACAGTATACACTATCCAGTATCATATACTATCTAAGAAGGACAGTATACACTATCCAGTATCATATACTATCTAAGAAGGACAGTATACACTATCCAATATCATATACTATCTAAGAAGGACAGTATACACTATCCAATATCATATACTATCTAAGAAGGACAGTATACACTATCCAATATCATATACTATCTAAGAAGGACAGTATACACTATCCAATATCATATACTATCTAAGAAGGATAGTATACACTATCCAATATCATATACTAACTAAGAAGGATAGTAAACACTATCCAATATCATATACTATCTAAGAAGGATACTATACACTATCCAATATCATCTACTATCTAAGAAGGATAGTATACACTATCCAACATCATACACTATCTAAGAAGGATAGCATACACTATCCAACATCATACACTATCTAAGAAGGATAGTATACACTATCCAACATCATACACTATTTAAGAAGGATAGTATACGCTATCCAACATCATAAACTATCTAAGAAGGATAGTATACACAATCCAACATCATATACTATCTAAGAAGGATAGTATACACTATCCAACATCATATACTACCTAAGAAGGATAGTATACACTATCCAACATCATCTACTATATAAGAAGGATAGTATACACTATCCAAAATCATATAATATCTAAGAAGGATAGTATACACTATCCAAAATCATATACTAAGAAGGATAGTATACACTATCCAACATCATATATAATCTAAGAAGGATAGTATACACTAACCAACATCATATACTATCTAAGAAGGATAGTATACACTATCCAACATCATATACTAAGAAGGATAGTATACACTATCCAACATCATATACAATCTAAGAAGGATAGTATACACTATCCAACATCATATACTATCTAAGAAGGATAGTATACACTCTCCACCATCATATACAACCTAAGAAGGATAGTATACACTATCCAACATCATGTACTATCTAAGAAGGATAGTATACACTATCCAACATCATACACTATCTGAGAAGGATAGTATACACTATCCAACATCATACAATATCTGAGAAGGATAGTATACACTATCCAACATCATACACTATCTGAGAAGGATAGTATACACTATCCAACATCATACACAATCTGAGAAGGATAGTATACACTATCCAACATCATATATTATCTCAGAAGGATAGTATACACTATCCAACATCATATACTATCTAAGAAGGATAGTATACACTATCCAACATCATATACTATCTGAGAAGGATAGTATACACTATCCAACATCATATACTATCTGAGAAGGATAGTATACACTATCCAACATCATATACTATCTAAGAAGGATAGTATACACTATCCAACATCATATACTATCTGAGAAGGATATTATACACTATCCAACATCATATACTATCTAAGAAGGATAGTATACACTATCCAACATCATATACTATCTAAGAAGGATAGTATACACTATCCAACATCATATACTATCTAAGAAGGACAGTATACACTCTCCAATATCATATATTATCTAAGAAGGACAGTATACACTATCCAATATCATATACTATCTAAGTAGGACAGTATACACTATCCAATATGATATACTATCTAAGAATGACAGTATACACTATCCAGTATCATATACTATCTAAGGACAGTATACACTATCCAGTATCATATACTATCTAAGAAGGACAGTATACACTCTCCAGTATCATATACTATCTAAGAAGGACAGTATACACTATCCAGTATCATATACTATCTAAGAAGGACAGTATACACTATCCAATATCATATACTATCTAAGAAGGACAGTATACACTATCCAATATCATATACTATCTAAGAAGGACAGTATACACTATGCAATATCATATACTATCTAAGAAGGACAGTATACACTATCCAATATCATATACTATCTAAGAAGGATAGTATACACTATCCAAGATCATATACTATCTAAGAAGGATAGTATACACTATCCAACATCATATACTATCTAAGAAGGATAGTATACACTATCCAACATCATATACTATCTGAGAATGATAGTATACACTATCCAACATCATATACTACCTGAGGATAGTATAAACTATCCAACATCATATACTATCTAAGAAGGATAGTATACACTATCCAACATCATATACTATCTGAGAAGGATATTATACACTATCCAACATCATATACTATCTAAGAAGGATAGTATACACTATCCAACATCATATACTATCTAAGAAGGATAGTATACACTATCCAACAACATATACTATCTAAGAAGGACAGTATACACTCTCCAATATCATATATTATCTAAGAAGGACAGTATACACTATCCAATATCATATACTATCTAAGAAGGACAGTATACACTATCCAATATGATATACTATCTAAGAATGACAGTATACACTATCCAGTATCATATACTATCTAAGGACAGTATACACTATCCAGTATCATATACTATCTAAGAAGGACAGTATACACTATCCAGTATCATATACTATCTAAGAAGGACAGTATACACTATCCAGTATCATATACTATCTAAGAAGGACAGTATACACTATCCAATATCATATACTATCTAAGAAGGACAGTATACACTATCCAATATCATATACTATCTAAGAAGGACAGTATACACTATCCAATATCATATACTATCTAAGAAGGACAGTATACACTATCCAATATCATATACTATCTAAGAAGGATAGTATACACTATCCAATATCATATACTATCTAAGAAGGATAGTATACACTATCCAATATCATATACTATCTAAGAAGGATAGTATACACTATCCAATATCATATACTATCTAAGAAGGATAGTATACACTATCCAATATCATATACTATCTAAGAAGGATAGTATACACTATCCAACATCATACACTATCTAAGAAGGATAGTATACACTATCCAACATCATACACTATCTAAGCAGGATAGTATACACTATCCAACATCATACAATATCTAAGAAGGATAGTATACACAATCCAACATCATACACTATCTAATAAGGATAGTATACACTATCCAACATCATATACTATCTAAGAAGGATAGTATACACTATGCAATATCATATACTATCTAAGAAGGATAGTATGCACTATACAATATCATACACTATCTAAGAAGGATAGTATACACTGTGCAATATCATATACTATCTAAGAAGGATAGTATACACTATCCAATATCATATACTAAGAAGGATAGTATACACTATCCAATATCATATACTAAGAAGCATAGTATACACTATCCAATATCATACACTATCCAAGAAGGATAGTATACACTACCCAACATCATACACTATCTAAGAAGCATAGTATACACTACCCAACATCATACTCTATCTAAGAAGGATAGTATACACTATCCAACATCATACACTATCTAAGAAGGATAGTATACACTATCCAACATCATACACTATTTAAGAAGGATAGTATACACTATCCAATATCATACACTATCTAAGAAGGATAGTATACACAATCCAACATCATATACTATCTAAGAAGGATAGTATACACTATCCAACATCATATACTATCTAAGAAGGATAGTATACATTATCCAACATCATATACTATCTAAGAAGGATAGTATACACTATCCAACATCATAGACTATCTAAGAAGGATAGTATACACTATCCAACATCATACACTATCTAAGAAGGATAGTATACACTACCCAACATCATACACTATCTAAGAAGGATAGTATACACTACCCAACATCATACACTATCTAAGAAGGATAGCATACACTACCCAACATCATACACTATCTAAGAAGGATAGTATACACTACCCAACATCATACACTATCTAAGAAGGATAGCATACACTACCCAACATCATACACTATCTAAGAAGGATAGTATACACTACCCAACATCATACACTATCTAAGAAGGATAGTATACACTATCCAACATCATACACTGTCTAAGAAGGATAGTATACACTATCCAACATCATACACTATTTAAGAAGGATAGTATACACTTTCCAACATCATACACTATCTAAGAAGGATAGTATACACAATGCAAAATCATAGACTATCTAAGAAGGATAGTATACACTATCCAACATCATATACTAACTAAGAAGGATAGTATACACTATCCAACATCATATACTATCTAAGAAGGATAGTATACACTATCCAACATCATATAATATCTAAGAAGGATAGTATACACTATACAACATCATATACTAAGAAGGATAGTATACACTATCCAACATCATATACAATCTAAGAAGTATACTATACAATATCCAACATCATATACTATCTAAGAAGGATAGTATACACTATCCAACATCATATACTAAGAAGGATAGTATACACTATCCAACATCATATACAATCTAAGAAGGATAGTATACACTATCCAACATCATATACTATCTAAGAAGGATAGTATACACTATCCAACATCATATACAATCTAAGAAGGATAGTATACACTACCCAACATCATATACAATCTAAGAAGGATAGTATACATTATCCAACATCATATAAAATCTAAGAAGGATAGTATACACTATCCAACATCATATACTAAGAAGGATAGTATACACTATCCAACATCATATACAATCTAAGAAGGATAGTATACACTATCCAACATCATATACTATCTAAGAAGGATAGTATACACTCTCCACCATCATATACAACCTAAGAAGGATAGTATACACTATCCAACATCATGTACTATCTAAGAAGGATAGTATACACTATCCAACATCATACACTATCTGAGAAGGATAGTATACACTATCAAACATCATACAATATCTGAGAAGGATAGTATACACTATCCAACATCATACACTATCTGAGAAGGATAGTATACACTATCCAACATCATACACAATCTGAGAAGGATAGTATACACTATCCAACATCATATATTATCTCAGAAGGATAGTATACACTATCCAACATCATATACTATCTAAGAAGGATAGTATACACTATCCAACATCATATACTATCTGAGAAGGATAGTATACACTATCCAACATCATATACTATCTGAGAAGGATAGTATACACTATCCAACATCATATACTATCTAAGAAGGATAGTATACACTATCCAACATCATATACTATCTGAGAAGGATATTATACACTATCCAACATCATATACTATCTAAGAAGGATAGTATACACTATCCAACATCATATACTATCTAAGAAGGATAGTATACACTATCCAACATCATATACTATCTAAGAAGGACAGTATACACTCTCCAATATCATATATTATCTAAGAAGGACAGTATACACTATCCAATATCATATACTATCTAAGTAGGACAGTATACACTATCCAATATGATATACTATCTAAGAATGACAGTATACACTATCCAGTATCATATACTATCTAAGGACAGTATACACTATCCAGTATCATATACTATCTAAGAAAGACAGTATACACTCTCCAGTATCATATACTATCTAAGAAGGACAGTATACACTATCCAGTATCATATACTATCTAAGAAGGACAGTATACACTATCCAATATCATATACTATCTAAGAAGGACAGTATACACTATCCAATATCATATACTATCTAAGAAGGACAGTATACACTATGCAATATCATATACTATCTAAGAAGGACAGTATACACTATCCAATATCATATACTATCTAAGAAGGATAGTATACACTATCCAAGATCATATACTATCTAAGAAGGATAGTATACACTATCCAACATCATATACTATCTAAGAAGGATAGTATACACTATCCAACATCATATACTATCTGAGAATGATAGTATACACTATCCAACATCATATACTACCTGAGGATAGTATAAACTATCCAACATCATATACTATCTAAGAAGGATAGTATACACTATCCAACATCATATACTATCTGAGAAGGATATTATACACTATCCAACATCATATACTATCTAAGAAGGATAGTATACACTATCCAACATCATATACTATCTAAGAAGGATAGTATACACTATCCAACAACTTATACTATCTAAGAAGGACAGTATACACTCTCCAATATCATATATTATCTAAGAAGGACAGTATACACTATCCAATATCATATACTATCTAAGAAGGACAGTATACACTATCCAATATGATATACTATCTAAGAATGACAGTATACACTATCCAGTATCATATACTATCTAAGGACAGTATACACTATCCAGTATCATATACTATCTAAGAAGGACAGTATACACTATCCAGTATCATATACTATCTAAGAAGGACAGTATACACTATCCAGTATCATATACTATCTAAGAAGGACAGTATACACTATCCAATATCATATACTATCTAAGAAGGACAGTATACACTATCCAATATCATATACTATCTAAGAAGGACAGTATACACTATCCAATATCATATACTATCTAAGAAGGACAGTATACACTATCCAATATCATATACTATCTAACAAGGATAGTATACACTATCCAATATCATATACTATCTAAGAAGGATAGTATACACTATCCAATATCATATACTATCTAAGAAGGATAGTATACACTATCCAATATCATATACTATCTAAGAAGGATAGTATACACTATCCAATATCATATACTATCTAAGAAGGATAGTATACACTATCCAACATCATACACTATCTAAGAAGGATAGTATACACTATCCAACATCATACACTATCTAAGCAGGATAGTATACACTATCCAACATCATACAATATCTAAGAAGGATAGTATACACAATCCAACATCATACACTATCTAATAAGGATAGTATACACTATCCAACATCATATACTATCTAAGAAGGATAGTATACACTATGCAATATCATATACTATCTAAGAAGGATAGTATGCACTATACAATATCATACACTATCTAAGAAGGATAGTATACACTGTGCAATATCATATACTATCTAAGAAGGATAGTATACACTATCCAATATCATATACTAAGAAGGATAGTATACACTATCCAATATCATATACTAAGAAGCATAGTATACACTATCCAATATCATACACTATCCAAGAAGGATAGTATACACTACCCAACATCATACACTATCTAAGAAGCATAGTATACACTACCCAACATCATACTCTATCTAAGAAGGATAGTATACACTATCCAACATCATACACTATCTAAGAAGGATAGTATACACTATCCAACATCATACACTATTTAAGAAGGATAGTATACACTATCCAATATCATACACTATCTAAGAAGGATAGTATACACAATCCAACATCATATACTATCTAAGAAGGATAGTATACACTATCCAACATCATATACTATCTAAGAAGGATAGTATACATTATCCAACATCATATACTATCTAAGAAGGATAGTATACACTATCCAACATCATAGACTATCTAAGAAGGATAGTATACACTATCCAACATCATACACTATCTAAGAAGGATAGTATACACTACCCAACATCATACACTATCTAAGAAGGATAGTATACACTACCCAACATCATACACTATCTAAGAAGGATAGCATACACTACCCAACATCATACACTATCTAAGAAGGATAGTATACACTACCCAACATCATACACTATCTAAGAAGGATAGCATACACTACCCAACATCATACACTATCTAAGAAGGATAGTATACACTACCCAACATCATACACTATCTAAGAAGGATAGTATACACTATCCAACATCATACACTGTCTAAGAAGGATAGTATACACTATCCAACATCATACACTATTTAAGAAGGATAGTATACACTTTCCAACATCATACACTATCTAAGAAGGATAGTATACACAATGCAAAATCATAGACTATCTAAGAAGGATAGTATACACTATCCAACATCATATACTACCTAAGAAGGATAGTATACACTATCCAACATCATATACTATCTAAGAAGGATAGTATACACTATCCAACATCATATAATATCTAAGAAGGATAGTATACACTATACAACATCATATACTAAGAAGGATAGTATACACTATCCAACATCATATACAATCTAAGAAGTATACTATACAATATCCAACATCATATACTATCTAAGAAGGATAGTATACACTATCCAACATCATATACTAAGAAGGATAGTATACACTATCCAACATCATATACAATCTAAGAAGGATAGTATACACTATCCAACATCATATACTATCTAAGAAGGATAGTATACACTATCCAACATCATATACAATCTAAGAAGGATAGTATACACTACCCAACATCATATACAATCTAAGAAGGATAGTATACATTATCCAACATCATATAAAATCTAAGAAGGATAGTATACACTATCCAACATCATATACTATCTAAGAACGATAGTATACACTATCCAACATCATATACTATCTAAGAAGGATAGTATACACTATCCAACATCATATACTATCTAAGAAGGATAGTATACACTATCCAATATCATATAGTATCTAAGAAGGAAAGTATAAAGTATCCAATATCATATATTATCTAAGAAGCACAGTATACACTATCCAATATCATATACTATCTAAGAAGGACAGTATACACTATCCAATATCATATACTATCGAAGAAGGACATTATACACTATCCAATATCATATACTATCTAAGAAGGATAGTATACACTATCCAATATCATATATTATCTAAGAAGGATAGTATACACTATCCAATATCATATACTATCTAAGAAGGACAGTATACACTATCCAATATCATATACTATCTAAGAAGGACAGTATACACTATCCAATATCATATACTATCTAAGAAGGACAGTATACACTATCCAATATCATATGCTATCTAAGAAGGATAGTATACGCTATCCAATATCATATGCTATCTAAGAAGGATAGTATACGCTATCCAATATCATATACTGTCTAAGAAGGATAGTATACGCTACCCGACACCATACACTGTCTAAGAAGGATAGTATACACTACCCAACATCATACACTATCTAAGAAGGATACTATACACTACCCAACACCATACCCTATCTAAGAAGGATAGTATACACTACCCAACATCATACACTATCTAAGAAGGATAGTATACACTACCCAACATCATACACCATCTAAGAAGGATAGCATACACTACCCAACATCATACACCATCTAAGAAGGATAGTATACACTACCCAACATCATACCCCATCTAAGAAGGATAGTATAAACTACCCAACATCATACACTATCTAAGAAGGATAGTATACACTACCCAACATCATACACTATCTAAGAAGGATAGTATACACTATCCAACATCATACACTGTCTAAGAAGGATAGTATACACTATCCAACATCATACACTATCTAAGAAGGACAGTATACACTATCCAACATCATATACTATCTAAGAAGGACAGTATACACTATCCAATATCATATACTATCTAAGAAGGACAGTATACACTATCCAATATCATATACTATCTAAGAAGGACAGTATACACTATCCAGTATCATATACTATCTAAGAAGGACAGTATACACTATCCAGTATCATATACTATCTAAGAAGGACAGTATACACTATCCAGTATCATATACTATCTAAGAAGGACAGTATACACTATCCAGTATCATATACTATATAAGAAGGACAGTATACACTATCCAATATCATATACTACCTAAGAAGGACAGTATACACTATCCAATATCATATACTATCTAAGAAGGACAGTATACACAATCCAATATCATATACTATCTAAGAAGGACAGTATACATTATCCAACATCATATACTATCTAAGAAGGATAGTATACGCTATCCAATATCATATGCTATCTAAGAAGGATAGTATACGCTATCCAATACCATATACTGTCTAAGAAGGATAGTATACGCTACCCAACACCATACACTGTCTAAGAAGGATAGTATACGCTACCCAACATCATACACTATCTAAGAAGGATACTATACACTACCCAACACCATACACTATCTAAGAAGGATAGTATACACTACCCAACATCATACACTATCTAAGAAGGATAGTATACACTACCCAACATCATACACCATCTAAGAAGGATAGCATACACTACCCAACATCATACACCATCTAAGAAGGATAGTATACACTACCCAACATCATACCCCATCTAAGAAGGATAGTATACACTACCCAACATCATACACTATCTAAGAAGGATAGTATACACTACCCAACATCATACACTATCTAAGAAGGATAGTATACACTATCCAACATCATACACTGCCTAAGAAGGATAGTATACACTATCCAACATCATATACTATCTAAGAAGGATAGTATACACTATCCAACATCATATACTATCTAAGAAGGACAGTATACACTATCCAATATCATATATTATCTAAGAAGGACAGTATACACTATCCAATATCATATACTATCTAAGAAGGACAGTATACACTATCCAGTATCATATACTATCTAAGAAGGACAGTATACACTATCCAGTATCATATACTATCTAAGAAGGACAGTATACACTATCCAGTATCATATACTATCTAAGAAGGACAGTATACACTATCCAGTATCATATACTATCTAAGAAGGACAGTATACACTATCCAATATCATATACTATCTAAGAAAGACAGTATACACTATCCAATATCATATACTATCTAAGAAGGACAGTATACACTATCCAATATCATATACTATCTAAGAAGGACAGTATACACTATCCAATATCATATACTATCTAAGAAGGATAGTATACACTATCCAATATCATATACTATCTAAGAAGGATAGTATACACTATCCAATATCATATACTATCTAAGAAGGATAGTATACAATATCCAATATCATATACTATCTAAGAAGGAGAGTATACACTATCCAACATCATACACTATCTAAGAAGGATAGTATACACTATCCAACATCATACACTATCTAAGCAGGATAGTATACACTATCCAACATCATACACTATCTAAGAAGGATAGTATACACAATCCAACATCATACACTATCTAAGAAGGATAGTATACACTATCCAACATCATATACTATCTAAGAAGGATAGTATACACTATTCAACATCATATACTATCTAAGAAGGATAGTATACACTATACAATATCATATACTATCTAAGAAGGATAGTATACACTGTGCAATATCATATACTATCTAAGAAGGATAGTATACACTATCCAATATCATATACTAAGAAGGATAGTATACACTATCCAATATCATATACTATCCAAGAAGGATAGTATACACTATCCAATATCATACACTATCCAAGAAGGATAGTATACACTATCCAACATCATACACTATCTAAGAAGGATAGTATACACAATCCTACATCATACACTATCTAAGAAGGATAGTATACACTATCCAACATCATATACTATCTAAGAAGGATAGTATACACTATTCAATATCATATACTATCTAACAAGGATAGTATACACTATGCAATATCATATAGTATCTAAGAAGGATAGTATACACTATGCAATATCATATACTATCTAAGAAGGATAGAATACACTATCCAATAACATATACTAAGAAGGATAGTATACACTATCCAATATCATATACTATCCAAGAAGGATAGTATACACTATCCAATATCCTACACTATCCAAGAAGGATAGTATACACTACCCAACATCATACACTATCTAAGAAGCATAGTATACACTACCCAACATCATACACTATCTAAGAAGGATAGTATACACTACCCAACATCATACACTATCTAAGAAGGATAGCATACACTACGCAACATCATACAATATCTAAAAAGTATAGCTTACACTACCCAACATCATACACTATCTAAGAATGATAGTATACACTACCCAACATCATACACAATCTAAGAAGGATAGTATACACTATCCAACATCATACACTATCTAAGAAGGATAGTATACACTATCCAACATCATACACTATTTAAGAAGGATAGTATACGCTATCCAACATCATACACTATCTAAGAAGGATAGTATACACAATCCAACATCATATACTATCTAAGAAGGATAGTATACACTATCCAACATCATATACTACCTAAGAAGGATAGTATACACTATCCAACATCATATACTATATAAGAAGGATAGTATACACTATCCAAAATCATATAATATCTAAGGATAGTATACACTATGCAACATCATATACTAAGAAGGATAGTATACACTATCCAACATCATATATAATCTAAGAAGGATAGTATACACTATCCAACATCATATACTATCTAAGAAGGATAGTATACACTATCCAACATCATATACTAAGAAGGATAGTATACACTATCCAACATCATATACAATCTAAGAAGGATAGTATACACTATCCAACATCATATACAACCTAAGAAGGATAGTATACACTCTCCAACATCATATACAACCTAAGAAGGATAGTATACACTATCCAACATCATATACTATCTGAGAAGGATAGTATACACTATCCAACATCATACACTATCTGAGAAGGATAGTATACACTATCCAACATCATAAAATAACTGAGAAGGATAGTATACACTATCCAACATCATACACTATCTGAGAAGGATAGTATACACTATCCAACATCATATACTATCTCAGAAGGATAGTATACACTATCCAACATCATATACTATCTCAGAAGGATAGTATACACTATCCAACATCATATACTATCTGAGAAGGATAGTATACACTATCCAACATCATATACTATCTGAGAAGGATAGTATACACTATCCAACATCATATACTATCTGAGAAGGATAGTATACACTATCCAACATCATATACTATCTGAGAAGGATATTATACACTATCCAACATCATATACTATCTGAGAAGGATAGTATACACTATCCAACATCATATACTATTTAAGAAGGACAGTATACACTATCCAACATCATATACTATCTAAGAAGGACAGTATACACTATCCAACATCATATACTATCTAAGAAGGACAGTATACACTATCCAATATCATATACTATCTAAGAAGGACAGTATACACTATCCAATATCATATACTATCTAAGAAGGACAGTATACACTATCCAATATGATATACTATCTAAGAAGGATAGTATACACTATCCAGTATCATATACTATCTAAGAAGGACAGTATACACTATCCAGTATCATATACTATCTAAGAAGGACAGTATACACTATCCAGTATCATATACTATCTAAGAAGGACAGTATACACTATACAGTATCATATACTATCTAAGAAGGACAGTATACACTATCCAATATCATATACTATCTAAGAAGGACAGTATACACTATCCAATATCATATACTATCTAAGAAGGACAGTATACACTATCCAATATCATATACTATCTAAGAAGGACAGTATACACTATCCAATATCATATACTATCTAAGAAGGATAGTATACACTATACAATATCATATACTATCTAAGAAGGATAGTATACACTATCCAATATCATATACTATCTAAGAAGTATAGTATACACTATCCAATATCATATACTATCTAAGAAGGATAGTATACACTATCCAATATCATATACTATCTAAGAAGGATAGTATACACTATCCAACATCATACACAATCTAAGAAGGATAGTATACACTATCCAACATCATACACTATCTAAGCAGGATAGTATACACTATCCAACATCATACACTAACTAAGAAGGATACTATACACAATCCAACATCATACACTATCTAGGAAGGATAGTATACACTATCCAACATCATATACTATCTAAGAAGGATAGTATACACTATTCAATATCATATACTATCTAAGAAGGATAGTATACACTATACAATATCATATACTATCTAAGAAGGATAGTATACACTGTGCAATAACATATACTATCTAAGAAGGATAGTATACACTATCCAATATCATATACTAAGAAAGATAGTATACACTATCCAACATCATATACTATCTAAGAAGGATAGTATACACTATCCAATATCATATACTAAGAAGGATAGTATACACTATCCAATATCATATACTAAGAAGCATAGTATACACTATCCAATATCATACACTATCCAAGAAGGATAGTATACACTACCCAACATCATACACTATCTAAGAAGCATAGTATACACTACCCAACATCATACTCTATCTAAGAAGGATAGTATACACTATCCAACATCATACACTATCTAAGAAGGATAGTATACACTATCCAACATCATACACTATCTAAGAAGGATAGTATACACTATCCAACATCATACACTATCTAAGAGGGACAGTATACACAATCCAACATCATATACTATCTAAGAAGGATAGTATACACTATCCAAAATCATCTACTATCTAAGAAGGATAGTATACATTATCCAACATCATATACTATCTAAGAAGGATAGTATACACTATCCAACATCATAGACTATCTAAGAAGGATAGTATACACTAACCAATATCATACACTATCTAAGAAGGATAGTATACACTACCCAACATCATACACTATCTAAGAAGGATAGTATACACTACCCAACATCATACACTATCTAAGAAGGATAGCATACACTACCCAACATCATACACTATCTAAGAAGGATAGTATACACTACCCAACATCATACACTATCTAAGAAGGATAGCATACACTACCCAACATCATACACTATCTAAGAAGGATAGTATACACTACCCAACATCATACACTATCTAAGAAGGATAGTATACACTATCCAACATCATACACTATCTAAGAAGGATAGTATACACTATCCAACATCATACACTATTTAAGAAGGATAGTATACACTTTCCAACATCATACACTATCTAAGAAGGATAGTATACACAATCCAACAACATATACTATCTAAGAAGGATAGTATACACTATCCAACATCATATACTACCTAAGAAGGATAGTATACACTATCCAACATCATATACTATCTAAGAAGGACAGTATACACTATCCAATATCATATACTATCTAAGAAGGACAGTATACACTATCCAATATCATATACTATCTAAGAAGGATAGTATACACTATCCAATATCATATACTATCTAAGAAGGATAGTATACACTATCCAATATCATATACTACCTAAGAAGGATAGTATACACTATCCAACATCATATGCTATCTAAGAAGGATAGTATACACTATCCAACATCATACACTATCTAAGAAGGATAGTATACACTATCCAACATCATACACTATCTAAGCAGGATAGTATACACTATCCAACATCATACACTATCTAAGAAGGATAGTATACACAATCCAACATCATACACTATCTAAGAAGGATAGTATACACTATCCAACATCATATACTATCTAAGAAGGATAGTATACACTATTCAATATCATATACTATCTAAGAAGGATAGTATACACTATACAATATCATATACTATCTAAAAAGGATAGTATACACTGTGCAATATCATATACTATCTAAGAAGGATAGTATACACTATCCAATATCATATACTAAGAAGGATAGTATACACTATCCAATATAATATACTATCCAAGAAGGATAGTATACACTATCCAATATCATACACTATCCAAGAAGGATAGTATACACTACCCAACATCATACACTATCTAAGAAGCATAGTATACACTACCCAACATCATACACTATCTAAGAAGGATAGTATACACTACCCAACATCATACACTATCTAAGGAGGATAGTATACACTATCCTACATCATATACTATCTAAGAAGGATAGTATACACTATGCAATATCATATACTATCTAAGATGGATAGTATACACTATACAATATCATATAGTATCTAAGAAGGATAGTATACACTATGCAATATCATATACTATCTAAGAAGGATAGTATACACTATCCAATATCATATACTAAGAAGGATAGTATACACTATCCAATATCATATACTAAGATGCATAGTATACACTATCCAATATCATATACTATCCAAGAAGGATAGTATACACTATCCAATATCATACACTATCCAAGAAGGATAGTATACACTACCCAACATCATACACTATCTAAGAAGCATAGTATACACTACCCAACATCATACTCTATCTAAGAAGGATAGTATACACTATCCAACATCATACACTATCTAAGAAGGATAGTATACACTATCCAACATCATACACTATCTAAGAAGGATAGTATACACTATCCAACATCATACACTATCTAAGAGGGACAGTATACACAATCCAACATCATATACTATCTAAGAAGGATAGTATACACTATCCAAAATCATATACTATCTAAGAAGGATAGTATACATTATCCAACATCATATACTATCTAAGAAGGATAGTATACACTATCCAACATCATAGACTATCTAAGAAGGATAGTATACACTATCCAATATCATACACTATCTAAGAAGGATAGTATACACTACCCAACATCATACACTATCTAAGAAGGATAGTATACACTACCCAACATCATACACTATCTAAGAAGGATAGCATACACTACCCAACATCATACACTATCTAAGAAGGATAGTATACACTACCCAACATCATACACTATCTAAGAAGGATAGCATACACTACCCAACATCATACACTATCTAAGAAGGATAGTATACACTACCCAACATCATACACTATCTAAGAAGGATAGTATACACTATCCAACATCATACACTATCTAAGAAGGATAGTATACACTATCCAACATCATACACTATTTAAGAAGGATAGTATACACTTTCCAACATCATACACTATCTAAGAAGGATAGTATACACAATCCAACAACATATACTATCTAAGAAGGATAGTATACACTATCCAACATCATATACTACCTAAGAAGGATAGTATACACTATCCAACATCATATACTATCTAAGAAGGACAGTATACACTATCCAATATCATATACTATCTAAGAAGGACAGTATACACTATCCAATATCATATACTATCTAAGAAGGATAGTATACACTATCCAATATCATATACTATCTAAGAAGGATAGTATACACTATCCAATATCATATACGATCTAAGAAGGATAGTATACACTATCCAACATCATATGCTATCTAAGAAGGATAGTATACACTATCCAACATCATACACTATCTAAGCAGGATAGTATACACTATCCAACATCATACACTATCTAAGAAGGATAGTATACACAATCCAACATCATACACTATCTAAGAAGGATAGTATACACTATCCAACATCATATACTATCTAAGAAGGATAGTATACACTATACAATATCATATACTATCTAAAAAGGATAGTATACACTGTGCAATATCATATACTATCTAAGAAGGATAGTATACACTATCCAATATCATATACTAAGAAGGATAGTATACACTATCCAATATAATATACTATCCAAGAAGGATAGTATACACTATCCAATATCATACACTATCCAAGAAGGATAGTATACACTACCCAACATCATACACTATCTAAGAAGCATAGTATACACTACCCAACATCATACACTGTCTAAGAAGGATAGTATACACTACCCAACATCATACACTATCTAAGGAGGATAGTATACACTATCCTACATCATATACTATCTAAGAAGGATAGTATACACTATGCAATATCATATACTATCTAAGATGGATAGTATACACTATACAATATCATATAGTATCTAAGAAGGATAGTATACACTATGCAATATCATATACTATCTAAGAAGGATAGTATACACTATCCAATATCATATACTAAGAAGGATAGTATACACTATCCAATATCATATACTAAGATGCATAGTATACACTATCCAATATCATATACTATCCAAGAAGGATAGTATACACTATCCAATATCATACACTATCCAAGAAGGATAGTATACACTACCCAACATCATACACTATCTAAGAAGCATAGTATACACTACCCAACATCATACTCTATCTAAGAAGGATAGTATACACTATCCAACATCATACACTATCTAATAAGGATAGTATACACTATCCAACATCATACACTATCTAAGAAGGATAGTATACACTATCCAACATCATAGACTATCTAAGAAGGATAGTATACACTATCCAACATCATACACTATCGAAGAAGGATAGTATACACTACCCAACATCATACACTATCTAAGAAGGATAGTATACACTACCCAACATCATACACTATCTAAGAAGGATAGTATACACTACCCAACATCATACACTATCTAAGGAGGATAGTATACACTATCCTACATCATATACTATCTAAGAAGGATAGTATACACTATGCAATATCATATACTATCTAAGATGGATAGTATACACTATACAATATCATATAGTATCTAAGAAGGATAGTATACACTATGCAATATCATATACTATCTAAGAAGGATAGTATACACTATCCAATATCATATACTAAGAAGGATAGTATACACTATCCAATATCATATACTAAGATGCATAGTATACACTATCCAATATCATATACTATCCAAGAAGGATAGTATACACTATCCAATATCATACACTATCCAAGAAGGATAGTATACACTACCCAACATCATACACTATCTAAGAAGCATAGTATACACTACCCAACATCATACTCTATCTAAGAAGGATAGTATACACTATCCAACATCATACACTATCTAATAAGGATAGTATACACTATCCAACATCATACACTATCTAAGAAGGATAGTATACACTATCCAATATCATACACTATCTAAGAAGGATAGTATACACAATCCAACATCATATACTATCTAAGAAGGATAGTATACACTATCCAACATCATATACTATCTAAGAAGGATAGTATACATTATCCAACATCATATACTACCTAAGAAGGATAGTATACACTATCCAACATCATAGACTATCTAAGAAGGATAGTATACACTATCCAACATCATACACTATCGAAGAAGGATAGTATACACTACCCAACATCATACACTATCTAAGAAGGATAGTATACACTACCCAACATCATACACTATCTAAGAAGGATAGCATACACTACCCAACATCATACACTATCTAAGAAGGATAGTATACACTACCCAACATCATACACTATCTAAGAAGGATAGCATACACTACCCAACATCATACACTATCTAAGAAGGATAGTATACACTACCCAACATCATACACTATCTAATAAGGATAGTATACACTATCCAACATCATACACTATCTAAGAAGGATAGTATACACTATCCAACATCATACACTATCTAAGAAGGATAGTATACACAATCCAACATCATATACTATCTAAGAAGGATAGTATACACTATCCAACATCATATACTACCTAAGAAGGATAGTATACACTATCCAACATCATATACTATCTAAGAAGGATAGTATACACTATCCAACATCATATAATATCTAAGAAGGATAGTATACACTATACAACATCATATACTAAGAAGGATAGTATACACTATCCAACATCATATACAATCTAACAAGTATAGTATACAATATCCAACATCATATACTATCTAAGAAGGATAGTATACACTATCCAACATCATATACTAAGAAGGATAGTATACACTATCCAACATCATATACAATCTAAGAAGGATAGTATACACTATCCAACATCATATACTATCTAAGAAGGATAGTATACACGGTCCAACATCATATACAATCTAATAAGGATAGTATACACTACCCAACATCATATACAATCTAAGAAGGATAGTATACATTATCCAACATCATATACAATCTAAGAAGGATAGTATACACTATCCAACATCATATACTATCTAAGAAGGATAGTATACACTATCCAACGTCATATACTATCTAAGAAGGATAGTATACACTATCCAACATCATATACTATCTAAGAAGGATAGTATACACTATCCAATATCATATAGTATCTAAGAAGGAAAGTATAAAGTATCCAATATCATATACTATCTAAGAAGCACAGTATACACTATCCAATATCATATACTATCTAAGAAGGACAGTATACACTATCCAATATCATATACTATCAAAGAAGGACATTATACACTATCCAATATCATATACTATCTAAGAAGGATAGTATACACTATCCAATATCATATACTATCTAAGAAGGATAGTATACACTATCCAATATCATATACTATCTAAGAAGGACAGTATACACTATCCAATATCATATACTATCTAAGAAGGACAGTATACACTATCCAATATTATATACTATCTAAGAAGGACAGTATACACTATCCAATATCATATGCTATCTAAGAAGGATAGTATACGCTATCCAATATCATATGCTATCTAAGAAGGATAGTATACGCTAATCAATATCATATACTGTCTAAGAAGGATAGTATACGCTACCCAACACCATACACTGTCTAAGAAGGATAGTATACGCTACCCAACATCATACACTATCTAAGGAGGATACTATACACTACCCAACACCATACACTATCTAAGAAGGATAGTATACACTACCCAACATCATACACTATCTAAGAACGATAGTATACACTACCCAACATCATACACCTTCTAAGAAGGATAGCATACACTACCCAACATCATACACCATCTAAGAAGGATAGTATACACTATCCAACATCATACCCCATCTAAGAAGGATAGTATACACTACCCAACATCATACACTATCTAAGAAGGATAGTATACACTACCCAACATCATACACTATCTAAGAAGGATAGTATACACTATCCAACATCATACACTGTCTAAGAAGGATAGTATACACTATCCAACATCATATACTATCTAAGAAGGATAGTATACACTATCCAACATCATATACTATCTAAGAAGGATAGTATACACTATCCAACATCATATACTATCTAAGAAGGATAGTATACACTATGCAACATCATATACTATCTTAGAAGGATAGTATACACTATGCAAAATCATATACTATCTAAGAAGGATAGTATACACTATCCAACATCATATACTACCTAAGAAGGACAGTATACACTATCCAATATCATATACTATCTAAGAAGGACAGTATACACTATTCAATATCATATACTATCTAAGAAGGACAGTATACACTATCCAATATCATATACTATCTACGAAGGACAGTATACACTATCCAATATCATATACTATCTAAGAAGGACAGTATACACTATCCAGTATCATATACTACCTAAGAAGCACAGTATACACTATCCAGTATCATATACTATCTAAGAAGGACAGTATACACTATCCAATATCATATACTATCTAAGAAGGACAGTATACACTATCCAATATCATATACTATCTAAGAAGGACAGTATACACTATCCAATATCATAAACTATCTAAGAAGGACAGTATACACTATCCAATATCATATACTATCTAAGAAGGACAGTATACACTATCCAATATCATATACTATCTAAGAAGGACAGTATACACTATCCAATATCATATACTATCTAAGAAGGACAGTATACACTATCCAATATCATATGCTATCTTAGAAGGATAGTATACGCTATCCAATATCATATGCTATCTAAGAAGGATAGTATACGCTAATCAACGTCATATACTGTCTAAGAAGGATAGTATACGCTACCCAACACCATACACTATCTAAGAAGGATAGTATACACTACCCAACATCATACACTATCTAAGGAGGATACTATACACTACCCAACACCATACACTATCTAAGAAGGATAGTATACACTACCCAACATCATACACTATCTAAGAAGGATAGTATACACTACCCAACATCATACACCATCTAAGAAGGATAGCATACACTACCCAACATCACACACCATCTAAGAAGGATAGTATACACTATCCAACATCATACCCCATCTAAGAAGGATAGTATACACTACCCAACATCATACACTATCTAAGAAGGATAGTGTACACTACCCAACATCATACACTATCTAAGAAGGATAGTATACACTATCCAACATCATACACTGTCTAAGAAGGATAGTATACACTATCCAACATCATATACTATCTAAGAAGGATAGTATACACTATCCAACATCATATACTATCTAAGAAGGATAGTATACACTATCCAACATCATATACTATCTAAGAAGGATAGTATACACTATCCAACATCATATACTATCTAAGAAGTATAGTATACACTATCCAAAATCATATACTACCTAAGAAGGATAGTATACACTATCCAACATCATATACTACCTAAGAAGGACAGTATACACTATCCAATATCATATACTATCTAAGAAGGACAGTATACACTATTCAATATCATATACTATCTAAGAAGGACAGTATACACTATCCAATATCATATACTATCTAAGAAGGACAGTATACACTATCCAATATCATATACTATCTAAGAAGGACAGTATACACTATCCAATATCATGTACTATCTAAGAAGGATAGTATACACTATACAATATCATATACTATCTAAGAAGGATAGTATACAGTACCCAATATCATATACTATCTAAGAAGGATAGTATACACTATCCAACGTCAAACACTATCTAAGAAGGATAGTATACACTATCCAACATCATACACTATCTAAGAAGGATAGGATACACTATGCAACATCATACACTATCTAAGAAGGATAGCATACACTATCAAACATCATACACTATCTAAGAAGGATAGCATACACTACCCAACATCATACACTATCTAAGAAGGATAGTATACACTACCCAACATCATACACTATCTAAGAAGGATAGTATACACTTCCCAACATCATACACTATCTAAGAAGGATAGTATACAGTACCCAACATCATACACTATCTAAGAAGGATAGTATACACTACCCAACATCATACACTCTCTAAGAAGGATAGTATACACTACCCAACATCATACACTATCTAAGAATGATAGTATACACTACCCAACATCATACACTATCTAAGAAGGATAGTATACACTACCCAACATCATACACTATCTAAGAAGGATAGTATACACTACCCAACATCATACACTATCTAAGAAGGATAGTATACACTATCCAACATCATACACTATCTAAGAAGGATAGTATACACTATCCAACATCATACACTATCTAAGAAGGATAGTATACACTATCCAACATCATACACTATCTAAGAAGGATAGTATACACCATCCAACATCATACACTATGTAAGAAGGATAGTATACACCATCCAACATCATACACTATCTGAGAAGGATAGTATACACTATCCAACATCATACACTATCTGAGAAGGAGAGTGTACACTATCCAACATCATACACTATCTGAGAAGGATAGTATACACTATCCAACATCATACACAATCTGTGAAGGATAGTATACACTATGCAACATCATACACTATCTAAGAAGGATAGTATACACTATCCAACATCATACACTATCTAAGAAGGATAGTATACACTATCCAAAATCATATACCATCTGAGAAGGATAGTATACACAATCCAACATCATATACTATCTAAGAAGGATAGTATACACTATCCAACATCATATACTATCTAAGAAGGATAGTATACACTATCCAATATCATATAGTATCTAAGAAGGAAAGTATAAAGTATCCAATATCATATACTATCTAAGAAGCACAGTATACACTATCCAATATCATATACTATTTAAGAAGGACAGTATACACTATCCAATATCATATACTATCAAAGAAGGACATTATACACTATCCAATATCATATACTATCTAAGAAGGATAGTATACACTATCCAATATCATATACTATCTAAGAAGGATAGTATACACTATCCAATATCATATACTATCTAAGAAGGACAGTATACACTATCCAATATCATATACTATCTAAGAAGGACAGTATACACTATCCAATATTATATACTATCTAAGAAGGACAGTATACACTATCCAATATCATATGCTATCTAAGAAGGATAGTATACGCTATCCAATATCATATGCTATCTAAGAAGGATAGTATACGCTAATCAATATCATATACTGTCTAAGAAGGATAGTATACGCTACCCAACACCATACACTATCTAAGAAGGATAGTATACACTACCCAACATCATACACTATCTAAGGAGGATACTATACACTACCCAACACCATACACTATCTAAGAAGTATAGTATACACTACCCAACATCATACACTATCTAAGAAGGATAGTATACACTACCCAACATCATACACCATCTAAGAAGGATAGCATACACTACCCAACATCATACACAATCTAAGAAGGATAGTATACACTATCCAACATCATACCCCATCTAAGAAGGATAGTATACACTACCCAACATCATACACTATCTAAGAAGGATAGTATACACTACCCAACATCATACACTATCTAAGAAGGATAGTATACACTATCCAACATCATACACTGTCTAAGAAGGATAGTATACACTATCCAACATCATATACTGTCTAAGAAGGATAGTACACACTATCCAACATCAAATACTATCTAAGAAGGATAGTATACACTATCCAACATCATATACTATCTAAGAAGGATAGTATACACTATCCAACATCATATACTATCTAAGAAGGATAGTATACACTATCCAAAATCATATACTATCTAAGATGGATAGTATACACTATCCAACATCATATACTACCTAAGAAGGACAGTATACACTATCCAATATCATATACTATCTAAGAAGGACAGTATACACTATGCAATATCATATACTATCTAAGAAGGACAGTATACACTATCCAATATCATATACTATCTAAGAAGGACAGTATAAACTATCCAATATCATATACTATCTAAGAAGGACAGTATACACTATCCAGTATCATATACTATCTAAGAAGCACAGTATACACTATCCAGTATCATATACTATCTAAGAAGGACATTATACACTATCCAATATCATATACTATCTAAGAAGGACAGTATACACTATCCAATACCATATACTATCCAAGAAGGACAGTATACACTATCCAATATCATAAACTATCTAAGAAGGACAGTATACACTATCCAATATCATATACTATCTAAGAAGGACAGTATACACTATCCAATATCATATACTATCTAAGAAGGAGAGTATACACTATCCAATATCATATACTATCTAAGAAGGACAGTATACACTATCCAATATCATATACTATCTAAGAAGGACAGTATACACTATCCAATATCATAAACTATATAAGAAGGACAGTATACACTATCCAATATCATATACTATCTAAGAAGGACAGTATACACTATCCAATATCATATACTATCTAAGAAGGACAGTATACACTATCCTATATCATATACTATCTAAGAAGGACAGTATACACTATCCAATATCATATGCTATCTAAGAAGGATAGTATACGCTATCCAATATCATATGCAATCTAAGAAGGATAGTATACGCTAATCAATATCATATACTATCTAAGAAGGATAGTATACACTATCCAACATCATATACTATCTAAGAAGGATAGTATACACTATCCAACATCATATACTATCTAAGAAGGATAGTATACACTATACAACATCATATACTATCTAAGAAGGATAGTATACACTATCCAACATCATATACTATCTAAGAAGGATAGTATACACTATCCAACATCATATACTATCTAAGAAGTATAGTATACACTATCCAAAATCATATACTATCTAAGAAGGATAGTATACACTATCCAACATCATATATTACCTAAGAAGGACAGTAAACACTATCCAATATCATATACTATCTAAGAAGGACAGTATACACTATTCAATATCATATACTATCTAAGAAGGACAGTATACACTATCCAATATCATATACTATCTAAGAAGGACAGTATACACTATCCAATATCATATACTATCTAAGAAGGACAGTATACACTATCCAGTATCATATACTATCTAAGAAGCACAGTATACACTATCCAGTATCATATACTATCTAAGAAGGACAGTATACACTATCCAATATCATATACTATCTAAGAAGGACAGTATACATTATCCAATATCATATACTATCTAAGAAGGACAGTATACACTATCCAATATAATAAACTATCTAAGAAGGACAGTATACACTATCCAATATCATATACTATCTAAGAAGGACAGTATACACTATCCAATATCATATACTATCTAAGAAGGACAGTATACACTATCCAATATCATATACTATCTAAGAAGGATAGTATACACTATACAATATCATATACTATCTAAGAAGGATAGTATACAGTATCCAATATCATATACTATCTAAGAATGATAGTATACACTATCCAACGTCAAACACTATCTAAGAAGGATAGTATACACTATCCAACATCATACACTATCTAAGAAGGATAGGATACACTATCCAACATCATACACTATCTAAGAAGGATAGCATACACTATCAAACATCATACACTATCTAAGAAGGATAGCATACACAATCCAACATCATACACTATCTAAGAAGGATAGTATACACTACCCAACATCATACACTATGTAAGAAGGATAGTATACACTTCCCAACATCATACACTATCTAAGAAGGATAGTATACACTACCCAACATCATACACTATCTAAGAAGGATAGTATACACTACCCAACATCATACACTCTCTAAGAAGGATAGTATACACAACCCAACATCATACACTATCTAAGAATGATAGTATACACTACCCAACATCATACACTATCTAAGAAGGATAGTATACACTACCCAACATCATACACTATCTAAGAAGGATAGTATACACTACCCAACATCATACACTATCTAAGAAGGATAGTATACACTATCCAACATCATACACTATCTAAGAAGGATAGTATACACTATCCAACATCATACACTATCTAAGAAGGATAGTATACACTATCCAACATCATACACTATCTAAGAAGGATAGTATACACCATCCAACATCATACACTATGTAAGAAGGATAGTATACACCATCCAACATCATACACTATCTGAGAAGGATAGTATACACTATCCAACATCATACACTATCTGAGAAGGAGAGTGTACACTATCCAACATCATACACTATCTGAGAAGGATAGTATACACTATCCAACATCATACACAATCTGTGAAGGATAGTATACACTATGCAACATCATACACTATCTAAGAAGGATAGTATACACTATCCAACATCATATACTATCTAAGAAGGATAGTATACACTATCCAACATCATATACCATCTGAGAAGGATAGTATACACAATCCAACATCATATACTATCTAAGAAGGATAGTATACACTATCCAACATCATATACTATCTAAGAAGGATAGTATACACTATCCAATATCATATAGTATCTAAGAAGGAAAGTATAAAGTATCCAATATCATATACTATCTAAGAAGCACAGTATACACTATCCAATATCATATACTATCTAAGAAGGACAGTATACACTATCCAATATCATATACTATCAAAGAAGGACATTATACACTATCCAATATCATATACTATCTAAGAAGGATAGTATACACTATCCAATATCATATACTATCTAAGAAGGATAGTATACACTATCCAATATCATATACTATCTAAGAAGGACAGTATACACTATCCAATATCATATACTATCTAAGAAGGACAGTATACACTATCCAATATTATATACTATCTAAGAAGGACAGTATACACTATCCAATATCATATGCTATCTAAGAAGGATAGTATACGCTATCCAATATAATATGCTATCTAAGAAGGATAGTATACGCTAATCAATATCACATACTGTCTAAGAAGGATAGTATACGCTACCCAACACCATACACTATCTACGAAGGATAGTATACACTACCCAACATCATACACTATCTAAGGAGGATACTATACACTACCCAACACCATACACTATCTAAGAAGTATAGTATACACTACCCAACATCATACACTATCTAAGAAGGATAGTATACACTATCCAACATCATACACTGTCTAAGAAGGATAGTATACACTATCCAACATCATATACTATCTAAGAAGGATAGTATACATTATCCAACATCATATACTATCTAAGAAGGATAGTATACACTATCCAACATCATAGACTATCTAAGAAGGATAGTATACACTATCCAACATCATACACTATCTAAGAAGGATAGTATACACTACCCAACATCATATACTATCTAAGAAGGATAGTATACACTATCCAACATCATATACTATCTAAGAAGGATAGTATACACTATCCAATATCATATAGTACCTTAGAAGGAAAGTATAAAGTATCCAATATCATATACTATCTAAGAAGCACAGTATACACTATCCAATATCATATACTATCTAAGAAGGACAGTATACACTATCAAATATCATATACTATCTAAGAAGGACATTATACACTATCCAATATCATATACTATCTAAGAAGGATAGTATACACTATCCAATATCATATACTATCTAAGAAGGAGAGTATACACTATCCAATATCATATACTATCTAAGAAGGACAGTATACACTATCCAATATCATATACTATCTAAGAAGGACAGTATACACTATCCAATATCATATACTATCTAAGAAGGACAGTATACACTATCCAATATCATATACTATCTAAGAAGGATAGTATACGCTATCCAATATCATATGCTATCTAAGAAGGATAGTATACGCTATCCAATATCATATACTGTCTAAGAAGGATAGTATACGCTACCCAACACCATACACTGTCTAAGAAGGATAGTATACGCTACCCAACATCATACCCTATCTAAGAAGGATACTATACACTACCCAACACCATACACTATCTAAGAAGGATAGTATACACTACCCAACATCATACACTATCTAAGAAGGATAGTATACACTACCCAACATCATACACCATCTAAGAAGGATAGCATGCACTACCCAACATCATACACCATCTAAGAAGGATAGTATACACTACCCAACATCATACCCCATCTAAGAAGGATCGTATACACTACCCAACATCATACACTATCTAAGAAGGATAGTATACACTACCCAACATCATACACTATCTAAGAAGGATAGTATACACTATCCAACATCATACACTGTCTAAGAAGGATAGTATACACTAACCAACATCATATACTATCTAAGAAGGATAGTATACATTATCCAACATCATATACTATCTAAGAAGGATAGTATACACTATCCAACATCATAGACTATCTAAGAAAGATAGTATACACTATCCAACATCATACACTATCTAAGAAGGATAGTATACACTACCCAACATCATACACTATCTAAGAAGGATAGTATACACTACCCAACATCATACACTATCTAAGAAGGATAGCATACACTACCCAAAATCATACACTATCTAAGAAGGATAGTATACACTACCCAACATCATACACTATCTAAAAAGGATAGCATACACTACCCAATATCATACACTATCTAAGAAGGATAGTATACACTACCCAACATCATACACTATCTAAGAAGGATAGTATACACTATCCAACATCATACACTATCTACGAAGGATAGTATACACTATTCAACATCATACACTATTTAAGAAGGATAGTATACACTATCCAACATCATACACTATCTAAGAAGGATAGTATACACAATCCAACATCATATACTATCTAAGAAGGATAGTATACACTATCCAACATCATATACTATCTAAGAAGCATAGTATACACTATCCAACATCATATACAATCTAAGAAGTATAGTATACACTATCCAACACCATATACTATCTAAGAAGGATAGTATACACTATCCAACATCATATACTATCTAAGAAGGATAGTATACACTATCCAATATCATATACTATCTAAGAAGGGCAGTATACACTATCCAATATCATATACTATCTAAGAAGGACAGTATACACTATCTAATATCATATAATCTCTAAGAAGGACAGTATACACTATCCAATATCATATACTATCTAAGAAGGACAGTATACACTATCTAATATCATATAATCTCTAAGAAGGACAGTATACACTATCCAGTATCATATACTATCTAAGAAGGACAGTATACACTATCCAGTATCATATACTATCTAAGAAGGACAGTATACACTATCCAATATCATATACTATCTAAGAAGGACAGTATACACTATCCAATATCATATACTATCTAAGAAGGACAGTATACACTATCCAATATCATATACTATCTAAGAAGGACAGTATACACTATCCAATATCATATACTATCTAAGAAGGATAGTATACACTATCCAATATCATATACTAACTAAGAAGGATAGTAAACACTATCCAATATCATATACTATCTAAGAAGGATACTATACACTATCCAATATCATCTACTATCTAAGAAGGATAGTATACACTATCCAACATCATACACTATCTAAGAAGGATAGCATACACTATCCAACATCATACACTATCTAAGAAGGATAGTATACACTATCCAACATCATACACTATTTAAGAAGGATAGTATACGCTATCCAACATCATAAACTATCTAAGAAGGATAGTATACACAATCCAACATCATATACTATCTAAGAAGGATAGTATACACTATCCAACATCATATACTACCTAAGAAGGATAGTATACACTATCCAACATCATCTACTATATAAGAAGGATAGTATACACTATCCAAAATCATATAATATCTAAGAAGGATAGTATACACTATCCAACATCATATACTAAGAAGGATAGTATACACTATCCAACATCATATATAATCTAAGAAGGATAGTATACACTAACCAACATCATATACTATCTAAGAAGGATAGTATACACTATCCAACATCATATACTAAGAAGGATAGTATACACTATCCAACATCATATACAATCTAAGAAGGCTAGTATACACTATCCAACATCATATACTATCTAAGAAGGATAGTATACACTCTCCACCATCATATACAACCTAAGAAGGATAGTATACACTATCCAACATCATGTACTATCTAAGAAGGATAGTATACACTATCCAACATCATACACTATCTGAGAAGGATAGTATACACTATCCAACATCATACAATATCTGAGAAGGATAGTATACACTATCCAACATCATACACTATCTGAGAAGGATAGTATACACTATCCAACATCATACACAATCTGAGAAGGATAGTATACACTATCCAACATCATATATTATCTCAGAAGGATAGTATACACTATCCAACATCATATACTATCTAAGAAGGATAGTATACACTATCCAACATCATATACTATCTGAGAAGGATAGTATACACTATCCAACATCATATACTATCTGAGAAGGATAGTATACACTATCCAACATCATATACTATCTAAGAAGGATAGTATACACTATCCAACATCATATACTATCTGAGAAGGATATTATACACTATCCAACATCATATACTATCTAAGAAGGATAGTATACACTATCCAACATCATATACTATCTAAGAAGGATAGTATACACTATCCAACATCATATACTATCTAAGAAGGACAGTATACACTCTCCAATATCATATATTATCTAAGAAGGACAGTATACACTATCCAATATCATATACTATCTAAGTAGGACAGTATACACTATCCAATATGATATACTATCTAAGAATGACAGTATACACTATCCAGTATCATATACTATCTAAGGACAGTATACACTATCCAGTATCATATACTATCTAAGAAGGACAGTATACACTCTCCAGTATCATATACTATCTAAGAAGGACAGTATACACTATCCAGTATCATATACTATCTAAGAAGGACAGTATACACTATCCAATATCATATACTATCTAAGAAGGACAGTATACACTATCCAATATCATATACTATCTAAGAAGGACAGTATACACTATGCAATATCATATACTATCTAAGAAGGACAGTATACACTATCCAATATCATATACTATCTAAGAAGGATAGTATACACTATCCAAGATCATATACTATCTAAGAAGGATAGTATACACTATCCAACATCATATACTATCTAAGAAGGATAGTATACACTATCCAACATCATATACTATCTGAGAATGATAGTATACACTATCCAACATCATATACTATCTGAGGATAGTATAAACTATCCAACATCATATACTATCTAAGAAGGATAGTATACACTATCCAACATCATATACTATCTGAGAAGGATATTATACACTATCCAACATCATATACTATCTAAGAAGGATAGTATACACTATCCAACATCATATACTATCTAAGAAGGATAGTATACACTATCCAACAACATATACTATCTAAGAAGGACAGTATACACTCTCCAATATCATATATTATCTAAGAAGGACAGTATACACTATCCAATATCATATACTATCTAAGAAGGACAGTATACACTATCCAATATGATATACTATCTAAGAATGACAGTATACACTATCCAGTATCATATACTATCTAAGGACAGTATACACTATCCAGTATCATATACTATCTAAGAAGGACAGTATACACTATCCAGTATCATATACTATCTAAGAAGGACAGTATACACTATCCAGTATCATATACTATCTAAGAAGGACAGTATACACTATCCAATATCATATACTATCTAAGAAGGACAGTATACACTATCCAATATCATATACTATCTAAGAAGGACAGTATACACTATCCAATATCATATACTATCTAAGAAGGACAGTATACACTATCCAATATCATATACTATCTAAGAAGGATAGTATACACTATCCAATATCATATACTATCTAAGAAGGATAGTATACACTATCCAATATCATATACTATCTAAGAAGGATAGTATACACTATCCAATATCATATACTATCTAAGAAGGATAGTATACACTATCCAATATCATATACTATCTAAGAAGGATAGTATACACTATCCAACATCATACACTATCTAAGAAGGATAGTATACACTATCCAACATCATACACTATCTAAGCAGGATAGTATACACTATCCAACATCATACAATATCTAAGAAGGATAGTATACACAATCCAACATCATACACTATCTAATAAGGATAGTATACACTATCCAACATCATATACTATCTAAGAAGGATAGTATACACTATGCAATATCATATACTATCTAAGAAGGATAGTATGCACTATACAATATCATACACTATCTAAGAAGGATAGTATACACTGTGCAATATCATATACTATCTAAGAAGGATAGTATACACTATCCAATATCATATACTAAGAAGGATAGTATACACTATCCAATATCATATACTAAGAAGCATAGTATACACTATCCAATATCATACACTATCCAAGAAGGATAGTATACACTACCCAACATCATACACTATCTAAGAAGCATAGTATACACTACCCAACATCATACTCTATCTAAGAAGGATAGTATACACTATCCAACATCATACACTATCTAAGAAGGATAGTATACACTATCCAACATCATACACTATCTAAGAAGGATAGTATACACTATCCAATATCATACACTATCTAAGAAGGATAGTATACACAATCCAACATCATATACTATCTAAGAAGGATAGTATACACTATCCAACATCATATACTATCTAAGAAGGATAGTATACATTATCCAACATCATATACTATCTAAGAAGGATAGTATACACTATCCAACATCATAGACTATCTAAGAAGGATAGTATACACTATCCAACATCATACACTATCTAAGAAGGATAGTATACACTACCCAACATCATACACTATCTAAGAAGGATAGTATACACTACCCAACATCATACACTATCTAAGAAGGATAGCATACACTACCCAACATCATACACTATCTAAGAAGGATAGTATACACTACCCAACATCATACACTATCTAAGAAGGATAGCATACACTACCCAACATCATACACTATCTAAGAAGGATAGTATACACTACCCAACATCATACACTATCTAAGAAGGATAGTATACACTATCCAACATCATACACTGTCTAAGAAGGATAGTATACACTATCCAACATCATACACTATTTAAGAAGGATAGTATACACTTTCCAACATCATACACTATCTAAGAAGGATAGTATACACAATGCAAAATCATAGACTATCTAAGAAGGATAGTATACACTATCCAACATCATATACTACCTAAGAAGGATAGTATACACTATCCAACATCATATACTATCTAAGAAGGATAGTATACACTATCCAACATCATATAATATCTAAGAAGGATAGTATACACTATACAACATCATATACTAAGAAGGATAGTATACACTATCCAACATCATATACAATCTAAGAAGTATACTATACAATATCCAACATCATATACTATCTAAGAAGGATAGTATACACTATCCAACATCATATACTAAGAAGGATAGTATACACTATCCAACATCATATACAATCTAAGAAGGATAGTATACACTATCCAACATCATATACTATCTAAGAAGGATAGTATACACTATCCAACATCATATACAATCTAAGAAGGATAGTATACACTACCCAACATCATATACAATCTAAGAAGGATAGTATACATTATCCAACATCATATAAAATCTAAGAAGGATAGTATACACTATCCAACATCATATACTATCTAAGAACGATAGTATACACTATCCAACATCATATACTATCTAAGAAGGATAGTATACACTATCCAACATCATATACTATCTAAGAAGGATAGTATACACTATCCAATATCATATAGTATCTAAGAAGGAAAGTATAAAGTATCCAATATCATATATTATCTAAGAAGCACAGTATACACTATCCAATATCATATACTATCTAAGACGGACAGTATACACTATCCAATATCATATACTATCGAAGAAGGACATTATACACTATCCAATATCATATACTATCTAAGAAGGATAGTATACACTATCCAATATCATATATTATCTAAGAAGGATAGTATACACTATCCAATATCATATACTATCTAAGAAGGACAGTATACACTATCCAATATCATATACTATCTAAGAAGGACAGTATACACTATCCAATATCATATACTATCTAAGAAGGACAGTATACACTATCCAATATCATATGCTATCTAAGAAGGATAGTATACGCTATCCAATATCATATGCTATCTAAGAAGGATAGTATACGCTATCCAATATCATATACTGTCTAAGAAGGATAGTATACGCTACCCGACACCATACACTGTCTAAGAAGGATAGTATACACTACCCAACATCATACACTATCTAAGAAGGATACTATACACTACCCAACACCATACCCTATCTAAGAAGGATAGTATACACTACCCAACATCATACACTATCTAAGAAGGATAGTATACACTACCCAACATCATACACCATCTAAGAAGGATAGCATACACTACCCAACATCATACACCATCTAAGAAGGATAGTATACACTACCCAACATCATACCCCATCTAAGAAGGATAGTATAAACTACCCAACATCATACACTATCTAAGAAGGATAGTATACACTACCCAACATCATACACTATCTAAGAAGGATAGTATACACTATCCAACATCATACACTGTCTAAGAAGGATAGTATACACTATCCAACATCATACACTATCTAAGAAGGACAGTATACACTATCCAACATCATATACTATCTAAGAAGGACAGTATACACTATCCAATATCATATACTATCTAAGAAGGACAGTATACACTATCCAATATCATATACTATCTAAGAAGGACAGTATACACTATCCAGTATCATATACTATCTAAGAAGGACAGTATACACTATCCAGTATCATATACTATCTAAGAAGGACAGTATACACTATCCAGTATCATATACTATCTCAGAAGGACAGTATACACTATCCAGTATCATATACTATCTAAGAAGGACAGTATACACTATCCAATATCATATACTACCTAAGAAGGACAGTATACACTATCCAATATCATATACTATCTAAGAAGGACAGTATACACAATCCAATATCATATACTATCTAAGAAGGACAGTATACATTATCCAATATCATATACTATCTAAGAAGGATAGTATACGCTATCCAATATCATATGCTATCTAAGAAGGATAGTATACGCTATCCAATACCATATACTGTCTAAGAAGGATAGTATACGCTACCCAACACCATACACTGTCTAAGAAGGATAGTATACGCTACCCAACATCATACACTATCTAAGAAGGATACTATACACTACCCAACACCATACACTATCTAAGAAGGATAGTATACACTACCCAACATCATACACTACCTAAGAAGGATAGTATACACTACCCAACATCATACACCATCTAAGAAGGATAGCATACACTACCCAACATCATACACCATCTAAGAAGGATAGTATACACTACCCAACATCATACCCCATCTAAGAAGGATAGTATACACTACCCAACATCATACACTATCTAAGAAGGATAGTATACACTACCCAACATCATACACTATCTAAGAAGGATAGTATACACTATCCAACATCATACACTGCCTAAGAAGGATAGTATACACTATCCAACATCATATACTATCTAAGAAGGATAGTATACACTATCCAACATCATATACTATCTAAGAAGGACAGTATACACTATCCAATATCATATATTATCTAAGAAGGACAGTATACACTATCCAATATCATATACTATCTAAGAAGGACAGTATACACTATCCAGTATCATATACTATCTAAGAAGGACAGTATACACTATCCAGTATCATATACTATCTAAGAAGGACAGTATACACTATCCATTATCATATACTATCTAAGAAGGACAGTATACACTATCCAGTATCATATACTATCTAAGAAGGACAGTATACACTATCCAATATCATATACTATCTAAGAAAGACAGTATACACTATCCAATATCATATACTATCTAAGAAGGACAGTATACACTATCCAATATCATATACTATCTAAGAAGGACAGTATACACTATCCAATATCATATACTATCTAAGAAGGATAGTATACACTATCCAATATCATATACTATCTAAGAAGGATAGTATACACTATCCAATATCATATACTATCTAAGAAGGATAGTATACAATATCCAATATCATATACTATCTAAGAAGGAGAGTATACACTATCCAACATCATACACTATCTAAGAAGGATAGTATACACTATCCAACATCATACACTATCTAAGCAGGATAGTATACACTATCCAACATCATACACTATCTAAGAAGGATAGTATACACAATCCAACATCATACACTATCTAAGAAGGATAGTATACACTATCCAACATCATATACTATCTAAGAAGGATAGTATACACTATTCAACATCATATACTATCTAAGAAGGATAGTATACACTATAAAATATCATATACTATCTAAGAAGGATAGTATACACTGTGCAATATCATATACTATCTAAGAAGGATAGTATACACTATCCAATATCATATACTAAGAAGGATAGTATACACTATCCAATATCATATACTATCCAAGAAGGATAGTATACACTATCCAATATCATACACTATCCAAGAAGGATAGTATACACTATCCAACATCATACACTATCTAAGAAGGATAGTATACACAATCCTACATCATACACTATCTAAGAAGGATAGTATACACTATCCAACATCATATACTATCTAAGAAGGATAGTATACACTATTCAATATCATATACTATCTAACAAGGATAGTATACACTATACAATATCATATAGTATCTAAGAAGGATAGTATACACTATGCAATATCATATACTATCTAAGAAGGATAGAATACACTATCCAATAACATATACTAAGAAGGATAGCATACACTATCCAATATCATATACTATCCAAGAAGGATAGTATACACTATCCAATATCCTACACTATCCAAGAAGGATAGTATACACTACCCAACATCATACACTATCTAAGAAGCATAGTATACACTACCCAACATCATACACTATCTAAGAAGGATAGTATACACTACCCAACATCATACACTATCTAAGAAGGATAGCATACACTACGCAACATCATACAATATCTAAAAAGTATAGCTTACACTACCCAACATCATACACTATCTAAGAATGATAGTATACACTACCCAACATCATACACAATCTAAGAAGAATAGTATACACTATCCAACATCATACACTATCTAAGAAGGATAGTATACACTATCCAACATCATACACTATTTAAGAAGGATAGTATACGCTATCCAACATCATACACTATCTAAGAAGGATAGTATACACAATCCAACATCATATACTATCTAAGAAGGATAGTATACACTATCCAACATCATATACTACCTAAGAAGGATAGTATACACTATCCAACATCATATACTATATAAGAAGGATAGTATACACTATCCAAAATCATATAATATCTAAGGATAGTATACACTATGCAACATCATATACTAAGAAGGATAGTATACACTATCCAACATCATATATAATCTAAGAAGGATAGTATACACTATCCAACATCATATACTATCTAAGAAGGATAGTATACACTATCCAACATCATATACTAAGAAGGATAGTATACACTATCCAACATCATATACAATCTAAGAAGGATAGTATACACTATCCAACATCATATACAACCTAAGAAGGATAGTATACACTCTCCAACATCATATACAACCTAAGAAGGATAGTATACACTATCCAACATCATATACTATCTGAGAAGGATAGTATACACTATCCAACATCATACACTATCTGAGAAGGATAGTATACACTATCCAACATCATACAATAACTGAGAAGGATAGTATACACTATCCAACATCATACACTATCTGAGAAGGATAGTATACACTATCCAACATCATATACTATCTCAGAAGGATAGTATACACTATCCAACATCATATACTATCTCAGAAGGATAGTATACACTATCCAACATCATATACTATCTGAGAAGGATAGTATACACTATCCAACATCATATACTATCTGAGAAGGATAGTATACACTATCCAACATCATATAATATCTGAGAAGGATAGTATACACTATCCAACATCATATACTATCTGAGAAGGATATTATACACTATCCAACATCATATACTATCTGAGAAGGATAGTATACACTATCCAACATCATATACTATTTAAGAAGGACAGTATACACTATCCAACATCATATACTATCTAAGAAGGACAGTATACACTATCCAACATCATATACTATCTAAGAAGGACAGTATACACTATCCAATATCATATACTATCTAAGAAGGACAGTATACACTATCCAATATCATATACTATCTAAGAAGGACAGTATACACTATCCAATATGATATACTATCTAAGAAGGAAAGTATACACTATCCAGTATCATATACTATCTAAGAAGGACAGTATACACTATCCAGTATCATATACTATCTAAGAAGGACAGTATACACTATCCAGTATCATATACTATCTAAGAAGGACAGTATACACTATACAGTATCATATACTATCTAAGAAGGACAGTATACACTATCCAATATCATATACTATCTAAGAAGGACAGTATACACTATCCAATATCATATACTATCTAAGAAGGACAGTATACACTATCCAATATCATATACTATCTAAGAAGGACAGTATACACTATCCAATATCATATACTATCTAAGAAGGATAGTATACACTATACAATATCATATACTATCTAAGAAGGATAGTATACACTATCCAATATCATATACTATCTAAGAAGTATAGTATACACTATCCAATATCATATACTATCTAAGAAGGATAGTATACACTATCCAATATCATATACTATCTAAGAAGGATAGTATACACTATCCAACATCATACACAATCTAAGAAGGATAGTATACACTATCCAACATCATACACTATCTAAGCAGGATAGTATACACTATCCAACATCATACACTAACTAAGAAGGATACTATACACAATCCAACATCATACACTATCTAAGAAGGATAGTATACACTATCCAACATCATATACTATCTAAGAAGGATAGTATACACTATTCAATATCATATACTATCTAAGAAGGATAGTATACACTATACAATATCATATACTATCTAAGAAGGATAGTATACACTGTGCAATAACATATACTATCTAAGAAGGATAGTATACACTATCCAATATCATATACTAAGAAAGATAGTATACACTATCCAACATCATATACTATCTAAGAAGGATAGTATACACTATCCAATATCATATACTAAGAAGGATAGTATACACTATCCAATATCATATACTAAGAAGCATAGTATACACTATCCAATATCATACACTATCCAAGAAGGATAGTATACACTACCCAACATCATACACTATCTAAGAAGCATAGTATACACTACCCAACATCATACTCTATCTAAGAAGGATAGTATACACTATCCAACATCATACACTATCTAAGAAGGATAGTATACACTATCCAACATCATACACTATCTAAGAAGGATAGTATACACTATCCAACATCATACACTATCTAAGAGGGACAGTATACACAATCCAACATCATATACTATCTAAGAAGGATAGTATACACTATCCATAATCATCTACTATCTAAGAAGGATAGTATACATTATCCAACATCATATACTATCTAAGAAGGATAGTATACACTATCCAACATCATAGACTATCTAAGAAGGATAGTATACACTATCCAATATCATACACTATCTAAGAAGGATAGTATACACTACCCAACATCATACACTATCTAAGAAGGATAGTATACACTACCCAACATCATACACTATCTAAGAAGGATAGCATACACTACCCAACATCATACACTATCTAAGAAGGATAGTATACACTACCCAACATCATACACTATCTAAGAAGGATAGCATACACTACCCAACATCATACACTATCTAAGAAGGATAGTATACACTACCCAACATCATACACTATCTAAGAAGGATAGTATACACTATCCAACATCATACACTATCTAAGAAGGATAGTATACACTATCCAACATCATACACTATTTAAGAAGGATAGTATACACTTTCCAACAAAATACACTATCTAAGAAGGATAGTATACACAATCCAACAACATATACTATCTAAGAAGGATAGTATACACTATCCAACATCATATACTACCTAAGAAGGATAGTATACACTATCCAACATCATATACTATCTAAGAAGGACAGTATACACTATCCAATATCATATACTATCTAAGAAGGACAGTATACACTATCCAATATCATATACTATCTAAGAAGGATAGTATACACTATCCAATATCATATACTATCTAAGAAGGACAGTATACACTATCCAATATCATATACTATCTAAGAAGGACAGTATACACTATCCAATATCATATACTATCTAAGAAGGATAGTATACACTATACAATATCATATACTATCTAAGAAGGATAGTATACACTATCCAATATCATATACTATCTAAGAAGTATAGTATACACTATCCAATATCATATACTATCTAAGAAGGATAGTATACACTATCCAATATCATATACTATCTAAGAAGGATAGTATACACTATCCAACATCATACACAATCTAAGAAGGATAGTATACACTATCCAACATCATACACTATCTAAGCAGGATAGTATACACTATCCAACATCATACACTAACTAAGAAGGATACTATACACAATCCAACATCATACACTATCTAAGAAGGATAGTATACACTATCCAACATCATATACTATCTAAGAAGGATAGTATACACTATTCAATATCATATACTATCTAAGAAGGATAGTATACACTATACAATATCATATACTATCTAAGAAGGATAGTATACACTGTGCAATAACATATACTATCTAAGAAGGATAGTATACACTATCCAATATCATATACTAAGAAAGATAGTATACACTATCCAACATCATATACTATCTAAGAAGGATAGTATACACTATCCAATATCATATACTAAGAAGGATAGTATACACTATCCAATATCATATACTAAGAAGCATAGTATACACTATCCAATATCATACACTATCCAAGAAGGATAGTATACACTACCCAACATCATACACTATCTAAGAAGCATAGTATACACTACCCAACATCATACTCTATCTAAGAAGGATAGTATACACTATCCAACATCATACACTATCTAAGAAGGATAGTATACACTATCCAACATCATACACTATCTAAGAAGGATAGTATACACTATCCAACATCATACACTATCTAAGAGGGACAGTATACACAATCCAACATCATATACTATCTAAGAAGGATAGTATACACTATCCATAATCATCTACTATCTAAGAAGTATAGTATACATTATCCAACATCATATACTATCTAAGAAGGATAGTATACACTATCCAACATCATAGACTATCTAAGAAGGATAGTATACACTATCCAATATCATACACTATCTAAGAAGGATAGTATACACTACCCAACATCATACACTATCTAAGAAGGATAGTATACACTACCCAACATCATACACTATCTAAGAAGGATAGCATACACTACCCAACATCATACACTATCTAAGAAGGATAGTATACACTACCCAACATCATACACTATCTAAGAAGGATAGCATACACTACCCAACATCATACACTATCTAAGAAGGATAGTATACACTACCCAACATCATACACTATCTAAGAAGGATAGTATACACTATCCAACATCATACACTATCTAAGAAGGATAGTATACACTATCCAACATCATACACTATTTAAGAAGGATAGTATACACTTTCCAACAAAATACACTATCTAAGAAGGATAGTATACACAATCCAACAACATATACTATCTAAGAAAGATAGTATACACTATCCAACATCATATACTACCTAAGAAGGATAGTATACACTATCCAACATCATATACTATCTAAGAAGGACAGTATACACTATCCAATATCATATACTATCTAAGAAGGACAGTATACACTATCCAATATCATATACTATCTAAGAAGGATAGTATACACTATCCAATAACATATACTATCTAAGAAGGATAGTATACACTATCCAATATCATATACTATCTAAGAAGGATAGTATACACTATCCAACATCATATGCTATCTAAGAAGGATAGTATACACTATCCAACATCATACACTATCTAAGAAGGATAGTATACACTATCCAACATCATACACTATCTAAGCAGGATAGTATACAGTATCCAACATCATACACTATCTAAGAAGGATAGTATACACAATCCAACATCATACACTATCTAAGAAGGATAGTATACACTATCCAACATCATATACTATCTAAGAAGGATAGTATACACTATTCAATATCATATACTATCTAAGAAGGATAGTATACACTATACAATATCATATACTATCTAAAAAGGATAGTATACACTGTGCAATATCATATACTATCTAAGAAGGATAGTATACACTATCCAATATCATATACTAAGAAGGATAGTATACACTATCCAATATAATATACTATCCAAGAAGGATAGTATACACTATCCAATATCATACACTATCCAAGAAGGATAGTATACACTACCCAACATCATACACTATCTAAGAAGCATAGTATACACTACCCAACATCATACACTATCTAAGAAGGATAGTATACACTACCCAACATCATACACTATCTAAGGAGGATAGTATACACTATCCTACATCATATACTATCTAAGAAGGATAGTATACACTATGCAATATCATATACTATCTAAGATGGATAGTATACACTATACAATATCATATAGTATCTAAGAAGGATAGTATACACTATGCAATATCATATACTATCTAAGAAGGATAGTATACACTATCCAATATCATATACTAAGAAGGATAGTATACACTATCCAATATCATATACTAAGATGCATAGTATACACTATCCAATATCATATACTATCCAAGAAGGATAGTATACACTATCCAATATCATACACTATCCAAGAAGGATAGTATACACTACCCAACATCATACACTATCTAAGAAGCATAGTATACACTACCCAACATCATACTCTATCTAAGAAGGATAGTATACACTATCCAACATCATACACTATCTAAGAAGGATAGTATACACTATCCAACATCATACACTATCTAAGAAGGATAGTATACACTATCCAACATCATACACTATCTAAGAGGGACAGTATACACAATCCAACATCATATACTATCTAAGAAGGATAGTATACACTATCCAAAATCATATACTATCTAAGAAGGATAGTATACATTATCCAACATCATATACTATCTAAGAAGGATAGTATACACTATCCAACATCATAGACTATCTAAGAAGGATAGTATACACTATCCAATATCATACACTATCTAAGAAGGATAGTATACACTACCCAACATCATACACTATCTAAGAAGGATAGTATTCACTACCCAACATCATACACTATCTAAGAAGGATAGCATACACTACCCAACATCATACACTATCTAAGAAGGATAGTATACACTACCCAACATCATACACTATCTAAGAAGGATAGCATACACTACCCAACATCATACACTATCTAAGAAGGATAGTATACACTACCCAACATCATACACTATCTAAGAAGGATAGTATACACTATCCAACATCATACACTATCTAAGAAGGATAGTATACACTATCCAACATCATACACTATTTAAGAAGGATAGTATACACTTTCCAACATCATACACTATCTAAGAAGGATAGTATACACAATCCAACAACATATACTATCTAAGAAGGATAGTATACACTATCCAACATCATATACTACCTAAGAAGGATAGTATACACTATCCAACATCATATACTATCTAAGAAGGACAGTATACACTATCCAATATCATATACTATCTAAGAAGGACAGTATACACTATCCAATATCATATACTATCTAAGAAGGATAGTATACACTATCCAATATCATATACTATCTAAGAAGGATAGTATACACTATCCAATATCATATACTATCTAAGAAGGATAGTATACACTATCCAACATCATATGCTATCTAAGAAGGATAGTATACACTATCCAACATCATACACTATCTAAGCAGGATAGTATACACTATCCAACATCATACACTATCTAAGAAGGATAGTATACACAATCCAACATCATACACTATCTAAGAAGGATAGTATACACTATCCAACATCATATACTATCTAAGAAGGATAGTATACACTATACAATATCATATACTATCTAAAAAGGATAGTATACACTGTGCAATATCATATACTATCTAAGAAGGATAGTATACACTATCCAATATCATATACTAAGAAGGATAGTATACACTATCCAATATAATATACTATCCAAGAAGGATAGTATACACTATCCAATATCATACACTTTCCAAGAAGGATAGTATACACTACCCAACATCATACACTATCTAAGAAGCATAGTATACACTACCCAACATCATACACTGTCTAAGAAGGATAGTATACACTACCCAACATCATACACTATCTAAGGAGGATAGTATACACTATCCTACATCATATACTATCTAAGAAGGATAGTATACACTATGCAATATCATATACTATCTAAGATGGATAGTATACACTATACAATATCATATAGTATCTAAGAAGGATAGTATACACTATGCAATATCATATACTATCTAAGAAGGATAGTATACACTATCCAATATCATATACTAAGAAGGATAGTATACACTATCCAATATCATATACTAAGATGCATAGTATACACTATCCAATATCATATACTATCCAAGAAGGATAGTATACACTATCCAATATCATACACTATCCAAGAAGGATAGTATACACTACCCAACATCATACACTATCTAAGAAGCATAGTATACACTACCCAACATCATACTCTATCTAAGAAGGATAGTATACACTATCCAACATCATACACTATCTAATAAGGATAGTATACACTATCCAACATCATACACTATCTAAGAAGGATAGTATACACTATCCAACATCATAGACTATCTAAGAAGGATAGTATACACTATCCAACATCATACACTATCGAAGAAGGATAGTATACACTACCCAACATCATACACTATCTAAGAAGGATAGTATACACTACCCAACATCATACACTATCTAAGAAGGATAGTATACACTACCCAACATCATACACTATCTAAGGAGGATAGTATACACTATCCTACATCATATACTATCTAAGAAGGATAGTATACACTATGCAATATCATATACTATCTAAGATGGATAGTATACACTATACAATATCATATAGTATCTAAGAAGGATAGTATACACTATGCAATATCATATACTATCTAAGAAGGATAGTATACACTATCCAATATCATATACTAAGAAGGATAGTATACACTATCCAATATCATATACTAAGATGCATAGTATACACTATCCAATATCATATACTATCCAAGAAGGATAGTATACACTATCCAATATCATACACTATCCAAGAAGGATAGTATACACTACCCAACATCATACACTATCTAAGAAGCATAGTATACACTACCCAACATCATACTCTATCTAAGAAGGATAGTATACACTATCCAACATCATACACTATCTAATAAGGATAGTATACACTATCCAACATCATACACTATCTAAGAAGGATAGTATACACTATCCAATATCATACACTATCTAAGAAGGATAGTATACACAATCCAACATCATATACTATCTAAGAAGGATAGTATACACTATCCAACATCATATACTATCTAAGAAGGATAGTATACATTATCCAACATCATATACTACCTAAGAAGGATAGTATACACTATCCAACATCATAGACTATCTAAGAAGGATAGTATACACTATCCAACATCATACACTATCTAAGAAGGATAGTATACACTACCCAACATCATACACTATCTAAGAAGGATAGTATACACTACCCAACATCATACACTATCTAAGAAGGATAGCATACACTACCCAACATCATACACTATCTAAGAAGGATAGTATACACTACCCAACATCATACACTATCTAAGAAGGATAGCATACACTACCCAACATCATACACTATCTAAGAAGGATAGTATACACTACCCAACATCATACACTATCTAATAAGGATAGTATACACTATCCAACATCATACACTATCTAAGAAGGATAGTATACACTATCCAACATCATACACTATCTAAGAAGGATAGTATACACAATCCAACATCATATACTATCTAAGAAGGATAGTATACACTATCCAACATCATATACTACCTAAGAAGGATAGTATACACTATCCAACATCATATACTATCTAAGAAGGATAGTATACACTATCCAACATCATATAATATCTAAGAAGGATAGTATACACTATACAACATCATATACTAAGAAGGATAGTATACACTATCCAACATCATATACAATCTAACAAGTATAGTATACAATATCCAACATCATATACTATCTAAGAAGGATAGTATACACTATCCAACATCATATACTAAGAAGGATAGTATACACTATCCAACATCATATACAATCTAAGAAGGATAGTATACACTATCCAACATCATATACTATCTAAGAAGGATAGTATACACTATCCAACATCATATACTATCTAAGAAGGATAGTATACACTATGCAACATCATATACTATCTTAGAAGGATAGTATACACTATGCAAAATCATATACTATCTAAGAAGGATAGTATACACTATCCAACATCATATACTACCTAAGAAGGACAGTATACACTATCCAATATCATATACTATCTAAGAAGGACAGTATACACTATTCAATATCATATACTATCTAAGAAGGACAGTATACACTATCCAATATCATATACTATCTACGAAGGACAGTATACACTATCCAATATCATATACTATCTAAGAAGGACAGTATACACTATCCAGTATCATATACTACCTAAGAAGCACAGTATACACTATCCAGTATCATATACTATCTAAGAAGGACAGTATACACTATCCAATATCATATACTATCTAAGAAGGACAGTATACACTATCCAATATCATATACTATCTAAGAAGGACAGTATACACTATCCAATATCATAAACTATCTAAGAAGGACAGTATACACTATCCAATATCATATACTATCTAAGAAGGACAGTATACACTATCCAATATCATATACTATCTAAGAAGGACAGTATACACTATCCAATATCATATACTATCTAAGAAGGACAGTATACACTATCCAATATCATATGCTATCTTAGAAGGATAGTATACGCTATCCAATATCATATGCTATCTAAGAAGGATAGTATACGCTAATCAACGTCATATACTGTCTAAGAAGGATAGTATACGCTACCCAACACCATACACTATCTAAGAAGGATAGTATACACTACCCAACATCATACACTATCTAAGGAGGATACTATACACTACCCAACACCATACACTATCTAAGAAGGATAGTATACACTACCCAACATCATACACTATCTAAGAAGGATAGTATACACTACCCAACATCATACACCATCTAAGAAGGATAGCATACACTACCCAACATCACACACCATCTAAGAAGGATAGTATACACTATCCAACATCATACCCCATCTAAGAAGGATAGTATACACTACCCAACATCATACACTATCTAAGAAGGATAGTATACACTACCCAACATCATACACTATCTAAGAAGGATAGTATACACTATCCAACATCATACACTGTCTAAGAAGGATAGTATACACTATCCAACATCATATACTATCTAAGAAGGATAGTATACACTATCCAACATCATATACTATCTAAGAAGGATAGTATACACTATCCAACATCATATACTATCTAAGAAGGATAGTATACACTATCCAACATCATATACTATCTAAGAAGTATAGTATACACTATCCAAAATCATATACTACCTAAGAAGGATAGTATACACTATCCAACATCATATACTACCTAAGAAGGACAGTATACACTATCCAATATCATATACTATCTAAGAAGGACAGTATACACTATTCAATATCATATACTATCTAAGAAGGACAGTATACACTATCCAATATCATATACTATCTAAGAAGGACAGTATACACTATCCAATATCATATACTATCTAAGAAGGACAGTATACACTATCCAATATCATGTACTATCTAAGAAGGATAGTATACACTATACAATATCATATACTATCTAAGAAGGATAGTATACAGTACCCAATATCATATACTATCTAAGAAGGATAGTATACACTATCCAACGTCAAACACTATCTAAGAAGGATAGTATACACTATCCAACATCATACACTATCTAAGAAGGATAGGATACACTATGCAACATCATACACTATCTAAGAAGGATAGCATACACTATCAAACATCATACACTATCTAAGAAGGATAGCATACACTACCCAACATCATACACTATCTAAGAAGGATAGTATACACTACCCAACATCATACACTATCTAAGAAGGATAGTATACACTTCCCAACATCATACACTATCTAAGAAGGATAGTATACAGTACCCAACATCATACACTATCTAAGAAGGATAGTATACACTACCCAACATCATACACTCTCTAAGAAGGATAGTATACACTACCCAACATCATACACTATCTAAGAATGATAGTATACACTACCCAACATCATACACTATCTAAGAAGGATAGTATACACTACCCAACATCATACACTATCTAAGAAGGATAGTATACACTACCCAACATCATACACTATCTAAGAAGGATAGTATACACTATCCAACATCATACACTATCTAAGAAGGATGGTATACACTATCCAACATCATACACTATCTAAGAAGGATAGTATACACTATCCAACATCATACACTATCTAAGAAGGATAGTATACACCATCCAACATCATACACTATGTAAGAAGGATAGTATACACCATCCAACATCATACACTATCTGAGAAGGATAGTATACACTATCCAACATCATACACTATCTGAGAAGGAGAGTGTACACTATCCAACATCATACACTATCTGAGAAGGATAGTATACACTATCCAACATCATACACAATCTGTGAAGGATAGTATACACTATGCAACATCATACACTATCTAAGAAGGATAGTATACACTATCCAACATCATATACTATCTAAGAAGGATAGTATACACTATCCAAAATCATATACCATCTGAGAAGGATAGTATACACAATCCAACATCATATACTATCTAAGAAGGATAGTATACACTATCCAACATCATATACTATCTAAGAAGGATAGTATACACTATCCAATATCATATAGTATCTAAGAAGGAAAGTATAAAGTATCCAATATCATATACTATCTAAGAAGCACAGTATACACTATCCAATATCATATACTATTTAAGAAGGACAGTATACACTATCCAATATCATATACTATCAAAGAAGGACATTATACACTATCCAATATCATATACTATCTAAGAAGGATAGTATACACTATCCAATATCATATACTATCTAAGAAGGATAGTATACACTATCCAATATCATATACTATCTAAGAAGGACAGTATACACTATCCAATATCATATACTATCTAAGAAGGACAGTATACACTATCCAATATTATATACTATCTAAGAAGGACAGTATACACTATCCAATATCATATGCTATCTAAGAAGGATAGTATACGCTATCCAATATCATATGCTATCTAAGAAGGATAGTATACGCTAATCAATATCATATACTGTCTAAGAAGGATAGTATACGCTACCCAACACCATACACTATCTAAGAAGGATAGTATACACTACCCAACATCATACACTATCTAAGGAGGATACTATACACTACCCAACACCATACACTATCTAAGAAGTATAGTATACACTACCCAACATCATACACTATCTAAGAAGGATAGTATACACTACCCAACATCATACACCATCTAAGAAGGATAGCATACACTACCCAACATCATACACAATCTAAGAAGGATAGTATACACTATCCAACATCATACCCCATCTAAGAAGGATAGTATACACTACCCAACATCATACACTATCTAAGAAGGATAGTATACACTACCCAACATCATACACTATCTAAGAAGGATAGTATACACTATCCAACATCATACACTGTCTAAGAAGGATAGTATACACTATCCAACATCATATACTGTCTAAGAAGGATAGTACACACTATCCAACATCAAATACTATCTAAGAAGGATAGTATACACTATCCAACATCATATACTATCTAAGAAGGATAGTATACACTATCCAACATCATATACTATCTAAGAAGGATAGTATACACTATCCAAAATCATATACTATCTAAGATGGATAGTATACACTATCCAACATCATATACTACCTAAGAAGGACAGTATACACTATCCAATATCATATACTATATAAGAAGGACAGTATACACTATGCAATATCATATACTATCTAAGAAGGACAGTATACACTATCCAATATCATATACTATCTAAGAAGGACAGTATAAACTATCCAATATCATATACTATCTAAGAAGGACAGTATACACTATCCAGTATCATATACTATCTAAGAAGCACAGTATACACTATCCAGTATCATATACTATCTAAGAAGGACATTATACACTATCCAATATCATATACTATCTAAGAAGGACAGTATACACTATCCAATACCATATACTATCCAAGAAGGACAGTATACACTATCCAATATCATAAACTATCTAAGAAGGACAGTATACACTATCCAATATCATATACTATCTAAGAAGGACAGTATACACTATCCAATATCATATACTATCTAAGAAGGAGAGTATACACTATCCAATATCATATACTATCTAAGAAGGACAGTATACACTATCCAATATCATATACTATCTAAGAAGGACAGTATACACTATCCAATATCATAAACTATATAAGAAGGACAGTATACACTATCCAATATCATATACTATCTAAGAAGGACAGTATACACTATCCAATATCATATACTATCTAAGAAGGACAGTATACACTATCCAATATCATATACTATCTAAGAAGGACAGTATACACTATCCAATATCATATGCTATCTAAGAAGGATAGTATACACTATCCAATATCATATGCAATCTAAGAAGGATAGTATACGCTAATCAATATCATATACTGTCTAAGAAGGATAGTATACGCTACCCAACACCATACACTATCTAAGAAGGATAGTATACACTACCCAACATCATACACTATCTAAGGAGGATACTATACACTACCCAACACCATACACTATATAAGAAGGATAGTATACACTATCCAACATCATACCCCATCTAAGAAGGATAGTATACACTACCCAACATCATACACTATCTAAGAAGGATAGTATACACTACCCAACATCATACACTATCTAAGAAGGATAGTATACACTATCCAACATCATACACTGTCTAAGAAGGATAGTATACACTATCCAACATCATATACTATCTAAGAAGGATAGTATACACTATCCAACATCATATACTATCTAAGAAGGATAGTATACACTATCCAACATCATATACTATCTAAGAAGGATAGTATACACTATCCAACATCATATACTATCTAAGAAGTATAGTATACACTATCCAAAATCATATACTATCTAAGAAGGCTAGTATACACTATCCAACATCATATATTACCTAAGAAGGACAGTAAACACTATCCAATATCATATACTATCTAAGAAGGACAGTATACACTATTCAATATCATATACTATCTAAGAAGGACAGTATACACTATCCAATATCATATACTATCTAAGAAGGACAGTATACACTATCCAATATCATATACTATCTAAGAAGGACAGTATACACTATCCAGTATCATATACTATCTAAGAAGCACAGTATACACTATCCAGTATCATATACTATCTAAGAAGGACAGTATACACTATCCAGTATCATATACTATCTAAGAAGGACAGTATACATTATCCAATATCATATACTATCTAAGAAGGACAGTATACACTATCCAATATAATAAACTATCTAAGAAGGACAGTATACACTATCCAATATCATATACTATCTAAGAAGGACAGTATACACTATCCAATATCATATACTATCTAAGAAGGACAGTATACACTATCCAATATCATATACTATCTAAGAAGGATAGTATACACTATACAATATCATATACTATCTAAGAAGGATAGTATACAGTATCCAATATCATATACTATCTAAGAAGGATAGTATACACTATCCAACGTCAAACACTATCTAAGAAGGATAGTATACACTATCCAACATCATACACTATCTAAGAAGGATAGGATACACTATCCAACATCATACACTATCTAAGAAGGATAGCATACACTATCAAACATCATACACTATCTAAGAAGGATAGCATACACAATCCAACATCATACACTATCTAAGAAGGATAGTATACACTACCCAACATCATACACTATCTAAGAAGGATAGTATACACTTCCCAACATCATACACTATCTAAGAAGTATAGTATACACTACCCAACATCATACACTATCTAAGAAGGATAGTATACACTACCCAACATCATACACTCTCTAAGAAGGATAGTATACACTACCCAACATCATACACTATCTAAGAATGATAGTATACACTACCCAACATCATACACTATCTAAGAAGGATAGTATACACTACCCAACATCATACACTATCTAAGAAGGATAGTATACACTACCCAACATCATACACTATCTAAGAAGGATAGTATACACTATCCAACATCATACACTATCTAAGAAGGATAGTATACACTATTCAACATCATACACTATCTAAGAAGGATAGTATACACTATCCAACATCATACACTATCTAAGAAGGATAGTATACACCATCCAACATCATACACTATGTAAGAAGGATAGTATACACCATCCAACATCATACACTATCTGAGAAGGATAGTATACACTATCCAACATCATACACTATCTGAGAAGGAGAGTGTACACTATCCAACATCATACACTATCTGAGAAGGATAGTATACACTATCCAACATCATACACAATCTGTGAAGGATAGTATACACTATGCAACATCATACACTATCTAAGAAGGATAGTATACACTATCCAACATCATATACTATCTAAGAAGGATAGTATACACTATCCAACATCATATACCATCTGAGAAGGATAGTATACACAATCCAACATCATATACTATCTAAGAAGGATAGTATACACTATCCAACATCATATACTATCTAAGAAGGATAGTATACACTATCCAATATCATATAGTATCTAAGAAGGAAAGTATAAAGTATCCAATATCATATACTATCTAAGAAGCACAGTATACACTATCCAATATCATATACTATCTAAGAAGGACAGTATACACTATCCAATATCATATACTATCAAAGAAGGACATTATACACTATCCAATATCATATACTATCTAAGAAGGATAGTATACACTATCCAATATCATATACTATCTAAGAAGGATAGTATACACTATCCAATATCATATACTATCTAAGAAGGACAGTATACACTATCCAATATCATATACTATCTAAGAAGGACAGTATACACTATCCAATATTATATACTATCTAAGAAGGACAGTATACACTATCCAATATCATATGCTATCTAAGAAGGATAGTATACGCTATCCAATATAATATGCTATCTAAGAAGGATAGTATACGCTAATCAATATCACATACTGTCTAAGAAGGATAGTATACGCTACCCAACACCATACACTATCTACGAAGGATAGTATACACTACCCAACATCATACACTATCTAAGGAGGATACTATACACTACCCAACACCATACACTATCTAAGAAGTATAGTATACACTACCCAACATCATACACTATCTAAGAAGGATAGTATACACTATCCAACATCATACACTGTCTAAGAAGGATAGTATACACTATCCAACATCATATACTATCTAAGAAGGATAGTATACATTATCCAACATCATATACTATCTAAGAAGGATAGTATACACTATCCAACATCATAGACTATCTAAGAAGGATAGTATACACTATCCAACATCATACACTATCTAAGAAGGATAGTATACACTACCCAACATCATATACTATCTAAGAAGGATAGTATACACTATCCAACATCATATACTATCTAAGAAGGATAGTATACACTATCCAATATCATATAGTACCTTAGAAGGAAAGTATAAAGTATCCAATATCATATACTATCTAAGAAGCACAGTATACACTATCCAATATCATATACTATCTAAGAAGGACAGTATACACTATCCAATATCATATACTATCTAAGAAGGACATTATACACTATCCAATATCATATACTATCTAAGAAGGATAGTATACACTATCCAATATCATATACTATCTAAGAAGGAGAGTATACACTATCCAATATCATATACTATCTAAGAAGGACAGTATACACTATCCAATATCATATACTATCTAAGAAGGACAGTATACACTATCCAATATCATATACTATCTAAGAAGGACAGTATACACTATCCAATATCATATACTATCTAAGAAGGATAGTATACGCTATCCAATATCATATGCTATCTAAGAAGGATAGTATACGCTATCCAATATCATATACTGTCTAAGAAGGATAGTATACGCTACCCAACACCATACACTGTCTAAGAAGGATAGTATACGCTACCCAACATCATACACTATCTAAGAAGGATACTATACACTACCCAACACCATACACTATCTAAGAAGGATAGTATACACTACCCAACATCATACACTATCTAAGAAGGATAGTATACACTACCCAACATCATACACCATCTAAGAAGGATAGCATGCACTACCCAACATCATACACCATCTAAGAAGGATAGTATACACTACCCAACATCATACCCCATCTAAGAAGGATAGTATACACTACCCAACATCATACACTATCTAAGAAGGATAGTATACACTACCCAACATCATACACTATCTAAGAAGGATAGTATACACTATCCAACATCATACACTGTCTAAGAAGGATAGTATACACTAACCAACATCATATACTATCTAAGAAGGATAGTATACATTATCCAACATCATATACTATCTAAGAAGGATAGTATACACTATCCAACATCATAGACTATCTAAGAAAGATAGTATACACTATCCAACATCATACACTATCTAAGAAGGATAGTATACACTACCCAACATCATACACTATCTAAGAAGGATAGTATACACTACCCAACATCATACACTATCTAAGAAGGATAGCATACACTACCCAAAATCATACACTATCTAAGAAGGATAGTATACACTACCCAACATCATACACTATCTAAAAAGGATAGCATACACTACCCAATATCATACACTATCTAAGAAGGATAGTATACACTACCCAACATCATACACTATCTAAGAAGGATAGTATACACTATCCAACATCATACACTATCTACGAAGGATAGTATACACTATTCAACATCATACACTATTTAAGAAGGATAGTATACACTATCCAACATCATACACTATCTAAGAAGGATAGTATACACAATCCAACATCATATACTATCTAAGAAGGATAGTATACACTATCCAACATCATATACTATCTAAGAAGCATAGTATACACTATCCAACATCATATACAATCTAAGAAGTATAGTATACACTATCCAACACCATATACTATCTAAGAAGGATAGTATACACTATCCAACATCATATACTAAGAAGGATAGTATACACTATCCAACATCATATACAATCTAAGAAGGATAGTATACACTATCCAACATCATATACTATCTAAGAAGGATAGTATACACTATCCAACATCATATACAATCTAAGAAGGATAGTATACACTACCCAACATCATATACAGTCTGAGAAGGATAGTATACATTATCCAACATCATATACAATCTAAGAAGGATAGTATACACTATCCAACATCATATACTATCTAAAAAGGATAGTATACACTATCCAACATCATATACTATCTAAGAAGGATAGTATAAACTATCCAACATCATATACTATCTAAGAAGGATAGTATACACTATCCAATATCACATAGTATCTAAGAAGGAATGTATAAAGTATCCAACATCGTATACTATCTAAGAAGCACAGTATACACTATCCAATATCATATACTATCTAAGAAGGACAGTATACACTATCCAATATCATATACAATCTAAGAAGGACATTATACACTATCCAATATCATATACTATCTAAGAAGGATACTATACACTATCCAATATCATATACTATCTACGAAGGATAGTATACACTATCCACTATCATATACTATCTAAGAAGGACAGTATACACTATCCAATATCATATACTATCTAAGAAGGACAGTATACACTATCCAATATCATATACTATCTAAGAAGGACAGTATACACTATGCAATGTCATATACTATCTAAGAAGGATAGTATACGCTATCCAATATCATACGCTATCTAAGAAGGATAGTATACGCTATCCAATATCATACACTGTCTAAGAAGGATAGTATACGCTACCACACACCATACACTATCTAAGAAGGATAGTATACACTACCCAACATCATACACTATCTAAGAAGGATACTATACACTACCCAACACCATACACTATCTAAGAAGGATAGTATACACTACCCAACATCATACACTATCTAAGAAGGATAGTATACACTACCCAACATCATACACCATCTAAGAAGGATAGCATACACTACCCAACATCATACACCATCTAAGAAGGATAGTATACACTACCCAACATCATACCCCATCTAAGAAGGATAGTATACACTACCCAACATCATACACTATCTAAGAAGGATAGTATACACTACCCAACATCATACACTGTCTAAGAAGGATAGTATACACTATCCAACATCATACACTGTCTAAGAAGGATAGTATACACTATCCAACATCATATACTATCTAAGAAGGATAGTATACACTATCCAACATCATAAACTATCTAAGAAGGATAGTATACACTATCCAACATCATATACTATCTAAGAAGGATAGTATACACTATCCAACATCATATACTATCTAAGAAGGATAGTATACACTATCCAAAATCATATCCTATCTAAGAAGGACAGTATACACTATCCAACATCATATGCTATCTAAGAAGGACAGTATACACTATCCAATATCATATACTATCTAAGAAGGACAGTATACACTATTCAATATCATATACTATCTAAGAAGGACAATATACACTATCCAATATCATATACTATCTAAGAAGGACAGTATACACTATCCAATATCATATACTATCTAAGAAGGAGAGTATACACTATCCAGTATCATATACTATCTAAGAAGGACAGTATACACTATCCAGTATCATATACTATCTAAGAAGGACAGTATACACTATCCAATATCATATACTATCTAAGAAGGACAGTATACACTATCCAATATCATATACTATCTAAGAAGGACAGTATACACTATCCAATATCATATACTATCTAAGAAGGACAGTATACACTATCCAATATCATATACTATCTAAGAAGGACAGTATACACTATCCAATATCATATACTATCTAAGAAGGATAGTATACACTATCCAATATCATATATTATCTAAGAAGGACAGTATACACTATCCAATATCATGTACTACCTAAGAAGGATAGTATACACTATCCAATATCATATGCTATCTAAGAAGGATAGTATACACTATCCAATATCATGTACTATCAAAGAAGGATAGTATACACTATCCAATATCATATACTATCTAAGAAGGATAGTATACACTATCCAATAACATATACTAAGAAGGATAGTATACACTATCCAATATCATATTCTAAGAAGGATAATATACACTATCCAATATCATATACTATCTAAGAAGGATAGTATACACTATCCAATATCATATACTAACTAAGAAGGATCGAATACACTATGCAATATCATATACTATCTAAGAAGGATAGTATACACTATCCAACATCATACACTATCTAAGAAGGATAGCATACACTACCCAACATCATACACTATCTAAGAAGGATAGCATACACTACCCAACATCATACACTATCTAAGAAGGATAGTATACACTAACCAACATCATACACTATCTAGGAAGGATAGTATACACTACCCAACATCATACACTATCTAAGAAAGATAGTATACAGTACCCAACATCATACACTATCTAAGAAGGATAGTATACACTACCCAACATCATACACTATCTAAGAAGGATAGTATACACTACCCAACATCATACACTGTCTAAGAATGATAGTATACACTACCCAACATCATACACTATCTAAGAAGGATAGTTTACACTACCCAACATCATACACTATGTAAGAAGTATAGCATACACTACCCAACATCATACACTATCTAAGAAGGATAGTATACACTACCCAACATCATACACTATCTAAGAAGGATAGTATACACTACCCAACATCATACACTATCTAAGAAGGATAGTATACGGTACCCAACATCATACACTATCTAAGAAGGATAGTATACACTACCCAACATCATACACTATCTAAGAAGGACAGTATACACTACCCAACATTATACGCTAAGAAGGATAGTATACAGTACCCAACATCATACACTATCTAAGTAGGATAGTATACACTACCCAACATCATACACTATCTAAGAAGGATAGTATACACTACCCAACATCATACACTATCTAAGAAGGATAGTATACACTATCCAACATCATACAGTATCTAAGAAGGATAGTATACACTATCCAACATCATACACTATCTAAGAAGGATAGTATACACTATCCACCATCATACACTATCTAAGAAGGATAGTATACACTATCCAACATCATACACTATCTAAGAAGGATACTATACACTATCCAACATCATACACTATCTGAGAAGGATAGTATACACTATCCAACATCATACACTATCTGAGAAGGATAGTATACACTATACAACATCATACACTATCTGAGAAGGATAGTATACACTATCCAACATCATATACAATCTATGAAGGATAGTATACACTATCCAACATCACATACTATCTAAGAAGGATAGTATACACTATCCAACATCATATACTATCTAAGAAGGATAGTATACACTATCCAACATCATATACTATCTAAGAAGGATAGTATACACTATCCAACATCATATACTATCTAAGAAGGATAGTATACACTATCCAACATCATATACTATCTAAGAAGGATAGTATACACTATCCAACATCATATACTATCTAAGAAGGAAAGTATACACTATCCAACATCATATACTATCTAAGAAGGACAGTATACACTATCCAATATCATATACTATCTAAGAAGGACAGTATACACTATCCAATATCATATACTAACTAAGAAGGACAGTATACACTATCCAATATCATATACTATCTAAGAAGGACAGTATACACTATCCAATATCATATACTATCTAAGAAGGACAGTATACACTATCCAATATCATATACTATCTAAGAAGGATAGTATACACTATCCAATATCATATATTATCTAAGAAGGACAGTATACACTATCCAATATCATATACTATCTAAGAAAGATAGTATACATTATCCAATATCATATACTATCTAAGAAGTATAGTATACACTATCCAATATCATGTACTATCTAAGAAGGATAGTATACACTATCCAATATCATATACTATCTAAGAAGGATAGTATACACTATCCAATATCATATACTATCTAAGAATGATAGTATACACTATCCAACATCATACACTATCTAAGAAGGGTAGTATACACTATCCAACATCATACACTCTCTAAGGAGGATAGTATACACTATCCAACATCAAACACTCTCTAAGAAGGATAGTATACACAATCCAACATCATATACTATGTTAGAAGGATAGTATACACTATCCAACATCATATACTATCTAAGAAGGATAGTATACACTATGCAATATCATATACTATCTAAGAAGGATAGTATACACTAAACAATATCATATACTATCTAAGAAGGATAGTATACACTATGCAATATCATATATTATCTAAGAAGGATAGTATACACTATCCAATATCATATACTAAGAAGGAGAGTATACACTATCCAATATCATACACTATCCAAGAAGGATAGTATACACTATCCAACATCATACACTATCCAAGAAGGATAGTATACACTACCCAACATCATACACTATCTAAGAAGCATAGTATACACTACCCAACATCATACACTATCTAAGAAGTATAGTATACACGACCCAACATCATACACTGTCTAAGAATCATAGTATACACTACCCAACATCATACACTATCTAAGAAGGATAGTATACACTACCCAACATCATACACTATCTAAGAAGGATAGTATACACTACCCAAAATCATACACTATCTAAGAAGTATAGTATACACTATCCAACATCATACACTATCTAAGAAGGATAGTATACACTATCCAACATCATACACTATCTAAAAAGTATAGTATACACTATCCAACATCATACACTATCTAAGAAGGAGAGTATACACTATCCAACATCTTACACTATCTAAGAAGGATAGTATACACTATCAAACATCATACACTATCTAAGAAGGGTAGTATACACTATCCAACATCATACACTATCTAAGAATGATAGTATACAGTATCCAACATCATACACTATCTAAGAAGGATAGTATACACTACCCAACATCATATACTATCTAAGAAGGATAGTATACACTATCCAACATCATATACTATCTACGACGGATAGTATACACTATCCAACATCATATACTATCTAAGAAGGATAGTATACACTATCCAACATCATATACAATCTAAGAAGGATAGTATACACTATCCAACATCATATACTATCTAAGAAGGATAGTATAAACTATCCAACATCATATACTATCTAAGAAGGATAGTATACACTATCCAACATCATATACTATCTAAGAAGGATAGCATACACTATCCAACATCATATACTATCTAAGAAGGATAGTATACACTATCCAACATAATATACTATCGAAGAAGGAAAGTATACACTATCCAACATCATATACTATCTAAGAAGGACAGTATACAGTATACAATATCATATACTAACTAAGAAGGACAGTATACACTATCCAATATGATATACTATCTAAGAAGGACAGTATACACTATCCAATATCATATACTATCTAAGAAGGAAAGTATACACTATCCAATATGATATGCTATCTAAGAAGGACAGTATACACTATCCAATAGCATATAATATCTAAGAAGGACAGTATAAACTATCCAATATCATATACTATCTCAGAAGGATAGTATACACTATCCAATATCATATATTATCTAAGAAGGACAGTATACACTATCCAATACCATATACTATCTAAGAAGGATAGTATACACTATCCAATATCATATACTATCTAAGAAGGATAGTATACACTATCCAATATCATGTACTATCTAAGAAGGATAGTATACACTATCCAATATCATATACTATCTAAGAAGGATAGTATACACTATCCAATATCATATACTAAGAAGGATAGTATACACTATCCAATATCATATTCTAAGAAGATAGTATACACTATCCAATATCATATACTATCTAAGAAGGATAGTATACACTATCCAATATCATATACTATCTAAGAAGGATAGTATACACTATCCAATGTCATATACTATCTAAGAAGGATAGTATAAACTATCCAATGTCATACACTATCTAAGAAGGATAGTATACACTATCCAACATCATACACTATCTAAGAAGGATAGTATACACTACCCAACATCATACACTATCTAAGAAGTATAGCATACACTACCCAACATCATACACTATCTAAGAAGGATAGTATACACTACCCAACATCATACACTATCTAAGAAGGATAGTATACCCTACCCAACATCATACACTATCTAAGAAGGATAGTATACACGATCCAACATCATACACTATCTAACAAGGATAGTATACACTATCCAACATCATACACTATCTAGGAAGGATAGTATACACTATCCAACATCAAACACTCTCTAAGAAAGATAGTATACACTATCCAACATCATACACTATGTAAGAAGGATAGTATACACTTTCCAACATCATACACTATCTGAGAAGGATAGTATACACTATCCAACATCATACACTATCTGAGAAGGATAGAATACACTATCCAACATCATACACTATCTGAGAAGGATAGTAAACACTATCCAACATCATACACTAACTGAGAAGGATAGTATACACTATCCAACATCATACACTATCTGAGAAGGATAGTATCCACTATCCAACATCATATACTATCTGAGAAGGATAGTATACACTATCCAACATCATATACTATCTGAGAAGGACAGTATACACTATCCAGTATCATATACTATCTAAGAAGGACAGTATACACTATCCAGTATCATATACTATCTAAGAAGGACAGTATACACTATCCAATAGCATATACTATCTAAGAAGGACAGTATACACTATCCAATATCATATACTATCTAAGAAGGACAGTATACACTATCCAATATCATATACTATCTAAGAAGGACAGTATACACTATCCAATATCATATACTATCTAAGAAGGATAGTATACACTATCCAATATCATATACTATCTAAGAAGGATAGTATACACTATCCAATATCATATACTATCTAAGAAGGACAGTATACACTATCCAATATCATATACTATATAAGAAGGATAGTATACACTATCCAATATCATATACTATCTAAGAAGGATAGTATACACTATCCAATATCATGTACTATCTAAGAAGGATAGTATACACTATCCAATATCATATACTATCTAACAATGGTAGTATACACTATCCAACATCATACACTCTCTAAGGAGGGTAGTATACACTATCCAACATCATACACTAAGGAGGATAGTATACACTATCCAACATCATACAATATCTAAGAAGGATAGTATACACAATCCAACATCATATACTATCTAAGAAGGATAGTATACACTATCCAACATCATATACTATCTAAGAAGGATAGTATACACTATGCAATATCATATACTATCTAAGAAGGATAGTATACACTATACAATATCATATACTATCTAAGAAGGATAGTATACACTATGCAATATCATATACTATCTAAGAAGAATAGTATACACTATCCAATATCATATACTAAGAAGGATAGTATACACTATCCAATATCATATACTATCCAAGAAGGATAGTATACACTATCCAATATCATACACTATCCAAGAAGGATAGTATACACTACCCAACATCATACACTATCTAAGAAGCATAGTATACACTACCCAACATCATACACTATCTAAGAAGGATAGTATACACGACCCAACATCATACACTGTCTAAGAATCATAGTATACACTACCCAACATCATACACTATCTAAGAAGGATAGTATACACTACCCAACATCATACACTATCTAAGAAGGATAGTATACACTACCTAACATCATACACTATCTAAGAACTATAGTATACACTATCCAACATCATACACTATCTAAGAAGGATAGTATACACTATCCAACATCATACACTATCTAAGAAGGATAGTATACACTATCCAACATCATACACTATCTAAGAAGGATAGTATACACTATTCAACATCATACACTATCTAAGAAGGATAGTATACACTATCCAACATCATACACTATCTAAGAAGGATAGTATACACTATCCAACATCATACACTATCTAAGAAGGATAGTATACACTATCCAACAACATACACTATCTAAGAAGGATAGTATTCACTACCCAACATCATATACTATCTAAGAAAGATAGTATACACTATCCAACATCATATAATATATACGAAGGATAGTATACACTATCCAACATCATATACTATCTAAGAAGGATAGTATACACTATCCAACATCATATACTATCTAAGAAGGATAGTATACACTATCCAACATCATATACTATATAAGAAGGATAGTATACACTATCCAACATCATATAATATCTAAGAAGGATAGTATACACTATCCAACATCATATACTATCTAAGAAGGATAGTATGCACTATCCAACATCATATACTATCTAAGAAGGATAGTACACACTATCCAACATCATATACTATCTAAGAAGGAAAGTATACACTATCCAATATCATATACTATCTAAGAAGGACAGTATACACTATCCAATATCATATACTATCTAAGAAAGACAGTATACACTATCCAATATCATATACTAACTAAGAAGAACAGTATACACTATCAAATATCATATACTATCTAAGAAGGACAGTATACACTATCCAATATCATATACTATCTAAGAAGGACAGTATACACTATCCAAAATCATATACTATCTAAGAAGGATAGTATACACTATCCAATATCATATACTATCTAAGAAGGACAGTATACACTATCCAATATCATATACTATCTAAGAAGGATAGTATACACTATCCAATATCATATACTATCTAAGAAGGATAGTATACACTATCCAATATCATGTACTATCAAAGAAGGATAGTATACACTATCCAATATCATATACTATCTAAGAAGGATAGTATACACTATCCAATATCATATACTAAGAAGGATAGTATACACTATCCAATATCATATTCTAAGAAGGATAGTATACACTATCCAGTATCATATACTATCTAAGTAGGATAGTATACAATATCCAATATCATATACTATCTAAGAAGGATAGTATACACTATCCAATATCATATACTATCTAAGAAGGATAGTATACACTATCCAATATCATATACTATCTAAGAAGGATAGTATACACTATCCAACGTCATATACTATCTAAGAAGGATAGTATACACTATCCAACATCATACACTATCTAAAAAGGATAGTATAAACTATCCAACATCATACACTATCTAAGAAGGATAGTATACACTATCCAACATCATCCACTATCTAAGAAGGATAGTATACACTACCCAACATCATACACTATCTAAGAAGTATAGAATACACTACCCAACATCATACACTATCTAAGAAGGATAGTATACACTACCCAACATCATACACTATCTAAGAAGGATAGTATACCCTACCCAACATCATACACTATCTAAGAAGGATAGTATACACGATCCAACATCATACACTACCTAAGAAGGATAGTATACACTATCCAACATCATACACTATCTAAGAAGGATAGTATACACTATCCAACATCATTCACTATCGAAGAAGGATAGTATACACTATCCAACATCATACACTATCTAAGAAGGATAGTATACACTATCCAACATCATACACTATCTAAGAAGGATAGTATACACTATCCAACATCATACACTATCTGAGAAGGATAGTATATACTATCCAACATCATACACTATCTGAGAAGGATAGTATACACTATCCAACATCATACACTATCTGAGAAGGATAGTATACACTATCCAATATCATACACTATCTGAGAAGGATAGTATACACTATCCAACATCATATACTATCTGAGAAGGATAGTATACACTATCCAACATCATATACTGTCTAAGAAGGATAGTATACACTATCCAACATCATATACTATCTGAGAAGGATACTATACACTATCCAACATCATATACAATCTGAGAAGGATAGTATACACTATCCAACATCATATAATATCTAAGAAGGATATTATACACTATCCAACATCATATACTATCAAAGAAGGATAGTATACACTATCCAACATCATATACTATCTAATAAGGATAGTATACACTATCCAACATCATATACTATCTAAGAAGGATAGTATACACTATCCAACATCATATACTATCTAAGAAGGACAGTATACACTATCCAACATCATATACTCTCTAAGAAGGACAGTATACACTATCCAATATCATATACTATGAAGTACAGTATAAACTATCCAATATCATATACTATCTAAGAAGGACAGTATACACTCTCCAATATCATATACTATTTAAGAAGGACAGTATACACTATCCAATATCATATACTATCTAAGAAGGACAGTATACACTATCCAAAATCATATACTATCTAAGAAGGATAGTATACACTATCCAATATCATATATTATCTAAGAAGGACAGTATACACTATCCAATATCATATACTATCTAAGAAGGATAGTATACACTGTCCAATATCATATACTATCTAAGAAGGATAGTATACACTATCCAATATCATGTACTATCTAAGAAGGATAGTATACACTATCCAATATCATATACTATCTAAGAAGGATAGTATACACTATCCAATATCATATACTAAGAAGGATAGTATACACTATCCAATATCATATACTAAGAAGGATAGTATACACTATCCAGTATCATATACTATCTAAGTAGGATAGTATACACTATCCAATATCATATACTATCTAAGAAGGATAGTATACACTATCCAATATCATATACTATCTAAGAAGGATAGTATACACTATCCAATATCATATACTATCTAAGAAGGATAGTATACACTATCCAACGTCATATACTATCTAAGAAGGATAGTATACACTATCCAACATCATACACTATCTAAGAAGGATAGTATACACTATCCAACATCATACACTATCTAAGAAGGATAGTATACACTATCCAACATCATACACTATCTCAGAAGGATAGTATACACTACCCAACATCATACACTATCTAAGAAGTATAGCATACGCTACCCAACATCAAACACTATCTAAGAAGGATAGTATACGCTACCCAACATCATACACTATCTAAGAAGGATAGTATACCCTACCCAACATCATACACTATCTAAGAAGGATAGTATACACGATCCAACATCATACACTATCTAAGAAGGATAGTATACACTATCCAACATCATACACTATCTAAGAAGGATAGTATACACTATCCAACATCATTCACTATCTAAGAAGGATAGTATACACTATCCAACATCATACACTATCTAAGAAGGATAGTATACACTATCCAACATCATACACTATCTAAGAAGGATAGTATACACTATCCAACATCATACACTATCTGAGAAGGATAGTATACACTATCCAACATCATACACTATCTGAGAAGGATAGTATGCACTATCCAACATCATACACTATCTGAGAAGGATAGTATACACTATCCAATATCATACACTATCTGAGAAGGATAGTATACACTATCCAACATCATATACTATCTGAGAAGGATAGTATACACTATCCAACATCATATACTGTCTAAGAAGGATAGTATACACTATCCAACATCATATACTATCTGAAAAGGATAGTATACACTATCCAACATCATATACAATCTGAGAAGGATAGTATACACTATCCAACATCATATAATATCTAAGAAGGATAGTATACACTATCCAACATCATATACTATCAAAGAAGGATAGTATACACTATCCAACATCATATACTATCTAATAAGGATAGTATACACTATCCAACATCGTATACTATCTAAGAAGGATAGTATACACTATCCAACATCATATACTATCTAAGAAGGACAGTATACACTATCCAGCATCATATACTATCTAAGAAGGACAGTATACACTATCCAATATCATATACTATCTATGAAGTACAGTATACACTATCCAATATCATATACTATCTAAGAAGGACAGTATACACTCTCCAATATCATATACTATCTAAGAAGGACAGCATACACTATCCAATATCATATACTATCTAAGAAGGACAGTATACACTATCCAGTATCATATACTATCAAAGAAGGACAGTATACACTATCCAGTATCATATACTATTTAAGAAGGACAGTATACACTATCCAATATCATATACTATCTAAGAAGGACAGTATACACTATCCAATATCATGTACTATCTAAGAAGGACAGTAGACACTATCCAATATCATATACTATCTAAGAAGGACAGTATACACTGTCCAATATAATATACTATCTAAGAAGGATAGTATACACTATCCAATATCATATACTATCTAAGAAGGATAGTATACACTATCCAACATCATATACTATCTAAGAAGGACAGTATACACTATCCAACATCATATACTCTCTAAGAAGGACAGTATACACTATCCAATATCATATACTATGAAGTACAGTATAAACTATCCAATATCATATACTATCTAAGAAGGACAGTATACACTCTCCAATATCATATACTATCTAAGAAGGACAGTATACACTATCCAATATCATATACTATCTAAGAAGGACAGTATACACTATCCAAAATCATATACTATCTAAGAAGGATAGTATACACTATCCAATATCATATATTATCTAAGAAGGACAGTATACACTATCCAATATCATATACTATCTAAGAAGGATAGTATACACTGTCCAATATCATATACTATCTAAGAAGGATAGTATACACTATCCAATATCATGTACTATCTAAGAAGGATAGTATACACTATCCAATATCATATACTATCTAAGAAGGATAGTATACACTATCCAATATCATATACTAAGAAGGATAGTATACACTATCCAATATCATATACTAAGAAGGATAGTATACACTATCCAGTATCATATACTATCTAAGTAGGATAGTATACACTATCCAATATCATATACTATCTAAGAAGGATAGTATACACTATCCAATATCATATACTATCTAAGAAGGATAGTATACACTATCCAATATCATATACTATCTAAGAAGGATAGTATACACTATCCAATGTCATATACTATCTAAGAAGGATAGTATACACTATCCAACATCATACACTATCTAAGAAGGATAGTATACACTATCCAACATCATACACTATCTAAGAAGGATAGTATACACTATCCAACATCATACACTATCTCAGAAGGATAGTATACACTACCCAACATCATACACTATCTAAGAAGTATAGCATACGCTACCCAACATCAAACACTATCTAAGAAGGATAGTATACGCTACCCAACATCATACACTATCTAAGAAGGATAGTATACCCTACCCAACATCATACACTATCTAAGAAGGATAGTATACACGATCCAACATCATACACTATCTAAGAAGGATAGTATACACTATCCAACATCATACACTATCTAAGAAGGATAGTATACACTATCCAACATCATTCACTATCTAAGAAGGATAGTATACACTATCCAACATCATACACTATCTAAGAAGGATAGTATACACTATCCAACATCATACACTATCTAAGAAGGATAGTATACACTATCCAACATCATACACTATCTGAGAAGGATAGTATACACTATCCAACATCATACACTATCTGAGAAGGATAGTATGCACTATCCAACATCATACACTATCTGAGAAGGATAGTATACACTATCCAATATCATACACTATCTGAGAAGGATAGTATACACTATCCAACATCATATACTATCTGAGAAGGATAGTATACACTATCCAACATCATATACTGTCTAAGAAGGATAGTATACACTATCCAACATCATATACTATCTGAAAAGGATAGTATACACTATCCAACATCATATACAATCTGAGAAGGATAGTATACACTATCCAACATCATATAATATCTAAGAAGGATAGTATACACTATCCAACATCATATACTATCAAAGAAGGATAGTATACACTATCCAACATCATATACTATCTAATAAGGATAGTATACACTATCCAACATCGTATACTATCTAAGAAGAATAGTATACACTATCCAACATCATATACTATCTAAGAAGGACAGTATACACTATCCAGCATCATATACTATCTAAGAAGGAGAGTATACACTATCCAATATCATATACTATCTATGAAGTACAGTATACACTATCCAATATCATATACTATCTAAGAAGGACAGTATACACTCTCCAATATCATATACTATCTAAGAAGGACAGCATACACTATCCAATATCATATACTATCTAAGAAGGACAGTATACACTATCCAGTATCATATACTATCAAAGAAGGACAGTATACACTATCCAGTATCATATACTATTTAAGAAGGACAGTATACACTATCCAATATTATATACTATCTAAGAAGGACAGTATACACTATCCAATATCATGTACTATCTAAGAAGGACAGTAGACACTATCCAATATCATATACTATCTAAGAAGGACAGTATACACTGTCCAATATAATATACTATCTAAGAAGGATAGTATACACTATCCAATATCATATACTAAGAAGGATAGTATACACTATCCAATATCATATACTATCTAAGAAGGATAGTATACACTATCCAACATCATACACTATCTAAGAAGTATAGTATACACTATCCAACATCATACACTATCTAAGGAGGATAGTACACACTATCCAACATCATACACTATCTAAGAAGGATAGTATACACAATCCAACATCATATACTATCTAAGAAGGATAGTATACACTATCCAACATCATATACTATCTAAGAAGGATAGTATACAGTATGCAATATCAAATACTATCTAAGAAGGATAGTATACACTATACAATATCATATACTATGTAAGAAGGATAGTATACACTATGCAATATCATATACTATCTAAGAAGGATAGTATTCACTATCCAATATCATATACTAAGAAGGATAGTATACTCTATCCAGTATCACATACTATCCAAGAAGAATAGTATACACTATCCAATATCATACACTATCCAAGAAGGATAGGATACACTACCCAACATCATACACTATCTAAGAAGCATAGTATACACTACGCAACATCATACACTATCTAAGAAGGATAGTATACACTATCCAACAACATACACTATCTAAGAAGGATAGTATACACTATCCAACATCATACACTATAAGAAGGATAGTATACCCTATCCAACATCATACACTATCTAAGAGGAATAGCATACACAATCCAACATCATATACTATCTAAGAAGGATAGTATACACTATCCACCATCATATACTATCTAAGAAGGATAGTATACACTATCCAACATCATATACTATCTAAGAAGGATAGTATACACTATCCAACATCATAGACTATCTAAGAAGGATAGTATACACTATCCAACATCATACACTATCTAAGAAGGATATATACTACCCAACATCATACACTATCTAAGAAGGATAGTATACACTACCCAACATCATACACTATCTAAGAAGGATAGTATACACTACGCAACATCATACACTATCTCAGAAGGATAGTATACACTACCCAACATCATACACTATCTGAAAAGGATAGCATACACTACCCAACATCATACACTATCTAAGAAAGATAGTATACACTACCCAACATCATACACTATCTAAGAAGGATAGTATACACTATCCAACATCATACACTATCTAAGAAGGATAGTATACACTATCCAACATCATACACTATCTAAGAAGGATAGTATACACTATCCAACATCATACACTATCCAAGAAATATAGTATACACAATCCAACATCAAATACTATCGAAGAAGGATAGTATACACTATCCAACATCATATACTACCTAAGAAGGATAGTATACACTATCCAACATCATATACTATCTAAGAAGGATAGTATACACTATCCAACATCATATACTATCTAAGAAGGATAGTATACACTATCCAACATCATATACTAAGAAGAATAGTATACACTATCCAACATCATATACTATCTAAGAAGGATAGTATACACTATCCAACATCATATACTAAGAAGGATAGTATACACTATCCAACATCATATACAATCTAAGAAGGATAGTATACACTATCGAACATCATATACTAAGAAGGATAGTACACACTATCCAACATCATATAGTAAGAAGGATAGTATACACTATCCAACATCATATACAATCTAAGAAGGATAGTATACACTATCCAACATCATATACTATCTAAGAAGGATAGTATACACTATCCAACATCATATACAATCTAAGAAGGATAGTATACACTACCCAACATCATATACAATCTAAGAAGGATAGTATACATTATCCAACATCATATACAATCTAAGAAGGATAGTATACACTATCCAACATCATATACTAAGAAGGATAGTATACACTATCCAACATCATATACTATCTAAGAAGGATAGTATACACTATCCAATATCATATACTATCTAAGAAGGAAAGTATAAACTATCCAATATCATATACTATCTAAGAAGGATAGTATAGAGTATCCAATATTATATACCATCTAAGAAGCTTAGTATATACTATCCAATATTAAATACTATCTTAGAAGGATAGTACATTCTATCCAATATTATATACTATCTAAGACGGAGAGTATATACTATCCAATATTATATACTATCTAAGAAGGATAGTATACGCTATCCAATATTATATACTATCTAAGAAAGAGAGTATACACTATCCAATATTATATACTATCTAAGAAGGAGAGTATACACTATTCAATATTATATACTAAGACGTAGAGTATACACTATCCAATATTATATACTATCTAAGAAGGATAGTATATACTATCTAATACTATATACTATCTAAGAAGGATAGTATATACTATCTGATATTATATACTATCTAAGAAGGATAGTATATACTATCTGATATTTTATACTATCTAAGAAGGATAGTATATACTATCTGATAGTATATACTATCTAATAAAGATAGTATATACTATCTGATAGTATATACTATCTAATAAAGATAGTATATACTATCTGATAGTATATACTATCTAATAAAGATAGTATATATTATCTGATAGTATATACTATCTAATAAAGATAGTATATACTATCTAATATATACTATCTAATTTAGATAGTATATACTATCTAATATAGATAGTATATACTATCTATCAAAGATAGTATATACCATCTAACAAAGATAGTATATACTAACAAAGATAGTATATACTATCTAACAAAGATAGTATATACTATCTAACAAAGATAGTATATACTATCTAACAAAGATAGTATATACTATCTAACAAAGATAGTATATACTATCTAATAAAGTTAGTATATACTATCTAATAAAGATAGTATACACTATCTAATAAAGATAGTATATACTATCTAATATTATATACTGTGTAATAAAGATAGTATATACTATCTAAAAAAGCTAGTATATACTAATATTATATACTATCTAATAAAGATAGTATATACTATCTAATATTATATACTATCTAATAAAGATAGTATATACTATCTAATATTATATACTCTCTGAGAAATATAGTATACACTATCCAGTATTATATACTATCTGAGAGAGTATATTCTGTCTAATATTATATACTAAGAAAGTTAGTATATACTGTCTAATATTATATACTATCTAAGAAAGGTAGTATATACTGTCTAATGTTATATACTATCTAAGAACGGTAGTATATACTAATATTATATACAATCTAAGAAAGATAGTATATATGGTCTAATATTATATACTATCTAAGAAAGATAGAATACACTGTCTAATATAATATACTATCTAAGAAAGATAGTATATACTAATATATACTATCTAAGAAAGATAGTATATACTGTCTAATATTATATACTAAGAAAGATAGTATATACTATCTAATATATACTATCAAAGAAAGATAGTATATACTATCTAATATTACATACTATCAAAGAAAGATAGTATATACTATCTAATATTACATACTATCAAACAAAGCTCGTATATAATATCTAATATTACATACTATCAAACAATGATAGTATATACTATCTAATATTACATACTATCTAAGAAATATAGTATATACCATCTAATATTATATACTATCTAAGAAAGATAGTATATGCTATCCAGTATATACTAAGAAAGATAGTATATACTATCCAGTATCATATACTAAGAAAGATAGTATCTACTATCCAGTATCATATGGTATCTAAGAAAGTTAGTATATACTATCCAGTATCATATGGTATCTAAGAAGGATAGTATATACTATCCAGTATCATATACTATCTAAGAAGGATAGTATACACTATCCAGTATCATATACTATCTAAGAAGGATAGTATACACTCTCCAATATCATATTCTATCTAAGAAGGATAGTATACAATCTACAATATCATATACTATCTAACAAGGGAAGTATACACTATCCAATATCATACACTATCTAAGAAGGATAGTATACACTATGCATTATCATATACTAAGAAGGATAGTATACACTATCCAATATCATATACTATCTAAGAAGAATAGTATACAGTATCCAATATAATATACTATCTAAGAAGGATAATATACACTTTCCAATATCATATACTATCTAACAAGGATAGTATACACTATCCAATATCATATACTATCCAAGAAAGATAGTATAAACTATCCAATACCATATATATTCTAAGAAGGATAGTATGCACTATCCAATACCGTATACTACCTAAGAAGGATAGTATGCACTCTCCAATATCGTATACTACCCAAGAAGGATAGTATGCACTCTCCAATGTCGTCTACTATTCAAGAAGGATAGTATGCACTATCCAATATCGTATACTATCTTAGAAGGATAGTATGCACTATCCAATATCGTATACTATCCAAGACGGATAGTATGCACTATCCAATATCGTATACTATCCAAGAAGGATAGTATGCACTATCCAATATCGTATACTATCCAAGAAGGATAGTATGCACTATCCAATATCGCATACTATCCAAGAAGGATAGTATGCACTATCCAATATCGCATACTATCCAAGAAGGATAGTATACACTATCCAATCTCATATACAATCCAAGAAGGATAGTATAAATTATCCAATGTAATATACTATGCAAGAAGGATAGTATACACTATCCAATATCATATACTACCTAAGAAGGATAGTATACACAATCCAATTTCATATACTACCTAAGAAGGATAGTATACACTATCCAATGTCATATACTACTTACGAAGGAGAGTATACACTATCCAACGTCATATACTATCTAAGAAGGATAGTACACACTATCCAACGTCATATACAATCTTAGAAGGATAGTATACACTATCCAACATGATATACAATCTAAGAAGTATAGTATACACTATCCAATATCATATACTATCTACGAAGGTTAGTATACACTATCTAATATCATATACTATCTAGGAAGGATGGTATACACTATCCAATATCATATACTATCTAAGAAGGATAGTATAAACTATCCAATATCATGTACAATCTAAGAAGCATAGTATACACTATCCAATATCATATACAATCTAAGAAGGATAGTAGACAATATCCAATATCATATACTATCCAAGAAGGATAGTATACACTATCCAATATCATATACAATCCAAGAGGGATAGTATACACTATCCAATATCATATAGTATCCAAGAGGGATAGTAGACACTATCCAATATCATATACTATCCAAGAGGGATAGTATACACTATCCAATATCACATACTATCGAGGAAGGATAGTATACACTATCCAATATCACATACTATCCAAGAAGGATAGTATACAGTATCCAATATCATATATTATCCAAGAAGGATAGTATACACTATTACAATATCATATACTATCCAAGAAGGATAGTATACACTATCCAATATCATATACTATCCAAGAAGGATAGTATACGCTATCCAATATCATATACAATACAGGAAGGATAGTATACGCTATCCAATATCATATACTATCCAGGAAGGATAGTATACGCTATCCAATATCATATACTATCCAGGAAGGATAGTATACGCTACCCAATATCATATACTATCCAGGAAGGATAGGATACGCTACCCAATATCATATACTATCCAGGAAGGATAGTATACGCTATCCAATATCACATACTATCCAGCAAGGATAATATACGCTATCGAATATCACATACTATCCAGGAAGGATAGTATACGCTATCCAATATCACATACTATCCAGGAAGGATAGTATACGCTATCCAATATCACATACTATCCAGGAAGGATAGTATACGCTATCCAATATCACATACTATCCAAGAAGGATAGTATACGCTATCCAATATCACATACTATCCAAGAAGGATAGTATACGCTATCCAATATCACATACTAACCAAGAAGGATAGTATACGCTATCCAATATCTCATACTATCCAAGAAGGATAGTATACGCTATCCAATATCACATACTAACCAAGAAGGATAGTATACGCTATCCAATGTCTCATACTATCCAAGAAGGATAGTATACGCTATCCAATATCATATACTATCCAGGAAGGATAGTATACCCTATCCAATATCATAAACTATCCAGAAAGGAGAGTATACGCTACCCAATATCACATACTATCCACGAAGGAAAGTATACACTACCCAATATCATATACTATCCAGGAAGGATAGTATACGCTATCCAATATCATATACTATCAAAGAAGGATAGTATACACTATCCAATATCATATACTATCTAAGAAGGATCGTATACACTATCCAATATCATATACTATCTAAGGAAGATCGTATACACTATCCAATATCATATACTATCTAAGAAGGATAGTATACACTATCCAATATCATATACTATCCAGGAAGGATAGTATACAATATCCAATATCATATACTATCTAAGAAGGATAGTATACACTATCCAATATCATATACTATCTAAGAAGGATAGTATACACTATCCAATATCATATACTATCTTAGAAGGATACTATACACTATCCAATATCATATACTATCTTAGGAGGATAGTATACACTATCCAATATCATATACAATCTAAGAAGTATAGTATACATTATCCAATATCATATACTACCTAAGAAGGATAGTATACACTACCCAAAATCATACACTCTCTAAGAAGGATAGTATACACTACCCAATATCATACACTCTCTAAGAAGGATAGTATACACTACCCAATATCATATACTCTCTAAGAAGGATAGTATACACTACCCAACATCATACACTCTCTAAGAAGGATAGTATACACTACCCAACATCATACACTCTCTAAGAAGGATAGTATGCACTACCCAACATCATACACTATCTAAGAAGGATAGTATACACTATCCAACATCATACACTATCTAAGAAGGATAGTATACACTATCCAATATCATACACTATCTAAGAAGGATAGTATACACTATCCAACATCATACACTATCTAAGAAGGATAGTATACACTATCCAACATCATACACTATCTAAGAAGGATAGTATACACTATCCGACATCATACACTATCTAAGAAGGATAGTATACACTATCCGACATCATACACTATCTAAGAAGGATAGTATACACTATCCGACATCATACACAATCTAAGAAGGATAGTATGCAATATCCAACATCATACACAATCTAAGAAGGATAGTATACACTATCCAACATCATACACTATCTAAGAAGGATAGTATACACTATCCAACATCATATACAATCTATGAAGGATAGTATACACTATCCAACATCACATACTATCTAAGAAGGATAGTATACACTATCCAACATCATATACTATCTAAGAAGGATAGTATACACTATCCAACATCATATACTATCTAAGAAGGATAGTATACACTATCCAACATCATATACTATCTAAGAAGGATAGTATACACTATCCAACATCATACACTATCAAAGAGGATAGTATACACTATCCAACATCATACACTATCTAAGAAGGATAGTATACACTACCCAACATCATACACTATCTAAGAAGGAAAGTATATACTATCCAACATCATATACTATCTAAGAAGTATATTATACACTATCCAACATCATATACTATCTAAGAAGGACAGTATACACTATCCAACATCATATAATATCTAAGAAGGACAGTATACACTATCCAACATCATATACTATCTAAGAAGGACAGTATACACTATCCAACATCATATACTATCTAAGAAGGACAGTATACACTATCCAACATCATATACTATCTAAGAAGGACAGTATACACTATCCAATATCATATACTATCTAAGAAGGACAGTACACACTATCCAATATCATATACTATCTAAGAAGGACAGTATACACTATCCAATATCAGATACTATCTAAGAAGGACAGTATACACTATCCAATATCACATACTATCTAAGAAGGACAGTACACACTATCCAATATCACATACAACCTAAGAAGGACAGTATACACTCTCCAATATCACATACCACCTAGAAGCACAGTATACACTATCCATTATCACATACTACCTAAGAAGGACCGTATACAATATCCAATATCACATACTACCTAAGAAGGACCGTATACACTATCTAATATAACATACTATCCAGGAAGTATCGTATACACTATCCAATATCACATACTATCCAAGAAGGATCGTATAAACTATCCAATATCACATACTATCCAAGAAGGATCGTATACACTATCCAATATCACATACTATCCAAGAAGGATCGTATACACAATCCAATATCACATACTATCCAAGAGGGATCGTATACACTATCCAATATCACATACTATCCAAGAGGGATCATATACACTATCCAATATCACATACTATCCAAGAGGGATCGTATACACTATCCAGTATCACATACTATCCAAGAAGGATCGTATACACAATCCAATATCACATACTATCCAAGAAGGATCGTATACACTATCCAATATCACATACTATCCAAGAAGGATCGTATACGCGATCCAATATCACATACTATCCAAGAAGGATCGTATACGCTATCCAATATCATATACTATCCAAGAAGGATCGTATACGCTATCCAATATCACATACTATCCAAGAAGGATCGTATACGCTATCCAATATCACATACTATCCAAGAAGGATAGTACACGCTATCCAATATCACACACTATCCAAGAAGGATAGTACACGCTATCCAATATCACATACTATCCAAGAAGTATAGTACACGCTATCCAATATCACATACTATCCAAGAAGGATAGTACACGCTATCCAATATCACATACTATCCAAGAAGGATAGTATACGCTATCCAATATCACATACTATCCAAGAAGGATAGTATACGCTATCCAATATCACACAGTATCCAAGAAGGATAGTATACGCTATCCAATAACACATACTATCCAAGAAGGCTAGTATACGCTATCCAATATCACATACTATCCAAGAAGGATAGTATACGCTATCCAATATCACATACTATCCAAGAAGGACAGTATACGATATCCAATATCAAATACTATCCAAGAAGGACAGTATACGCTATCCAATATCGTATACTTTCCAAGAAGGACAGTATACGCTATCCAATATCGTATACTTTCCAAGAAGGACAGTATACGCTATCCAATATCGTATACTATCCAAGAAGGATAGTATACACTATCCAATATCGTATACTATCCAAGAAGGATAGTAGACACTATGCAACATCATATACTATCTAAGAAGGATAGTATACACTATCCAATATCATATAGTATCTAAGAAGGATAGTATACAGTATCCAATATCATATAGTATCTAAGAAGGATAGTATACACTATCCAATATCATATACTATCTAAGAAGGATACTATACACTATCCAATATCATATACTATTTAAGAAGGATAGTATACACTATCCAATATCATATACTATCTAAGAAGGATAGTATACACTATCCAATATCATATACTATTTAAGAAGGATAGTATACACTATCCAATATCATATACTATTTAAGAAGTATAGTATACACTACCCAACATCATACACTATCTAAGAAGGATAGTATACACTGCCCAACATCATACACTATCTAAGAAGGATACTATACACTGCCCAACATCATACACTATCTAAGAAGGATAGTATACGTTATCCAACATCATACACTATCTAAGAAGGATAGTATACACTATCCAACATCATACACCATCTAAGAAGGACAGTATACGCTATCCAACATCATACACTATCTAAGAAGGATAGTATACGCTATCCAACATTCCATACTATCCAAGAAGGATAGTATACGCTATCCAACATCACACACTATCCAAGAAGGATAGTATACGCTATCCAACATCACACACTATCCAAGAAGGATAGTATACGCTATCCAACATCACACACTATCCAAGAAGGATAGTATACGCTATCCAACATCACACACTATCCAAGAAGGATAGTATACGCTATCCAACATCACACACTATCCAAGAAGGATAGTATACGCTATCCAACATCAAACACTATCCAAGAAGGATAGTATACGCTATCCAACATCATACACTATCTAAGAAGGATAGTATACACTATCCAACATCATACACTATCTAAGAAGTATAGTATACACAATCCAACATCATATACTATCTAAGAAGGATAGTATACACTATCCAACATCATATACTACCTAAGAAGGATAGTATACACTATCCAACATCATATACTATCTAAGAAGGATAGTATACACTATCCAACATCATATACTATCTAAGAAGGATAGTATACACTATCCAACATCATATACTAAGAAGGATGGTATACACTATCCAACTTCATATACAATCTAAGAAGGATAGTATACACTATCCAACATCATATACTATCTAAGAAGGATAGTATACACTATCCAACATCATATACTAAGAAGGATAGTATACACTATCCAACATCATATACAATCTAAGAAGGATAGTATACACTATCCAACATCATATACTATCTAAGAAGGATAGTATACACTATCCAACATCATATAAAATCTAAGAAGGATAGTATACACTACCCAACATCATATTCAATCTAAGAAGGATAGTATACATTATTCAACATCATATACAATCTAAGAAGGATAGTATACACTATCCAACATCATATACTAAGAAGGATAGTATACACTATCCAACATCATATACTATCTAAGAAGGATAGTATACACTATCCAATATCATATACTATCTAAGAAGGAAAGTATAAACTATCCAATATCATATACTATCTAAGAAGGACAGTATACACTATCCAATATCATATACTATCTAAGAAGGACAGTATACAATATCCAATATCATATACTATCTAAGAAGGGCAGTATACACTATCCAATATCATATACTCACTAAGAAGGATAGTATACACTATCCAATATCATATAATATCTAAGAAGGATAGTATACACTATCCAATATCATATACTATCTAAGAAGGACAGTATACACTATCCAATATCATATACTATCTAAGAAGGACAGTACACACTATCCAATATCATATACTATCTAAGAAGGACAGTAAACAGTATCCAATAACATATACTATCTAAGAAGGATAGTATACGCTATCCAATATCATATACTATCTAAGAAGGATAGTATACGCTATCCAATATCATATACTATCTAAGAAGGATAGTATACGCTATCCAATATCATACACTATCTAAGAAGGATAGTATACGCTACCCAACACCATACACTATCTAAGAAGGATAGTATACGCTACCCAACATCATACACGATCTAAGAAGGATAGTATACGCTACCCAACACCATACACTATCTAAGAAGGATAGTATACACTACCCAACATCATACACTATCTAAGAAGGATAGTATACACTACCCAACATCATACACTATCTAAGAAGGAAAGTATACACTATCCAACATCATATACTATCTAAGAAGGATATTATACACTATCCAACATCATATACTAAGAAGGATGGTATACACTATCCAACATCATATACAATCTAAGAAGGATAGTATACACTATCCAACATCATATACTATCTAAGAAGGATAGTATACACTATCCAACATCATATACTAAGAAAGATAGTATACACTATCCAACATCATATACAATCTAAGAAGGATAGTATACAATATCCAACATCATATACTATGTAAGAAGGATAGTATACACTATCCAACATCATACACAATCTAAGAAGGATAGTATACACTACCCAACATCATATTCAATCTAAGAAGGATAGTATACATTATCCAACATCATATACAATCTAAGAAGGATAGTATACACTATCCAACATCATATAATAAGAAGGATAGTATACACTATCCAACATCATATACTATCTAAGAAGGATAGTATACACTATCCAATATCATATACTATCTAAGAAGGAAAGTATAAACTATCCGATATCATATACTATCTAAGAAGGACAGTATACACTATCCAATATCATATACTATCTAAGAAGGACAGTATACAATATCCAATATCATATACTATCTAAGAAGGACAGTATACACTATCCAACATCATATACTCACTAAGAAGGATAGTATACACTATCCAATATCATATAATATCTAAGAAGGATAGTATACACTATCCAATATCATATACTAACTAAGAAGGACAGTATACACTATCCAATATCATATACTATCTAAGAAGGACAGTACACACTATCCAATATCATATACTATCTAAGAAGGACAGTAAACAGTATCCAATATCATATACCATCTAAGAATAATAGTATACGCTATCCAATATCATATACTATCTAAGAAGGATAGTATACGCTATCCAATATCATATACTATCTAAGAAGGATAGTATACGCTATCCAATATCATACACTATCGAAGAAGGATAGTATACACTACCCAACATCATATACTATCTAAGAAGGGTAGTATACACTATCCAACATCATATACTATCTAAGAAGGATAGTATACACTATCCAATATCATATACTATCTAAGAAGGATAGTATACACTATCCAATATCATATACTATCTTAGAAGGATAGTATACACTATCCAATATCATATACTATCTTAGGAGGATAGTATACACTATCCAATATCATATACTATCTAAGAAGTGTAGTATACATTATCCAATATCATATACTATCTAAGAAGGATAGTATACACTATCCAATATCATATACTATCAAAGAAGGATAGTATACACTATCCAATATATACTATCTTAGAAGGATAGTATACACTACCCAATATCATATACTATCTAAGAAGGATAGTATACACTATCCAATATCATATACTATCTAAGAAGGATAGTATACACTGTCCAATATCATATACTAAGAAGTATAGTATACACTGTCCAATATCATATACTATCTAAGAAGGATAGTATACACTGTCCAATATGATATACTGCCTAAGAATATTACACACTGTCTAATATTACATACTATCTAAGAAGGATAGTACACACTGTCTAATATTACATACTATCTAAGAAAGATAGTACATACTGTCTAATATTACATACAATCTAAGAAAGATAGTACATAGTGTGAAATATTATATACTATCTAAGAAAGGTAGTACATACTGTTTAATATTATATACTATCTAAGAAAGATAGTACATACTGTCTAATATTATATACTATCTAAGAAAGACAGTACATACTGTTCAGTATTATATACTATCTAAGAAAGACAGTACACACTGTCTAATATTATCTACTATCTAAGAAAGGCAGTATATACTGTCTAATATTATGTACTAAGACAGTATATACTGTCTAATATTATGTACTATTTAAGAAAGACAGTATATACTGTCTAATATTATATCTAAGAAAGACAGTATATACTGTCTAATATTATATTATATCAAAGAAAGACAGTATATACTGTCTAATATTATATACTATCTAAGAAAGACAGTATATACTGTATAATATTATATACTATCTAAGAAAGCTAGTATATACTGACTAATATTATATACTAAGAAAGATAGTATATACTGTCTAATATTATACAATATCTAAGAAAGATAGTATATACTGTCTAATATTATATACTATCAAAGAAAGATAGAATATACTGTCCAATATTATATAATAAGAAATGTAGTATCTACAGTCTAATATATACCATCTAAGAAAGATAGTATATACTATCTAATATTACATACCATCTAAGAAAGATAGCATATACTATCTAATATTACATACTATCTAAGAAAGATAGTATATACTATCTAATATTACATACTATCTAAGAAAGATAGTATATACTGTCTAATATTGTATACTATCTAAGAAAGATAGTATATACTGTCTAATATTGTATACTATCTAAGAAGGATAGTATATACTGTCTAATATTATATACTATCTAAGAAAGATAGTATATACTATCGAATATTATATACTAAGAAAGATAGTATATACCATCTAACATATACTATCTAAAAAAGATAGTATATAGTATCTAATATTACATACTATCTAAGAAAGATAGTATATACTATCTAATATTACATATTGTCTAAGAAAGATAGTATATACTATCTAATATCATATACTAAGAAATAGAGTATATACTATCTAATATTATATACTATCGAACAAAGATAGTAAATACTATCCAATATTACATACTATCCAAGAAAGATAGTATATACTAACCAATATTATATACTACCGAAGAAAGATAGTAAATACTATCCAATATTACATACTATACAAGGAAGATAGTGTATACTATCCAATATTATATACTATCCAAAAAGGATCGTATATACTATCCAATATTATATACTGTCCAAGAAAGATAGTATATAGTATCCAATATTATATACTATCTAAGAAGGATACTATACACTATCCAATATTATATACTATCTAAGAAGGACAGTATACACTATCCAATATTATATACTATCTAAGAAAGATACTATATACTATCCAATATTATATACTAAGAAGGATAGTATAGAGTATTCAATATTATATACTATCTAAGAAGCTTAGTATATACTATCCAATATTATATACTATCTAAGAAGGATAGTAGATACTATCCAATATTATATACTATCTAAGACGGAGAGTATATACTATCCAATATTAAATACTATCTAAGAAGGATAGTATACGCTATCCAATATTATATACTATCTAAGAAAGAGAGTATACACTATCCAGTATTATATACTATCTAAGACGTATACACTATCCAATATTATATACTATCTAAGAAGGATAGTATATACTATCTAATACTATATACTATCTAAGAAGGATAGTATATACTATCTGATATTATATACTATCTAAGAAGGATAGTATATACTATCTGATATTATATACTATCTAAGAAGGATAGTATATACTATCTGATAGTATATACTATCTAATAAAGATAGTGTATACTATCTAATAAAGATAGTATATACTATCTAATAAAGATAGTATATACTATCAAATATATACTATCTAATAAAGTATATACTATCTAATAAAGATAGTATATACTATCTAATAAAGATAGTATATACTAATAAAGATAGTATATACTATCTAATAAAGATAGTATATACTATCTAATAAAGATAGTGTATACTATCTAATAAAGATAGTATATACTATCTAATAAAGATAGTGTATAATACGTAATAAAGATAGTATATACTATCTAATAAAGATAGTGTATACTATCTAATAAAGATAGTATATACTATCAAATAAAGATAGTGTATACTATCTAATAAAGATAGTGTATACCATCTAATAAAGATAGTGTATACTATCTAATAAAGATAGTGTATACTATCTAATAAAGATAGTGTATACTATCTAATAAAGATAGTATATAATAATAAAGATAGTATATACTATCTAATATTATATACTGTGTAATAAAGATAGTATATACTATCTAAAAAAGCTAGTATATACTAATATTATATACTATCTAATAAAGATAGTATATACTATCTAATATTATATACTCTCTGAGAAATATAGTATACACTATCCAGTATTATATACTATCTGAGAAAGAGAGTATATTCTGTCTAATATTATATACTAAGAAAGTTAGTATATACTGTCTAATATTATATACTATCTAAGAAAGGTAGTATATACTGTCTAATGTTATACACTATCTAAGAACGGTAGTATATACTGTCTAATATTATATACAATCTAAGAAAGATAGTATATACTGTCTAATATTATATACTATCTAAGAAAGATAGAATACACTGTCTAATATAATATACTAAGAAATATAGTATATACCAATATTATATACAATCTAAGAAAGATAGTATATACTGTCTAATATTATATACTAAGAAAGATAGTATATACTATCTAATATATACTAAGAAAGATAGTATATACTATCTAATATTACATAGTATCAAAGAAAGATCGTATATAATATCTAATATTACATACTATCAAAGAATGATAGTATATACTATCTAATATTACATCCTATCTAAGAAATATAGTATACACTATCTGATATTATATACTATCTAAGAAAGATAGTATCTGCTATCCAGTATATACTAAGAAAGATAGTATATACTATCCAGTATCATATACTAAGAAAGATAGTATGTACTATCCAGTATCATATGGTATCTAAGAAAGTTAGTATATACTATCCAGTATCATATGGTATCTAAGAAGGATAGTATATACTATCCAGTATCATATACTATCTAAGAAGGATAGTATACACTATCCAGTATCATATACTATCTAAGAAGGACAGTATACACTATCCAATATCATATACTATCTAAGAAGGACAGTATACACTATCCAATATCATATACTATCTAAGAAGGACAGTATACACTATCCAATATTATATACTATCTAAGAAGGACAGTATACACTATCCAATATCATATGCTATCTAAGAAGGATAGTATACGCTATCCAATATCATATGCTATCTAAGAAGGATAGTATACGCTAATCAATATCATATACTGTCTAAGAAGGATAGTATACACTATCCAATGTCATATACTATCTAAGAAGTTTAGTATACACTATCCAGTATCATATACTATCTAAGAAGGATAGTACACACTCTCCAATATCATATTCTATCTAAGAAGGATAGTATACACTCTCCAATATCATATACTATCTAACAAGGGAAGTATACACTATCCAATATTATACACTATCTAAGAAGGATAGTATACACTATCCATTATCATATACTAAGAAGGTTAGTATACACTATCCAATATCATATACTACCTAAGAAGAAAAGTATACAGTATCCAATATAATATACTATCTAAGAAGGATAGTATACACTTTCCAATATCATATACTATCTAACAAGGATAGTATACACTATCCAATATCATATACTATCCAAGAAGGATAGTATACACTATCCAATACCATATATATTCTAAGAAGGATAGTATGCACTATCCAATACCGTATACTACCTAAGAAGGATAGTATGCACTCTCCAATATCGTATACTACCCAAGAAGGATAGTATGCACTCTCCAATATCGTATACTATTCAAGAAGGATAGTATGCACTATCCAATATCGAATACTATCTAAGAAGGATAGTATGCACTATCCAATATCGTATACTATCCAAGAAGGATAGTATGCACTATCCAATATCGTATACTATCCAAGAAGGATAGTATGCACTATGCAATATCGTATACTATCCAAGAAGGATAGTATGCACTATCCAATATCGCATACTATCCAAGAAGGATAGTATACACTATCCAATCTCATATACTATCCAAGAAGGATAGTATAAACTATCCAATGTCATATACTATCCAAGAAGGATAGTATACACTATCCAATGTCATCTACTACCTAAGAAGGATAGTATACACTATCCAATTTCATGTACTACCTAAGAAGGATAGTATACACTATCCAATGTCATATACTACTTACGAAGGATAGTATACACTATCCAACGTCATATACTATCTAAGAGGATAGTACACACTATCCAACATCATATACAATCTTAGAAGGATAGTATACACTATCCAACATGATATACAATCTAAGAAGTATAGTATACACTATCCAATATCATATACTATCTACGAAGGTTAGTATACACTATCTAATATCATATACTATCTAAGGATGGTATACACTATCCAATATCATATACTATCTAAGAAGGATAGTATACACTATCCAATATCATATACAATCTAAGAAGGATAGTATACACTATCCAATATCATATACAATCTAAGAAGGATAGTATACACTATCCAATATCATATACTATCCAAGAAGGATAGTATACACTATCCAATATCATATACAATCCAAGAGGGATAGTATACACTATCCAATATCATATACTATCCAAGAGAGATAGTATACACTATCCAATATCACATACTATCCAAGAAGGATAGTATACACTATCCAATATCACATACTATCCAAGAAGGATAGTATACAGTATCCAATATCATATACTATCCAAGAAGGATAGTACACACTATTACAATATCATATACTATCCAAGAAGGATATTATACACTATCCAATATCATATACTATCCAAGAAGGATAGTATACGCTATCCAATATCATATACTATCCAGGAAGGATAGTATACGCTATCCAATATCATATACAATCCAGGAAGGATAGTATACGCTATCCAATATCATATACTATCCAGGAAGGAGAGTATACGCTATCCAATATCATATACTATCCAGGAAGGATAGTAAACGCTATCCAATATCATATACTATCCAGGAAGGATAGTAAACGCTATCCAATATCATATACTATCCAGGAAGGATAGTATACGCTACCCAATATCATATACTATCCAGGAAGGATAGTATACGCTACCCAATATCATATACTATCCAGGAACGATAGTATACGCTACCCAATATCATATACTATCCAGGAAGGATAGTATACGCTACCCAATATCACATACTATCCAGGAAGGATAGTATACGCTATCCAATATCACATACTATCCAGCAAGGATAGTATACGCTATCCAATATCACATACTATCCAGGAAGGATAGTATACGCTATCCAATATCACATACTATCCAGGAAGGATAGTATACGCTATCCAATATCACATACTATCCAGGAAGGATAGTATACGCTATCCAATATCACATACTATCCAAGAAGGATAGTATACGCTATCCAATATCACATACTATCCAAGAAGGATAGTATACGCTATCCAATATCACATACTATCCAAGAAGGATAGTATACGATATCCAATATCACATACTAAACAAGAAGGATAGTATACGCTATCCAATATCACGTACTATCCAAGAAGGATAGTATACGCTATCCAATATCACGTACTATCCAAGAAGGATAGTATACGCTATCCAATATCACGTACTATCCAAGAAGGATAGTATACGCTATCCAATATCACATACTATCCAAGAAGGATAGAATACGCTATCCAATATCACATAATATCCAAGAAGGATAGTATACGCTATCCAATACCATATACTATCCAGGAAGGATAGTATACCCTATCCAATATCATATACTATCCATAAAGGATAGTATACGCTACCCAATATCATATACTATCCACGAAGGATAGTATACGCTACCCAACATCATATACTATCCAGGAAGGATAGTATACACTATCCAATATCATATACTATCCAGCAAGGATAGTATACACTATCCAATATGATATACTATCCAGGAAGTATAGTATACACTATCCAATATCATATACTATCCAAGAAGGATAGTATACACTATCCAATATCATATACTATCCAAGAAGGATGGTATACACTGTCCAATATCATATACTGTCTAAGAAGGATAGTATACACTATCCAATATCATATACTATCTAAGAAGGATAGTATACACTATCCAATATCATATACTATCTAAGAAGGATAGTATACAGTATCCAACATCATATACTATCTAAGAAGGATAGTATAAACTATCCAATATCATATACTAAGAAGGATAGTATACACTATCCAATATCATATACTATCTAAGAAGGATAGTATACACTATCCAATATCATATACTAACTAAGAAGGATCGTATACACTCTCCAATATCATATACTATCTAAGAAGGGTCGTATACACTATCCAATATCATAAACTATCTAAGAAGGATAGTATACACTATCCAATATCATATACTATCCAGGAACGATAGTATACAATATCCAATATCATATACTATCTAAGAAGGATAGTATACACTATCCAATATCATATACTATCTAAGAAGGATAGTATACACTATCCAATACCATATACTATCTTAGAAGGATAGTATACACTATCCAATATCATATACTATCTAAGGAGGATAGTATACACTATCCAATATCATATACTATCTAAGAAGTGTAGTATACATTATCCAATATCATATACTATCTAAGAAGGATAGTATACACTATCCAATATCATACACTATCTAAGAAGGATAGTATACACTATCCAATATCATATACTATCAAAGAAGGATAGTATACACTATCCAATATATACTATCTTAGAAGGATAGTATACACTACCCAATATCATATACTATCTAAGAAGGATAGTATACACTATCCAATATCATATACTATCTAAGAAGGATAGTATACACTGTCAAATATCATATACAATCTAAGAAGGATAGTATACACTGTCCAATATCATATACTAAGAAGTATAGTATACACTGTCCAATATCATATACTATCTAAGAAGGATAGTATACACTGTCCAATATCATATACTATCTACGAAGGTTAGTATACACTATCTAATATCATATACTATCTAAGGATGGTATACACTATCCAATATCATATACTATCTAAGAAGGATAGTATACACTATCCAATATCATATACAATCTAAGAACTATAGTATACACTATCCAATATCATATACAATCTAAGAAGGATAGTATACACTATCCAATATCATATACTATCCAAGAAGGATAGTATACACTATCCAATATCATATACAATCCAAGAGGGATAGTATACACTATCCAATATCATATACTATCCAAGAGGGATAGTAAACACTATCCAATATCATATACTATCCAAGAGGGATAGTATACACTATCCAATATCACATACTATCCAAGAAGGATAGTATACACTATCCAATATCACATACTATCCAAGAAGGATAGTATACAGTATGCAATATCATATACTATCCAAGAAGGATAGTACACACTATTACAATATCATATACTATCCAAGAAGGATATTATACACTATCCAATATCATATACTATCCAAGAAGGATAGTATACGCTATCCAATATCATATACTATCCAGGAAGGATAGTATACGCTATCCAATATCATATACAATCCAGGAAGGATAGTATACGCTATCCAATATCATATACTATCCAGGAAAGAGAGTATACGCTATCCAATATCATATACTATCCAGGAAGGATAGTATACGCTACCCAATATCATATACTATCCAGGAAGGATAGTATACGCTACCCAATATCATATACTATCCAGGAACGATAGTATACGCTACCCAATGTCATATACCATCCAGGAAGGATAGTATACGCTACCCAATGTCATATACTATCCAGGAAGGATAGTATACGCTATCCAATATCACATACTATCCAGCAAGGATAGTATACGCTATCCAATATCACATACTATCCAGGAAGCATAGTATACGCTATCCAATATCACATACTATCCAGGAAGGATAGTATACGCTATCCAATATCACATACTATCCAGGAAGGATAGTATACGCTATCCAATATCACATACTATCCAGGAAGGATAGTATACGCTATCCAATATCACATACTATCCAGGAAGGATAGTATACGCTATCCAATATCACATACTATCCAAGAAGGATAGTATACGCTATCCAATATCACATACTAAACAAGAAGGATAGTATACGCTATCCAATATCACATACTATACAAGAAGGATAGTATACGCTATCCAATATCACGTACTATCCAAGAAGGATAGTATACGCTACCCAATATCACGTACTATCCAAGAAGGATAGTATACGCTATCCAATATCACATACTATCCAAGAAGGATAGAATACGCTATCCAATATCACATAATATCCAAGAAGGATAGTATACGCTATCCAATATCATATACTATCCAGGAAGGATAGTATACCCTATCCAATATCATATACTATCCAGAAAGGATAGTATACGCTACCCAATATCATATACTATCCACGAAGGATAGTATACGCTACCCAATATCATATACTATCCAGGAAGGATAGTATACACTATCCAATATCATATACTATCCAGCAAGGATAGTATACACTATCCAATATGATATACTATCCAGGAAGTATAGTATACACTATCCAATATCATATACTATCCAAGAAGGATAGTATACACTATCCAATATCATATACTATCCAAGAAGGATGGTACACACTGTCCAATATCATATACTGTCTAAGAAGGATAGTATACACTATCCAATATCATATACTATCTAAGAAGGATAGTATACACTATCCAATATCATATACTATCTAAGAAGGATAGTATACACTATCCAACATCATATACTATCAAAGAAGGATAGTATAAACTATCCAATATCATATACTAAGAAGGATAGTATACACTATCCAATATCATATACTATTTAAGAAGGGTAGTATACACTATCCAATATCATATACTAAGAAGGATCGTATACACTCTCCAATATCATATACTATCTAAGAAGGATCGTATACACTATCCAATATCATATACTATCTAAGAAGGATAGTATACACCATCCAATATCATATACTATCTAAGAAGGATAGTATACACTATCCAATATCATATACTAACTAAGAAGGATCGAATACACTATCCAATATCATATACTATCTAAGAAATATCGTATACACCATCCAACATCATATACTATCTAAGAAGGATAGTATACACTATCCAATATCATATACTATATAAGAAGGATAGTATACACTATCCAATATCATATACAACCTAAGAAGTATAGTATACACTATCCAATATCATATACTATCTAAGAAGGATAGTATACACTATCCAATATCATATACTATCTAAGAAGTATAGTATACACTAACCAATATCATATACTATCTAAGAAGGACGTATACAGTATCCAATCTCATATACTATCTAAGAAGGATAGTATACACTATCCAATATCAAATACTATCTAAGAGGGATAGTATACACTATGCAATATCATATACTAAGAAGGATACTATACACTATCCAATATCATATACTATCTAAGAAGGATAGTATACACTATCGAATATCATATACTATCTAAGAAGGATAGTATACACTATCCAATATCATATAGTATCTAAGAAGGACAGTATACACTATCCGATATCATATACTATCTAAGAAGTATAGTATAAACTATCCGATATCATATACTATCTAAGAAGGATAGTATACACTATCCAATATCATATACAATCTAAGAAGGATAGTATACACTATCCGATATCATATACTATCTAAGAAGGATAGTATACACTATCCGATATCACATACTATCTAAGAAGGATAGTATACACTATCCAATATCATATACTATCTAAGAAAGATAGTATACACTATCCAATATCATATACTAAGAAGGATAGTATACACGATGCAACATCATACACTAACTTAGAAGGATCGTATACACTATCCATCATCATACACTATCTAAGAAGGATAGTATACACTATCCAACACCACACACTACCTAAGAAGGATAGTATACACTATCCAACATCATATACTACCTAAGAAGTATAGTATACACTATCCAACATCATATACTATCTAAGAATGATAGTATACAGTATCCAACATCATATACTAAGAAGGATAGTATGCACTATCCAACATCATATGCTAGCTAAGAAGGATAGTATACACTATCCAACATCATATACAATCTAAGAAGGATACTATACACTAAGCAACATCATATACTATCTAAGAAGGATAGTATACACTATCCAACATCATATACTATCTAAGAAGGATAGTATACGCTATCCAACATCATATACTATCTAAGAAGGATAGTATACGCTATCCAACATCATATACTATCTAAGAAGGAAAGTATACACTATCCAATATCATATACTATCTAAGAAGGATAATGTACACTATACAACATCATATACTATCTAAGAAGGATAGTATACACAATCCAACATCATATACTATCTAAGAAGGATAGTATAAACTATCCAATATCATATACTAAGAAGGATAGTATACACTATCCAATATCATATACTATCTAAGAAGGATAGTATACACTATCCAATATCATATACTAACTAAGAAGGATCGTATACACTATCCAATATCATATACTATATAAGAAGGATCGTATACACTATCCAATATCATATACTATCTAAGAAGGATAGTATACACTATCCAACATCATACACTATCCAGGAAGGATAGTATACACTATCCAACATCATACACTATCTAAGAAGGATAGTATACACTATCCAACAAAATACACTATCTAAGAAGGATAGTATACCATATCCAACATCATACACAATCTAAGAAGGCTAGTATACACTATCCAACATCATACACTATCTAAGAAGGATAGTATACACTAACCAACATCATACACTATCAAAGAGGATAGTATACACTATCCAACATCAAACACTATCTAAGAAGGATAGTATACACTACCCAACATCATACACTATCTAAGAAGGAAAGTATATACTATCCAACATCATATACTATCTAGGAAGTATATTATACACTATCCAACATCATATACTATCTAAGAAGGACAGTATACACTATCCAACATCATATACTATCTAAGAAGGACAGTATACACTATCCAACATCATATACTATCTAACAAGGACAGTATACACTATCCAACATCATATACTATCTAAGAAGGACAGTATAAACTATCCAACATCATATACTATCTAAGAAGGACAGTATACACTATCCAACATCATATACTATCTAAGAAGGACAGTATACACTATCCAATATCATATACTACCTAAGAAGGACAGTATACACTATCCAATATCACATACTATCTAAGAAGGACAGTATACACTATCCAATATCATATACTACCTAAGAAGGACAGTATACACTATCCAATATCACATACTACCTAAGAAGCACAGTATACACTATCCATTATCACATACTACCTTAGAAGGACCGTATACACTATCCAATACCACATACTACCTAAGAAGGACCGTATACACTATCTAATATAACATACTATCCAAGAAGGATCGTATACACTATCCAATATCACATACTATCCAAGAAGGATCGTATACACTATCCAACATCACGTACTATCCAGGAAGGATCGTATACACTATCCAATATCACATACTATCCAAGAAGGATCGTATACACTATCCAATATCACATACTATCCAAGAAGGATCGTATACACTATCCAATATCACATACTATCCAAGAAGGATCGTATACACTATCCAATATCACATAATATCCAAGAAGGATCGTATACACTATCCAATATCACATAATATCCAAGAAGGATCGTATACACTATCCAATATCACATACTATCCAAGAAGGATCGTATACACTATCCAATATCACATACTATCCAAGAAGGATCGTATAAACTATCCAATATCACATACTATCCAAGAAGGATCGTATACACTATCCAATATAACATACTATCCAAGAAGGATCGTATACACTATCCAATATCACATATTATCCAAGAAGGATCGTATACACTATCCAATATCACATACTATCCAAGAAGGATCGTATACACTATCCAATATCACATACTATCCAAGAAGGATCGTATACACTATCCAATATCACATACTATCCAAGAAGGATCGTATACGCTATCCAATATCACATACTATCCAAGAATGATCGTATCCGCTATCCAATATCACATACTATCCAAGAAGGTTCCTATACGCTATCCAATATGACATACTATCCAAGAAGGATCGTATACGCTATCCAATAACACATACTATCCAAGAAGGATAGTACACGCTATCCAATATCACATACTATCCAAGAAGGATAGTACACGCTATCCAATATCACATACTATCCAAGAAGGATAGTACACGCTATCCAATATCACATACTACCCAAGAAGGATAGTACACGCTATCCAATATCACATACTATCCAAGAAGGATAGTATACGCTATGCAATATCACATACTATCCAAGAAGGATAGTATACGCCATCCAATATCACATACTATCCAAGAAGGATAGTATACGCTATCCAATATCAGATACTATCCAAGAAGGATAGTATACGCTACCCAATATCACATACTATCCAAGAAGGACAGTATACGCTATCCAATATCACATACTATCCAAAAATGATAGTATACGATATCCAATATCAAATACTATCCAAGAATGACAGTATACGCTATCCAATATCGTATACTTTCCAAGAAGGACAGGATATGCTATCCAATATCGTATACTATCCAAGAAGGATATTATACACTATCCAATATCATATACTATCCAAGAAGGATAGTAGACACTACGCAACATCATATACTATCTAAGAAGGATAGTATACACTATCCAATATCATACACTATCTAAGAAGGATAGTATACAGTATCCAATATCATATAGCATCTAAGAAGGATAGTATACACTATCCAATATCATATAATATCTAAGAAGGATAGTATACACTATCCAATATCATGTACTATCTAAGAAGGATACTATACACTATCCAATATCATATACTATTTAAGAAGGATAGTATACACTATCCAATATCATATACCATCTAAGAAGGATAGTATACACTATCCAATATCATATACTATCTAAGAAGGATAGTATACACTATCCAATATCATATACTATCTAAGAAGGACAGTATACACTATCCAATATCATATACAATCTAAGAAGGACAGTATACACTATCCAATATCATACACTATCCAAGAAGGATAGTATACACTATCCAATATCATACACTACCCAAGAAGGATAGTATACACTATCCAATATCATATACTATCCAAGAAGGATAGTATACACTATCCAAGATCATATACTATCCAAGAAGGATAGTATACACTATCCAATATCATATATTATCCAAGAAGGATAGTATACACTATCCAATATCATATACTATCCAAGAAGGATAGTACACACTATCCAATACCATATACTATCCAAGAAGGATAGTATACACTATCCAATATCATATACTAAGAAGGATAGTACACAATATCCAATATCATATACTATCTAAGAAGGATAGTATACACTATCCAATATCATATACTATGAAAGAAGGATAGTATGCACTATCCAATATCATACACTATCTAAAAAGAATAGTATACACTATGCAATATCATATACTATCTAAGAAGGATAGTATACACTATCCAATATCATATACTAAGAAGGATAGTATACACTATCCAATATCATATACTAGCTAAGAAGGATAGTATACACTATCCAATATCACATACTACTTAAGAAGGATCGTATACACTATCCAATATCACATACTACCTAAGAAGGATCGTATACAATATCTAATATCACATACTATCCAAGAAGGATCGTATACACTATCCAATATCACATACAATCCAACAAGTATCGTAGACACTATCCAATATCACATACTATCCAAGAAGGATCGTATACACTATCCAATATCACATACTATCCAAGAAGGATCGTATACACTATCCAATATCACATACTATCCAAGAAGGATAGTATACACTCTCCAATATCACATACTATCCAAGAAGGATAGTATACACTATCCAATATCACATACTATCCAAGAAGGATAGTATACACCATCCAATATCACATACTATCCAAGAAGGATAGTATACACCATCCAATACCACATACTACCCAAGAAGGATAGTATACACCATCCAATATCACATACTACCCAAGAAGGATAGTATACACTATCCAATATCACATACTATCCAAGAAGGATAGTATACACTATCCAATATCACATACTATCCAAGAAGGATAGTATACACTATCCAATATCACATACTATCCAAGAAGGATAGTATACACTATCCAATATCACATACTATCCAAGAAGGATAGTATACACTATCCAATATCACATACTATCCAAGAAGGATAGAATACACTATCCAATATCACATACTATCCAAGAAGGATAGTATACACTATCCAATATCACATACTATCCAAGAAGGATAGTATACACTATCCAATATCACATACTATCCAAGAAGGATAGTATACACTATCCAATATCACATACTACCCAAGAAGAATAGTATACACTATCCAATATCACATACTATCCAAGAAGGATAGTATACACTATCCAACATCATACACTATCCAAGAAGGATAGTATACACTATCCAATATCATACACTACCCAAGAAGGATAGTATACACTATCCAATAACATACACTATCCAAGAAGGATAGTATACACTATCCAAGAAGGATAGTATACACTATCCAAGAAGGATAGTATACACTATCCAATATCATATACTATCCAAGAAGGATAGTATACACTATCCAATATCATACACTACCCAAGAAGGATAGTATACACTATCCAATAACATACACTATCCAAGAAGGATAGTATACACTATCCAAGAAGGATAGTATACACTATCCAATATCATATACTATCCAAGAAGGATAGTATACACTATCCAATATCATATACTATCCAAGAAGGATAGTATACACTATCCAATATCATATACTATCCAAGAAGTATAGTATACACTATCCAATATCATATACTATCCAAGAAGGATAGTATACACTATCCAATATCATATACTAAGAAGGATAGTACACACTATCCAATATCATATACTATCTAAGAAGGATAGTATACACTATCCAATATCATATACTATCTAAGAAGGATAGTATGCACTATCCAATATCACACACTATCCAAGAAGGATAGTATACACTATGCAATATCGTATACTATCTAAGAAGGATAGTATACACTATACAATATCATATACTAAGAAGGATAGTATACACTATCCAATATCATATACTATCTAAGAAGGATAGTATACACTATCCAATAACATATACTATCTAAGAAGGATAGTATACACTATCCAATACCATATACTATCTAAGAAGGATAGTATGCACTGTCCAATACCATATACTATCTAAGAAGGATAGTATACACTATCCAATATCATATACTATCTGAGAAGGATAGTATACACTATCCAATATCACGTACTATCCAAGAAGGATAGTATACGCTATCCAATATCACATACTATCCAAGAAGGATAGAATACGCTATCCAATATCACATAATATCCAAGAAGGATAGTATACGCTATCCAATATCATATACGATCCAGGAAGGATAGTATACCCTATCCAATATCATATACTATCCAGAAAGGATAGTATACGCTACCCAATATCATATACTATCCACGAAGGATAGTATACGCTACCCAATATCATATACTATCCAGGAAGGATAGTATACACTATCCAATATCATATACTATCCAGCAAGGATAGTATACACTATCCAATATGTTATACTATCCAGGAAGTATAGTATACACTATCCAATATCATATACTATCCAAGAAGGATAGTATACACTATCCAATATCATATACTATCCAAGAAGGATGGTATACACTGTCCAATATCATATACTGTCTAAGAAGGATAGTATACACTATCCAATATCATATACTATCTAAGAAGGATAGTATACACTATCCAATATCATATACTATCTAAGAAGGATAGTATACACTATCCAACATCATATACTACCTAAGAAGGATAGAATAAACTATCCAATATCATATACTAAGAAGGATAGTATACACTATCCAATATCATATACTATCTAAGAAGGATAGTATACACTATACAATTTCATATACTAACTAAGAAGGATCGTATACACTCTCCAATATCATATACTATCTAAGAAGGATCGTATACACTATCCAATACCATATATATTCTAAGAAGGATAGTATGCACTATCCAATACCGTATACTACCTAAGAAGGATAGTATGCACTCTCCAATATCGTATACTACCCAAGAAGGATAGTATGCACTCTCCAATATCGTATACTATTCAAGAAGGATAGTATGCACTATCCAATATCGAATACTATCTAAGAAGGATAGTATGCACTATCCAATATCGTATACTATCCAAGAAGGATAGTATGCACTATCCAATATCGTATACTATCCAAGAAGGATAGTATGCACTATGCAATATCGTATACTATCCAAGAAGGATAGTATGCACTATCCAATATCGCATACTATCCAAGAAGGATAGTATACACTATCCAATCTCATATACTATCCAAGAAGGATAGTATAAACTATCCAATGTCATATACTATCCAAGAAGGATAGTATACACTATCCAATGTCATCTACTACCTAAGAAGGATAGTATACACTATCCAATTTCATGTACTACCTAAGAAGGATAGTATACACTATCCAATGTCATATACTACTTACGAAGGATAGTATACACTATCCAACGTCATATACTATCTAAGAGGATAGTACACACTATCCAACATCATATACAATCTTAGAAGGATAGTATACACTATCCAACATGATATACAATCTAAGAAGTATAGTATACACTATCCAATATCATATACTATCTACGAAGGTTAGTATACACTATCTAATATCATATACTATCTAAGGATGGTATACACTATCCAATATCATATACTATCTAAGAAGGATAGTATACACTATCCAATATCATATACAATCTAAGAAGGATAGTATACACTATCCAATATCATATACAATCTAAGAAGGATAGTATACACTATCCAATATCATATACTATCCAAGAAGGATAGTATACACTATCCAATATCATATACAATCCAAGAGGGATAGTATACACTATCCAATATCATATACTATCCAAGAGAGATAGTATACACTATCCAATATCACATACTATCCAAGAAGGATAGTATACACTATCCAATATCACATACTATCCAAGAAGGATAGTATACAGTATCCAATATCATATACTATCCAAGAAGGATAGTACACACTATTACAATATCATATACTATCCAAGAAGGATATTATACACTATCCAATATCATATACTATCCAAGAAGGATAGTATACGCTATCCAATATCATATACTATCCAGGAAGGATAGTATACGCTATCCAATATCATATACAATCCAGGAAGGATAGTATACGCTATCCAATATCATATACTATCCAGGAAGGAGAGTATACGCTATCCAATATCATATACTATCCAGGAAGGATAGTAAACGCTATCCAATATCATATACTATCCAGGAAGGATAGTAAACGCTATCCAATATCATATACTATCCAGGAAGGATAGTATACGCTACCCAATATCATATACTATCCAGGAAGGATAGTATACGCTACCCAATATCATATACTATCCAGGAACGATAGTATACGCTACCCAATATCATATACTATCCAGGAAGGATAGTATAAGCTACCCAATATCACATACTATCCAGGAAGGATAGTATACGCTATCCAATATCACATACTATCCAGCAAGGATAGTATACGCTATCCAATATCACATACTATCCAGGAAGGATAGTATACGCTATCCAATATCACATACTATCCAGGAAGGATAGTATACGCTATCCAATATCACATACTATCCAGGAAGGATAGTATACGCTATCCAATATCACATACTATCCAAGAAGGATAGTATACGCTATCCAATATCACATACTATCCAAGAAGGATAGTATACGCTATCCAATATCACATACTATCCAAGAAGGATAGTATACGATATCCAATATCACATACTAAACAAGAAGGATAGTATACGCTATCCAATATCACGTACTATCCAAGAAGGATAGTATACGCTATCCAATATCACGTACTATCCAAGAAGGATAGTATACGCTATCCAATATCACGTACTATCCAAGAAGGATAGTATACGCTATCCAATATCACATACTATCCAAGAAGGATAGAATACGCTATCCAATATCACATAATATCCAAGAAGGATAGTATACGCTATCCAATACCATATACTATCCAGGAAGGATAGTATACCCTATCCAATATCATATACTATCCATAAAGGATAGTATACGCTACCCAATATCATATACTATCCACGAAGGATAGTATACGCTACCCAACATCATATACTATCCAGGAAGGATAGTATACACTATCCAATATCATATACTATCCAGCAAGGATAGTATACACTATCCAATATGATATACTATCCAGGAAGTATAGTATACACTATCCAATATCATATACTATCCAAGAAGGATAGTATACACTATCCAATATCATATACTATCCAAGAAGGATGGTATACACTGTCCAATATCATATACTGTCTAAGAAGGATAGTATACACTATCCAATATCATATACTATCTAAGAAGGATAGTATACACTATCCAATATCATATACTATCTAAGAAGGATAGTATACAGTATCCAACATCATATACTATCTAAGAAGGATAGTATAAACTATCCAATATCATATACTAAGAAGGATAGTATACACTATCCAATATCATATACTATCTAAGAAGGATAGTATACACTATCCAATATCATATACTAACTAAGAAGGATCGTATACACTCTCCAATATCATATACTATCTAAGAAGGGTCGTATACACTATCCAATATCATAAACTATCTAAGAAGGATAGTATACACTATCCAATATCATATACTATCCAGGAACGATAGTATACAATATCCAATATCATATACTATCTAAGAAGGATAGTATACACTATCCAATATCATATACTATCTAAGAAGGATAGTATACACTATCCAATACCATATACTATCTTAGAAGGATAGTATACACTATCCAATATCATATACTATCTAAGGAGGATAGTATACACTATCCAATATCATATACTATCTAAGAAGTGTAGTATACATTATCCAATATCATATACTATCTAAGAAGGATAGTATACACTATCCAATATCATACACTATCTAAGAAGGATAGTATACACTATCCAATATCATATACTATCAAAGAAGGATAGTATACACTATCCAATATATACTATCTTAGAAGGATAGTATACACTACCCAATATCATATACTATCTAAGAAGGATAGTATACACTATCCAATATCATATACTATCTAAGAAGGATAGTATACACTGTCAAATATCATATACAATCTAAGAAGGATAGTATACACTGTCCAATATCATATACTAAGAAGTATAGTATACACTGTCCAATATCATATACTATCTAAGAAGGATAGTATACACTGTCCAATATCATATACTATCTACGAAGGTTAGTATACACTATCTAATATCATATACTATCTAAGGATGGTATACACTATCCAATATCATATACTATCTAAGAAGGATAGTATACACTATCCAATATCATATACAATCTAAGAACTATAGTATACACTATCCAATATCATATACAATCTAAGAAGGATAGTATACACTATCCAATATCATATACTATCCAAGAAGGATAGTATACACTATCCAATATCATATACAATCCAAGAGGGATAGTATACACTATCCAATATCATATACTATCCAAGAGGGATAGTAAACACTATCCAATATCATATACTATCCAAGAGGGATAGTATACACTATCCAATATCACATACTATCCAAGAAGGATAGTATACACTATCCAATATCACATACTATCCAAGAAGGATAGTATACAGTATGCAATATCATATACTATCCAAGAAGGATAGTACACACTATTACAATATCATATACTATCCAAGAAGGATATTATACACTATCCAATATCATATACTATCCAAGAAGGATAGTATACGCTATCCAATATCATATACTATCCAGGAAGGATAGTATACGCTATCCAATATCATATACAATCCAGGAAGGATAGTATACGCTATCCAATATCATATACTATCCAGGAAAGAGAGTATACGCTATCCAATATCATATACTATCCAGGAAGGATAGTATACGCTACCCAATATCATATACTATCCAGGAAGGATAGTATACGCTACCCAATATCATATACTATCCAGGAACGATAGTATACGCTACCCAATGTCATATACCATCCAGGAAGGATAGTATACGCTACCCAATGTCATATACTATCCAGGAAGGATAGTATACGCTATCCAATATCACATACTATCCAGCAAGGATAGTATACGCTATCCAATATCACATACTATCCAGGAAGCATAGTATACGCTATCCAATATCACATACTATCCAGGAAGGATAGTATACGCTATCCAATATCACATACTATCCAGGAAGGATAGTATACGCTATCCAATATCACATACTATCCAGGAAGGATAGTATACGCTATCCAATATCACATACTATCCAGGAAGGATAGTATACGCTATCCAATATCACATACTATCCAAGAAGGATAGTATACGCTATCCAATATCACATACTAAACAAGAAGGATAGTATACGCTATCCAATATCACATACTATCCAAGAAGGATAGTATACGCTATCCAATATCACGTACTATCCAAGAAGGATAGTATACGCTACCCAATATCACGTACTATCCAAGAAGGATAGTATACGCTATCCAATATCACATACTATCCAAGAAGGATAGAATACGCTATCCAATATCACATAATATCCAAGAAGGATAGTATACGCTATCCAATATCATATACTATCCAGGAAGGATAGTATACCCTATCCAATATCATATACTATCCAGAAAGGATAGTATACGCTACCCAATATCATATACTATCCACGAAGGATAGTATACGCTACCCAATATCATATACTATCCAGGAAGGATAGTATACACTATCCAATATCATATACTATCCAGCAAGGATAGTATACACTATCCAATATGATATACTATCCAGGAAGTATAGTATACACTATCCAATATCATATACTATCCAAGAAGGATAGTATACACTATCCAATATCATATACTATCCAAGAAGGATGGTACACACTGTCCAATATCATATACTGTCTAAGAAGGATAGTATACACTATCCAATATCATATACTATCTAAGAAGGATAGTATACACTATCCAATATCATATACTATCTAAGAAGGATAGTATACACTATCCAACATCATATACTATCTAAGAAGGATAGTATAAACTATCCAATATCATATACTAAGAAGGATAGTATACACTATCCAATATCATATACTATTTAAGAAGGGTAGTATACACTATCCAATATCATATACTAAGAAGGATCGTATACACTCTCCAATATCATATACTATCTAAGAAGGATCGTATACACTATCCAATATCATATACTATCTAAGAAGGATAGTATACACCATCCAATATCATATACTATCTAAGAAGGATAGTATACACTATCCAATATCATATACTAACTAAGAAGGATCGAATACACTATCCAATATCATATACTATCTAAGAAATATCGTATACACCATCCAACATCATATACTATCTAAGAAGGATAGTATACACTATCCAATATCATATACTATATAAGAAGGATAGTATACACTATCCAATATCATATACAACCTAAGAAGTATAGTATACACTATCCAATATCATATACTATCTAAGAAGGATAGTATACACTATCCAATATCATATACTATCTAAGAAGTATAGTATACACTAACCAATATCATATACTATCTAAGAAGGACGTATACAGTATCCAATCTCATATACTATCTAAGAAGGATAGTATACACTATCCAATATCAAATACTATCTAAGAGGGATAGTATACACTATGCAATATCATATACTAAGAAGGATACTATACACTATCCAATATCATATACTATCTAAGAAGGATAGTATACACTATCCAATATCATATAGTATCTAAGAAGGACAGTATACACTATCCGATATCATATACTATCTAAGAAGTATAGTATAAACTATCCGATATCATATACTATCTAAGAAGGATAGTATACACTATCCAATATCATATACAATCTAAGAAGGATAGTATACACTATCCGATATCATATACTATCTAAGAAGGATAGTATACACTATCCGATATCACATACTATCTAAGAAGGATAGTATACACTATCCAATATCATATACTATCTAAGAAAGATAGTATACACTATCCAATATCATATACTAAGAAGGATAGTATACACGATGCAACATCATACACTAACTTAGAAGGATCGTATACACTATCCATCATCATACACTATCTAAGAAGGATAGTATACACTATCCAACACCACACACTACCTAAGAAGGATAGTATACACTATCCAACATCATATACTACCTAAGAAGTATAGTATACACTATCCAACATCATATACTATCTAAGAATGATAGTATACAGTATCCAACATCATATACTAAGAAGGATAGTATGCACTATCCAACATCATATGCTAGCTAAGAAGGATAGTATACACTATCCAACATCATATACAATCTAAGAAGGATACTATACACTAAGCAACATCATATACTATCTAAGAAGGATAGTATACACTATCCAACATCATATACTATCTAAGAAGGATAGTATACGCTATCCAACATCATATACTATCTAAGAAGGATAGTATACGCTATCCAACATCATATACTATCTAAGAAGGAAAGTATACACTATCAAATATCATATACTATCTAAGAAGGATAATGTACACTATACAACATCATATACTATCTAAGAAGGATAGTATACACAATCCAACATCATATACTATCTAAGAAGGATAGTATAAACTATCCAATATCATATACTAAGAAGGATAGTATACACTATCCAATATCATATACTATCTAAGAAGGATAGTATACACTATCCAATATCATATACTAACTAAGAAGGATCGTATACACTATCCAATATCATATACTATATAAGAAGGATCGTATACACTATCCAATATCATATACTATCTAAGAAGGATAGTATACACTATCCAACATCATACACTATCCAGGAAGGATAGTATACACTATCCAACATCATACACTATCTAAGAAGGATAGTATACACTATCCAACAAAATACACTATCTAAGAAGGATAGTATACCATATCCAACATCATACACAATCTAAGAAGGCTAGTATACACTATCCAACATCATACACTATCTAAGAAGGATAGTATACACTAACCAACATCATACACTATCAAAGAGGATAGTATACACTATCCAACATCAAACACTATCTAAGAAGGATAGTATACACTACCCAACATCATACACTATCTAAGAAGGAAAGTATATACTATCCAACATCATATACTATCTAGGAAGTATATTATACACTATCCAACATCATATACTATCTAAGAAGGAAAGTATACACTATCCAACATCATATACTATCTAAGAAGGACAGTATACACTATCCAACATCATATACTATCTAACAAGGACAGTATACACTATCCAACATCATATACTATCTAAGAAGGACAGTATACACTATCCAACATCATATACTATCTAAGAAGGACAGTATACACTATCCAACATCATATACTATCTAAGAAGGACAGTATACACTATCCAATATCATATACTACCTAAGAAGGACAGTATACACTATCCAATATCATATACTATCTAAGAAGGACAGTATACACTATCCAATATCATATACTACCTAAGAAGGACAGTATACACTATCCAATATCACATACTACCTAAGAAGCACAGTATACACTATCCATTATCACATACTACCTTAGAAGGACCGTATACACTATCCAATACC